>NW_006198133.1:2357045-2367148 GCF_000334495.1 Tupaia belangeri chinensis
CCCCCCCGGGGGGGGGGGATGGCCATGCCGCAATCCCTTCTCCTCCATTCTCCTCTCAGGATCTTGGGCATGTACGCACACGTGCCTGGCGTGAATTTAAGCCACTGGGTCCAGGACTTGAATTGCAGTCGACTATATGGGAGTCCAGCGACATAGCCATTACGTCAACTGCTGATCACATAGGCAGTTTTAAAGTATTTATAGGTAATGTAAATTACTTCTGGGGGTTCGGTTTAGTATAAATGGAACCATACAACATGTAACTTAACTTGCTCTATTCACTCGACAGTATTTTTTGAGATCATTTCCTGTCCAAATACGTCACGTCTATCCCATTTCCTTGAACTCCTGTACAGTACTCCATTGTATCAATATGGTAACCTTTAATAAGCCATGCCACGTAGATAAGCGTTTAGGTTGTCTCTGATGTGCAGGTATAAACAATGCTACAGTTAAACCCTCGCCTGCTCCCTTGCCCACACTTGCCGGTGTTCTGCATGCTGGATGCCCGGACGTGGTCTGAGCATCTGGAGGACAGCCTCTGAAGAGGCGATTGCGCCACGTACTAGGCTCGTGACGTCAGTGCCCTTAGGTCCCTTTTCCGCGTTTCAGTTCTGCATCTCTAAAATGAGGATATTACCTACCTCACTGAGTCGTTCTGAGGAGGGAATGTAAACATGTGTGACGTGCTTAAAACAGCGCCTGAACAACATACACCTGTGCGTGATCTTCCATTACTACCAAAATACACTTCCACTGATGGTGCCCCACATTCCCTCCAACACAACGGATTATCCAACTCTTTGATCTTTGGCCACCAGACAGGTGAAAAATGGGAACTCTTCGCATCGACTGTGCTGCCAGGTGTGAGCAGGTCCTCCGCTCCCGCCTCCCGAGTCCCTGCAAGTCCCCATAGGAGACAGGCGCTTGGCTTGGCAACTGGCGTTCTGGCAGTCGATGCGGCATGTCTGATTGCGTCTGCAGCTGCTCGGTGGGACGCCAAGTCCCCGCAAGTCCCCATAGGAGACAGGCGCTTGGCAACTGGCGTTCTGGCAGTCGATGCGGCATGTCTGATTGCGTCTGCAGCTGCTCGGTGGGACGCTCCTTCTCCACGCTGCCTGCAAGCAGTGGTCCAGATGGTCTTTCCACTGCCTGTGGGTTAGCGGAGGGTGGAGACAGGGGCAGCAGCGGCTGAACGTGGGGTCGGGGTGAGAAAAGGGAAGCTCGGGTGCAGAAATGCACTTCCTTCTCCTCCCTCCAGCACCGCTTCATTAGGGATAACAGGACCACGTGCCCACAGAAGCTGTTCTCTTCTGGAGTGCTCCAGGTGAGATAAGAGAAGACAGACAAGGAGATACCCTGCTTGGGGCGTGGCAGGTCTTTAGGTCATTCCTGTCACCAGTACGTAGCGTGGGGATGATATTCTGCAGAGCTCATTTGCAAAGCATCATTTATTGAATTTCCTGTAATAAAGTAATTTCTCTATTCTAGCTACATGACTCATGCGCTCTTGTTTCCTGATATCAGGTCAAATTCTCTTTCATTTTTTGAATTATCCTAAATTTTTATTTATTTATTTATTCATTTATTTTTCAGAGAGATTTTAGCTAGGGGGCGTGTCCACTTGCTGAAGGGACAGAGAGAGAGAGAGAGACAGAAAGCAAGAAATCATCCTTTAGAAGGGATGGCCATGCCACAACACCTTCTCCTCCATTCTCCTCCTGGGATCTTGTGCAGCATGAGTTTCAAGCTGCTGGGTCTAGGACTTGAACTGTTGTCACCCATGTATGAGTCCAGCCCTATAACCATTATGCATCTGCTGGTCGCAGAATTACCCTAAATTTTGCTGTAAGATTGACTATGCTCTTCACCAGTTGTCATGTCAGCACCTACTCCTCTACAACGACCAGAAACTGCTTTCTCCTATGCTGCGTACGTACTATCAGTACATTTCGGGAACCACCTCAGACTGCATTAATTGGCTCGACAAACAAACATAATTAAATGCCTTTTCCACGCCAGGCCTTGTGCTAGGGCCTAGGAGAAATGCAGAAAAATAAAATAATGTCCCTGCCCTCAAGTTGTGCGTAGTCTGGTAGTCTCAATAATGCACTGAGTCTCTGCCGTTTCTACAGACACATGCACACACATCCATGACCAAGCATGTTTAGAAAATGCTATACACAGGGCACATCAACATATTAAAAACTCGGAGTGTCTGGAGATAATCATATTTAACTTTATTTCACCCAGGTAAGGTTAGACAACCCTTTCGTGTAATGCCTGTTGACAGTCCAAAAAATTAGCACTTTTCAAACTCCAGGGGAACATGCTTCTGTGGAACTTTTCCATTTTGGTGATGGAGGTTGAGCTTGAGGGAAATGCTAGGAGCCTAGATTTCCTAACTAGGTTACTGGATTTAGAGCATCGTAAAGATAGAATGTGTGTTAAAAGATTGTATATAAGTTCGAGTTACACATTATTACCACTTCTTATATAATTGCATTTAAAAATTTTGAACTCCTGCGAGAAAGGTTGAAAGGACTGTCATAACAGAACGCCTTTTTCTGAAACTGTATCACTGAGCTCCGGTGGCTTCCTGCTAATTTCGTAGGTCTCTGAGCACTGAAAATAGTTGGGCCATTGTCTTTCATTATTTTCCCTGTTGTAATTAACAAGATCTCAGGAAGATCGTATGGTTAGGTGCCTGGCATGGGCTGGAAGCAGGAGTCCCTCCTTTTGGGGAGTAAGGCTTACTGTGTTCTAATGCCCTAACCTCACTGAGGAATTCCTGATAGCATCTGGCCCTGCCACTTTCCTGCTTGAAATACTCTCTAGCAGCTGCCCCTCACAGCAGGGTGGCTGCAAGTGACTGGCTGGGGATCCCTGTTGTAAATGACAGCTGCAGGGGGATTTTGGTCATGGCTGCCAAGAGGCAGAAGTTGAGCGAAAACATTATAGAATTTTCATTATTCACTGTGGCAATGCGTGCGTGGCCAAACAAAGAAGGCACCGGTTGCATACCGAAAAGAGAAAAAATTGGGCCTATTTCTTTCTCAAAAGCCTCACTAATGTCCTTGCATTGCCAGAAAGGGAGACAAACAAAACTAAACTGAGAACGCATTGAATATTTCAGTCCAGCCGATCTTGCTGGTTGACACATCCTTGGGCTGAAAAACTGCAGCATGACAGTACTGTCTTCTCACTAGTAAAAACACCCACCGCGGGGCACGTCCCCATACCAGGCACCTCTGTTTATAACCATTGTCCAAACCATGAACTAGCTGCCATTTCACAGGTGAAGATACTGAGCCCTGGGAGGGCAGGACTTCCCACAGCTGCTGAGCAAGTGCTTTGTGACAGAGACGCAAACAGGCCAACTCGACAATTGCATCCTGAGACCATGTCCTCCACTGGCGGCCAGGTGAGTTTCTCTAGTCCAGTAATGGTGGCTGTCATTACACAGAGATAGCTTTTCCCCGCACTCTGGTCCGATCACGGTGCTACAACCAGGTGGCATTTCCAAAGGCGAGTCCTGAGAACGGATTTGGTGATTGACTTCCACTTTGAGCTGCTGAATTTCAGTGCAAATGGTGCCTGCTCTCCCTTTCAGTAAATGAAAGTAAAGACACTAAGAAACCATTCTGGACTTGAACATGACTCTCCAGTATACCCCGAACCTCAGAGCTTCCTTTAAGGGTAAGGTGGTTTGGGGCCAGCAGGCAGCATGGTGGGTAAGACTCGCACGTAATTGACGGCGGTTCCAGTCCCAGATCAGGTGGCTTGCTTTCTCATTTTCCCTCTCTTTCTCTCTCTCACTCTGATCAAATTAAAATAAAGTTAAATAAAATAATTCTTTAAAAAATATATACCTGGACCAGCAGTTAGCGTAATGACTATATCGCTGGACTCCCACATAGTCAACCGTGGTTTGAGTCCCAGACCCAGTGGCTTAATCTCATGCCAGGCGTGTGTGCGTACGTGCCCAAGATCCCGAGAGGAGAATGGAGGAGAAGGGATTGCGGCATGGCCATCCACCCTGGGGGGGTGATTTCTTGCTTTCCGTCTCTCTGTCTCTGTCTGTCTGGCGAGCACACGTGCCCTATAGCAAAAACCTCTCCAGAAACCTATAGTAAATTTTTAAAAATAATAGTAAATAAAATGAAATAAATAACTTAAAAAAAAAGAAGAAGGCGGTTTGATCCCTTCATGTTCCTGCACCTTGAGCTCCCTCTCTTTCCCCGATGGCCCTGACTAAATGAGGACCCATCACTCCCTACTCCCTGCTGAGGGGACAGGGTGGAAAGTGGAATGCGTGTGGAGGAATAGGCCTTTTGTCTGTGGAATACAGGTATCATGGGAGGCAAAGCTTGGGATACGTGACTCCTGTGGAGACGGAGAAGTCTGAGGAAAACGCGACGTGGAGTTCCACCGAGGCAGACGGCCTGGCATTCGTGCTAAGAGGTAGAAGGTGGTGCTGTTCTTGGGAGTACTCTTCTCTCTGAACACTTCTTAGGATTTGCTTCATGGCTGCTCAGAGATTTCCTTTTCTTTTCCTTTCTCTTAGAGATTAAAAAGGGATTTTATTTCCAAAGAGCTCAGTTCCAGTGTGAGAGGCACAGCGATGCCCCGTTGTCTTTCACGCTTCCTCTCAGAGAACAGAGACGGGAGGCCATTCTAGGCATCTTCCAGCCACTACTGATGGCTGGACAGAAATAGACCTGTCGGGAGACCTTTTGACTGAGAGATCTGATACTACTACTTTGAAATGGTGAGGCGAGGGCTCAGTCCAGATGTAATTGCAGTCTTCTCGTCCTCACAGCTGTCACAGTTCATCCTGATTTCTCCATCCCAGGCTCTGACACCAAAGCGGCGTCTCTGATAAGGCTGAATGCTCCGGGCTGTGGCTCACTGTTCTCGCTGCAGCTGTTGCTAAAGCACTGGTCAGTGTTTGAGATAAACTTTTATTAGAGTGTTTCCATTAAGATGCTTCAAGGCCATTATGTCAAGAAATGAGACACATCTATCTTGTTCTGGTTTAATTGCAGAAAGGAAGGTTGGTTTTATATGCCATAAAGCTGCTTTCAGGGAAGATAGAGCTTCATATCTAGAGTTACAGGCTTTCATTTTGTTGAAACCTTCAGTTTCTCTTAACACCGCTGACATTATAATGCGGTTTCGCTTTATGAGGCTCCTGAAACGGGGGGCTACAGTCACCACCTGGTTTACCAAACTGACGACGTGTACCATAGGAAATGCTAGGTGGCAGCTGGGCCAGGTGCACAGCAGCTGCTCACAGAGTTTTCGTGCACTGCCCTAGGAGAATGCTAACGGAGAAGGTCCCACTGAGGATCCCACAGCCATGGGAGGATTTCTTCCCCTTCTTTGGCCATTTGTTTTCCTCCTGGACAGCAGCTTCCTAGAGCCCATCCTCATCCCTGCAGTGCAGTCCTAAGCTCTTGCCCAAGTACTCTGATGAACTAGTCCCCTCTATTGGCTCCCCGTTACTTTCCTCACGCGGCCACAAAGTGAAGGGCAAACCCGAGGGAAGCAGGTCAGGATGTGCTGTTAGACCACTCGTCTGGCAGGTTCACCACAAGTTCTGCCCAAGCCCCATGGACTGTTGGAGAGAGTCCGAGCCAGGGCGACTTCAGCTACTGCTGCCAGGACTGCGTGTACCTCCACCACCATCTTGTTCTTTGACTGCCTTGACTGAAATGAGGACCCATCAATCCCTACGCCATTTGTTCACTGAAATGCAATTACCACTGCTTTTTCAAAAGGAAAATTTTAATTGAAACCCAAATGAAGAGCTAACAAATACCAGAGCACAGAATGGACAAGTTCAGGCTTTGTCTTGGCCCTTCCGTCTTTCAAATCAGCGTTTCTGATCAAGCTGGACACAGAGTTCTGGTTCTTCAAATTATGAGAAAAGATGATTAACATACCTCAGGGTAACGGCTCCAGTCATCTCCCACATTTTTCTTAGCACATTCCTAAGATGTACTGGAGAAGCCCTCTTCAACTGCCAGAGGCCTGTGTTAGATCAAACAGTTCAGAATAATATTCACAAAAGTTTTCTATAGGATTTAATTATGCAATAGTAATGTATACATACTACGAATCTATGAGATATCGTTTCAGTCTTGTTTTAAAAATGGGGTTTTCATACAATTTGCTTCGGAGTGCCAGAACGCTCTAGTTAATGGTGCTTAGAAGTGAGCGCTTTCCTACCTTTGTTAACCAAAACCCTAACTCTCTCATAAGACTTTCCTTGGTGCCAAGTCTGGCTCTATCTGTCATTCAATTAATTAGTCCCAGTAATAGGAAAACCTCTAAAGAGGTCTACGTCAGTTCTTCCTTCAGTTCTGTAAATAACCAGGGGGCCCAACCATACAACACGTGTGTGTTCATATGCTCTGTAGCCGAGGCTTTCCACTCCTTATAGGCAAGGGCGTTGTCCATCTAACATTCTAATCCGGAGCTCTAACATATATATCTGCTGACTTACAAAACTAATGACAATGGTGTGGAATTCAAGAATTGGGGGATACCTCAGTCAACATCTAGAGTCAGTAAATTAGACTAATGATTGACTCTAGGAAGTTTATTTAGGTGTACTAGTTTGAAAACATTACATGGGCTACTAAATGAAGAATTGGTGTAATGAGAATCTATCCCTCTTAAAACTCAGCAATATCTACACCCTATTAGAGCAACTATTACTTTCTATCATAGATTATAGCTGAAGGTATAGACATAAGATTCCTGAAGACAGGATCCCTACTGTAGTCATCTTGAAGCCGTCCTCCTGTTCACATAAACACCACGTCTTACACGTATTAAAGACGCAGTGAGTTTTTACTGGCTCTTTGGAGCTGGGGTGTGCAGGCATAATGGAAAGGGTGCTGGAGGAACTGGCTTTAAGGTGTAGTTACTGTAGTTTCTTTGGGCACCAGTTTGACAGATCAAGGCTCCTCTACTATACTTAAAGGTTTCTTCACCTCACCTTGGTCTCTATGTGAAGGGTCAATTCCTATAGAAAACTTTGGTGAATTTTATGTTCAACTTTTTAATCTAACAAAGGAATATGGCATAGAACTAATCATGACTTCACACTTTGGTTCCTTTTTCTTGTCTCTATCCTTTTGCTCTTCCTTCCTTCCACCACCATATTGTTCTTTCTTTCTTTGTTTTTTTTTTTAAACTGTGTTACTTGATTTTATTTTACACTAGGTACTGGGCACAGAACAATCCTCTTTAATAAAGATGACAGTTAGCTTTACTCAGAACATTTTCAATAATGCACATTAAAAAGAAAGTATTTATCTTACAAATTGTTCTGCACTCCAAATATACAATAGCTTGGAAAACAACATTTAGAAAAATAAAAGTCAATGTAAAAAAACAGATTAAAACAACTAGAACAGTACAGGTTTTATATGACTCAGATGTTACCGTTTTCTTACTGCATCATCAAGTCTGTTCCTTCAGCTGGCTCCATTGCTCTGGATTTAAAGAAATGCCTTTTCTGGGAACCAGCAGTTAGCGTAATAGCTATGTCGCTGGACTCCTACGTGGTCGACCGCGGTTCTTGTCCTGGACCCAGTGGCTTAACACTCACGCCGGGCACGTGTGCGTGCGTGCCCAAGATCCTGAGAGGAGAATGGAGGAGAAGGGATTGCAGCCTGACCATCCCCCCTGGGGGGTGATTTCTCGCTTTCTGTCTCTCTATGTCTCTCTGTCTGTCTGGTGAGCACATGCGCCCTATAGGAAGCCCATGCTCCCTATAGGAAAACCCCCCCAAAAAAAAAAAAAAAGAAATGCCTTTTCTTCCTGATTTCATTTCACCTTCTGGATCCATCCAATATTCCCTAATATCAATTAGAATTTTCCAGACCAGCAGTTAGTGTAATGGCTATGTCGCTGGACTTCCATGTCACTGGACCGTGGTTTGAGTCCCGGACCCAGTGGCTTAAAACTCACACCGGGCACGTGTATCAGGTGTGTGAAGATTCTGCTCCCTAAAAAGGTCATGGAAATGAAACGATCCCATCACGGCTAATTTGATGGCTTTGGAAACCATGTAGGTGAGTAAGAGGTAAAGATATTTAATAATGAAAATAGGGCATATTCTCCTGGATGTTGGAAGGCAGCCAAGCCTGATATTTCATGGGAAGCAGTTCTGAATTCCTATTACCACTTGAAACAGTGCTGATGACCTCATTTTCATGCCAGAGAATAACCTAAAATATATTTCGGCCTCAAAAATATTTAGGCTTACACTAAGCAAAATATAAGTAAACTCTTTGCCAAATATATCACATCTCTCTATATAAAGAACTCCTTCCTTTTTGAAAGTCAAAATATAACAGAGATCGAGTCAAAATTTCTGTATGAACAGTTCTTTAATAAGGGGATACAAATGGATCTTTTGAAAAGGTAGGGAATCCTCAACTTAATTTATGAAAAAAAGAGCATTGATGGGATGGGGAGGTGTGGTGTTTTCTGTTGAAGATATTTTGATCATCTGGACTGGGGAGAAATGTTCACATATTGAAATGTTCACTTCGTGAGCTAAATAATGTGACTGGATGTATAAAAAATTATAATAAAAGAAATGTAAATTAAATTAACCTGATTTACCCCTTTTTTTACCTGTCAGATTGATGAAGATCCAAAATTGTACATACTATAGGAAAACGAGTGCTCTTCTGCATTACTGATGGGAGTATAAATTGACATAACCTCTACAGAAGACAATTCGTCAATATCTAACAAAATCACTGTGCACACAACATTTGATCCAGTAATTCACCTTCTAGGAATGCAGAAGGTTACTGCTGCAGGATTATTTGTAGGATCAAAACATGTCTATATAACAGTACCACGATATGGGGCATTCCTAAGATAGAACACCGTGGAGTCTCTAAAAGCAAGGGAGATGCACAACTCACTGATTTGGAATGATCTTCAAGATGTCTTGTCAGGCAGTAAAGTAAGGTATGTATAGTATGTTGCCCTAATTTTCAACCACATGAGTATATGTAGTGTACTCGGAATAAATTAAAACATAATGTTCCAGGCTATTGTTCTCAGTTGTCAAACACAGTCATTGAAACTTTCTATTTCAGCATGAAGGCCCACCCTTAGGCAATATGAGCCCCTGGCATGCCTGCCTTTGAGGGTGCAAATGCAGTCCCAGGTTGATTTGCACAGGTATCTTCTCTGTATTAATACTAACTGATGGCCTTCCCTGAATCAGGAGCGTGAGCAAAGACAATGACAGGCTCAGCTGCTCTAGCTAATGGGATACTCACCCCTCCTCCACCACCACCAACAGCAGGACCGAACACATTGTCTTCCTGGAAAGCTCTCCCACATGCCAACTTCACACTCCCTCCCTTAACTCTTCATTTTTCTGGTCTTAGCCTACAAACATATTCCTCCAAGGAGGTTCCCTGACCCCGGCTCCTTAGAAGATTGAGTTGGGTTCTCTTCCAGGTGTTCCCAAGTATCCCTTGCTAACCGTCAGAGTTATTAGCTTTTGCTATAGGGCATGTGCACTTGTCAGAGAGAGAGAGAAGGAAAATGAGAAATCACTCTCAAGGAGGATGGCTGCACTGCTATTCCCCTCTCCTCCGATCTCCTCCCAGGATTTTGGGCACACCCGCACACACTCAGCATGATTCTCAAGCTGCCATATCCAGGACTCAAACCACGCAGTTGGCCATGTAAGATCCAGTGCCTTAACCTCCGTGTCATCTGCTGGCCCCAACCCACCCAGCAATTTTTACTCAGTAAATATTTGTTGAATGCAAGAACAAGTAATAGTTTTATCATCAAGATTATTCCTAAAGGGACCGGCAGTTAGCGTAATGGCTATGTCGCTGGACTCCCACGTAGTCAACCGCGGTTCGTGTCCTGGACCCAGTGGCTTAAAAAACTCACGCCGGGCGCATGTGCATGCATGCCCAAGATCCCGAGAGGAGAATGGAGGAGAAGAGATTGCGGCGTGGCCACCACCCCTGGGGGGTGATTTCTTGTTTTCTGCGTCTCTATCTGTCTCTATCTGTCTGACGAGCGCACACGCTCTATAGCGC
>NW_006198133.1:2367254-2377249 GCF_000334495.1 Tupaia belangeri chinensis
AATTCCACAAAGAAAAACAAAACAAAAATGTTTTCAAAGCCATTATAATGTAAACTTATCAAATGATTAAACACATCTTTCTTTCATGTTTTTAATTTTTGGCAGACTTTATTTTTCTTCTAATGCGAGAGGGCATGTCATGTGTGCAGGCGCACAAGAGACAGAGAGAGAGAGACAGAAAGTGCCCCCAGCAGGGCAGGTCATGCTGCAACCCCCTGCCCTCCATTCCTTCAACTCCTCAGGACCCTGGGCTTGCTCACACACACACAGCTCTGGGACAGGGACTTGAACTGCAGTTGACCAGGTGGGATCCAGCTCTTTCCATATGCTGCAACCACTGCAACTGGTCCAACAGACTTTCTTTTATTTTTTAGAGCAGTTTAAGTTCACAACTAAATTGAACAAAAGGTGCAAAGACCTCCCATCTGCCCCTCACCCCCACCCACGCACAGCCTCCACATTATCGACATCCCTGCAGGGAGGGGGCGAACAGTGGAGCACAGAGTGGTTCATTTGTTACAACCACCAGATCTGCATTGGCACAACACAATCACCCAAAGTCCATAGTTCACGTTCCAGTCCGTTCCTGGTGGTTACATCCTAAAGACTTAGACAAATGTATATGACATGTTCCCTACAGAGTAGCTTTATTGCCTCTGCGATCCTCCGTGCTCCAACTGTTCAACCCTCCCTTCCCTCTAGCCCCAGGTACTCATGGGCTCTTTCTTTCCTTTTTTTTTCTTTACATTGAATCACTGTAAATCCTTACAGCATATAAAATGAGCTTTCCCAGCATGAATGCAGCGCACATTTAGTCCAGTCAGATATCACCATCCACACTATCATCAACAGATAATTCTCCATTTTTATGTCCATCAACTGTTCGCTTTTGCCCCCGTTGAGTCTCTCAGTCCTACCTTCCATTTCCCACCTCCCCCAACACTGTCTCTGTGTCTGCAGGTGCTCTTCATGCTGTCATGCCTCCCAGTCTTTCCATTTCGGCCACAGAGTGCAGACATTGGTTATGTATTAGGTGGGGACATACAATGCCTGTCTTTAATGGTCTGGCTTGCTTCTCTTAGCATTAAATCTTCCATAGTTCTCTACTTTCTACCAAATGCCAGGGTCTGATCATTTTTTATGACTGAGTAGTATTCCATCGAGTACATGTGCCACACTTCTTTCAGTCCATTCATCTGTTCTTTCACGTTTTAAGAAGGGTTGTCACCTGTCTCAATTCAGGCCCTCGTATTTCTCTGTTCCTTGCAGGAGGAACATTGATAGAGACTTATGCATATACCCTTCTTTTTTCCAGGATAACCTAAGCAGATGACTAGGAGCCCCTGTCTCTGCACCAAGTTAGAATATGATGCTTATCATTTTTGAATCCCTTGTATTCAAATAAATAGACCATTGATTTGAAGTATGTTATCTTTAGAAGTTAAATAAATCTGTGGGAGAGCACTTAAAATTAACATTCAGAATTATTGCCAGGGGACCTATTTTCCTCCAACAAAAGTTTATGTATCAACGGAGCCACAGCAAGTCACGGCAGGCCATGGAGGCAGTTTTTCATCCTTTCCGACTTTAGTGCTGACGATAATACACGAATTTTACGTTTAGGTCCACGTGTGCCCTGCCCAGTTTGGCTGATGTTCCCCACAAAGCTGGTCGATGTCTTCCTGACCAATGTCTCCAGACATGGCCAGAAAATTAGAAAGACCTGGGCAGATAGAAGCTATAGTACCCAGAGCAAAAATTACTACTCATAGACTCTTTGTGGCGTATACCTTCCTAAGTAAATCAACACTTTTAGGAAGGTAAAGGACATTTTACAGATGAATCCTTTGCTGTGCTGAAGACATTTGCCTTCCTAAGAACAGGAGTTAGCCCCAAAGCCTTAAGTTTTGTTTTTCAGTTTAAGCATGGGGTTTACTTAACTCTCACTGTCTTTGAAATGCCTGTTCCCTTAGATAAGAACTAATTGAACTGACTTTTCTCAGTTGAACCTTTGCAATGGAAGTGCAGTAGGAAGGATTTGGGAAGGCTTTATTAGTAACAAATAATCAAAACTGCAATCCTCCCCTTCACTTTCCACGGAACTTTTGGTATCAACTTTAGCTATTGCCAGAGGGTAGTCAAGGGACAAAGGAAGGGAATGGCCAACACTTTGCCTTAGGAGGGGTTGGCCCACACCCTCCAGATGGTGGCAGGCATGATGCTGTCTTATTCCCACAGCTCCCCACAGGGTTTTGTACATTCCCTGGGAACTGAGTATGTGTTTTAAAACAGACAGTGTGATAGCTGAAGCTTGGAGCAGAGCCCATTGTGAGTTGAAAAGCATTCCCAGCTGTGTTTCAACTAGTCTCCAGACCTAGCTGCAGCAGTGCACGGGGGACTCTCATTTCTTAAACCCTGTGTGTATATGTACCTATTCACAGCAATGCCTACCAGCGCCTGACTTTGGAGCAGTTGGAAAGCCTTGAGCCTTAGAGACAAATTAATTTTCTTTGTGAGACAGACTCGAATATCTATAGGTACAAGATAAATGCATCATACTTCTCTGTTTACAAAATTGTAAAGTTTCTCTCAGCATGATTTCAAACATTTGGAGTATCAACAGAAATCAAAGGCATGAGTCTCCACATCAAAATAGAAACAAAGCAAGGAAACAAAAATAATAATAATAATTCAGGGTCGACAAGGAGTAGCAACATCCAAGGAAATAAAAAGCAATGAGGTTTGACAGAAATTCAAGATAAGTGCATCTGGAAAGAGAAATTCCATGTGTTCTCCATCTTACGTGGAAGTGGTAAAAGATGACCCCAGAAGTAGTGAGATGAAGAATGACCGCTAGAAGCTGGGAAGGATGGCAGGTAGGTATATGTTGAGGGGGAAACAAAGCTACAGAGATTGGAGGGACCATTCCCACTCTTGTAAAATGCAGGAGGGAGGATATGGGCAACAACAATTTACTGTATATCTCAGTAAAAAAGAGGATTTTAAAAATTCCCAACACAGAATAATGACAAATGGTTGAGTTGTTGGGCATACTAATCGTTCGAATCATTATCATTGTTTAAACATTATACATGGTAATTATGTATTATATGCCAATTATGAAACTTTTTAATTGAAAAAAGAGGCTTAGTTCACGAAGGAACTCCCTTGTGGCCTAGGATAACAGAGTAAGTCTGAAGCTCCTCTTTACTGGGGACACTGAATCTTATAAATACATGATGATTTTCCTCTTAAGCTTGTTCACAAATGGCAGCCAGCACGTGACATGGTGGTTGGGGTACTGGATCCCACGTGGCTGGCCACAGTCTGAGTCCCAGACCCAGTGGCTTGGAAATCATGCCAGGTACCTGTTTGCATACCCAAAATCCCAAGAGGAGAATGGAGGAGAAGGGATGGCAATGTGGCTGTTCTCCTGGGGGGGAAGGTGATATCTCATGTTCTCTTTCTCTATCTCTCTCTGGTGAGTGCACGTGCCCTGTGGCAAAAATTTAAGTACATACACACACAAAGAAGACTCTACATAAGCAAAGGAGAGCTATTGGGTCATTGGGAAAGTCATGGCACATTTTTGCATAGGAAACAGAATGTGACATCATGACTTCCCAATAACCTAACACTTATGATGAAATTAAAAGGAGAATTTGGAAATGGACTGTAGAGAGAAGGCAATATTTTTCTAAAGGAATAAGAAAATTAAAATTTGGGAACCCATAGGGTCAACTGGTGGCTTTGTGGCTAAGGAGGCTGGATCCCACATTACTGACTGCACTGTTCAAGTCTCAGACATGGCAGCCTGGAGAACACACCAGGCACCTGTGCGTGTGTGCCCAAAATCCTGGAAAGAGAATGGAGGAGAAAAGATTGCGGAGTGGAGAAGTTTTCTCACTTTCCCTCTCTCTGTCTCTTTAAAGAGAACACGTGTCCTTTAGCGAATTTAAAAAAAAAGTTTTCGGGGTCAGCAGATGGCATATTGGTTACATCGCTGAACTCCCGTATGGCCGACCACAGTTCGAGTCTTAGATGTGGTGGCTTGAAAATCACGCTGGACACATGCGTGTGCATGCCCCAGATCCCAGGAGGAGAATGGAGGGGAAGGGGCTGCAGTATGGCCATCCCCCTTAGGGAGTGATTTCTCACTTTCCCTCTCACTGGTAAGCACATGTGCCCTAAGACAAAAACCTCTTCTAAAAAAATTTAACATTTTGGGGGCCTGCAGTTGGCATAATGGCTATGTTGCTGGACTCCCATGTAGTCGACTACAGTTTGAGTCCCAGACCCAGTGACTTAAACTCACGCCAGGCCCGTGTGCGTGCGTGCCCAAGATCCCGAGAGGAGAATGGAGGAGAAGGGATTGTGGCATGATCATCCCCCCTGGGGGGTGATTTCTCACTTTCTGTCTCTCTGTATCTCTCTGTCTTTCTGATGAGTGCATGTGCCCTATAGCAAAAACCTCTCCAAAAAAAAAAAAAAATTAACATTTTTTTTTTCTTTTTAATTGGGGAGCCCATATTTTTCAGAGGATTAATAGCCGGTGAGGCTCAGGAGCCTGATCTGAGGACAAAGTCAGAGTTAAAGGACCATGACCTTCAACTTCCTGGGTGCTTATCTGATGACCAATAAGGCCCATCACTTACCTTTCAGTCACAGAGGATAATCAGTGAGAATGAAAGCGCCTGACCCTACCCCACCGTCATTCAGACCTGGGGGCATTTGCACCCTGACCTGTATCTCCCATCACATGGCCTGACCGTAACCCCTGTGAGATTGTGCCTGACCAAATGGCCTCCAATTCCGCCAAGCCTTGAATGCCAATTTCCTCCAGATTCCAGTTTAATTTTCACTTCGCTTACTTGTTTACCCAAAGTCATCACAATCTGTCAGTTTAGGAGCTTTTGAAATGTTGTCCTCTATGGAATCATTCACATCCACACCGAAAATCCCAAATACATGAAAGAAGTCTTAATAAAACATCCCAACAAATCCCAGAGGGAGACACAGCAAACAGTAAGATGACCACGTGTCTAAGTGTCCTCAAAAACCCTGGGCCGGGTCGGGAGGAGGAAGGCCGTTTGGGAACGGAGCTGCGGAGCCTGGAAAGACAGAGCCCGCGATTTGGCCTGCAGGGCCCCCAGCCTCCTCTGCATTCACCGTGCTCACTCACAGACCGCACATGATCTCGATGCCATTATTCTGTGGATGGCCATGTTTTTACTTTTAAAAAATACAAGAAAGGGTGGGGCCAGCAGTTAGCATAATGGCTGTGTCGCTGAACTCCCACGTAGTCGACCACGGTTCGAGTCCCGGACCCAGTGGCTTAAACTCACGCTGGGTGCGTGGGTGCGCATGCCCAAGATCCCGAGAGGAGAATGGAGGAGAGGGGATTGCGGCATGGCCATCCCCCCGGGGGGTGATTTCTCGCTTTCTGTCTCTGTCTCTCTCTTTCTCTGTTTGGCGAGCGCACGCGCCCTATAGCGAAAAACCTCTCCAAAAAAAATACAAGAAAGGGAAGGAACAAAATTGCCCAATAAGCTTGTCAAGCAAACCCTTCTCCTCTGGGAGGGAGAGAGGGTAGAGTGTGCATCCGCACACAGTCCATCCTCACGATTTCCTGGGCTGGAAAACCAGCGTCTGGAGTGGACTAGCAGCCCCTTCACCCTCCGGAGCCAAAGAGGGGTGAGGCTTGTCGTTTGAGTCCCGGGTGTGTGCTGGGCCATAGCTCTTTGGCAGCAGCGTTTTATGATGAAAGGAAAACGCGCGGCCAACTAGGATTTGGAGCTTTGCTCAAGGTCAAAAGGGGCACCTCCATGTAAGGAGCTTCCTGCGAAAAGCCCAGGACACCCAAGGAATCAAAGCGCTCTGTTAAGGCATGTCAGCTCACCAAGAGCTCCCATTAAGTGCTGTTTGTAGAGAATTTAGGGAATTAAAGAGAAAGAGAAGACATGGTCTTTTCCTTTTAGGAGTGCAGGATCTAATGGGGGGAATAAAATACGCAAGCAAGAAAATGGGACAGTTACAAATGAAAACAGGGACATGTAGAGAGTAGCAGCCGAAACATGCAAAGACGCTGGCCGCTAATTGGCTGTGTACAGGGATATACGCTCTTGTGTCATCGTGGCTTGGGGGCAGCTGGGAAACAGCCTGTGAGGATGGGACCTTCCTGGGAAGGAAGATACCGCAGCCCCACTCAGACCACAATGCCCCACGCCTCCTCCAGCCTCCACTTCCTCTCTCTCCTGTTTCAGGAGTAGAAAATGACTAGTCCCAAACAGGAGACAACAATAGATGAGGTGGACACTTGGGACGAGGTTGGAGAAGGGGTTACCAGATTGTAACCCATAGGATCCATGGGTTCTATCAGTAATCAACAGGGTGGACACATGCCACTCCCCAAAAGATGAGAACTGGGTTCCCATGTCTACAGAGAGGTGGGGAAGCGAGTTAGCCAGGCTACAAACTGGCTAGCAGATTACACTATTTGCACATAAGATGAAGAAGTGACAGAATTGTTTCAGCGATTCCTTGTAACTCTGCTGGCGAGCAGGGAATCAGCCACTCCCGTGACCCGCCCCTGGCCTGCAGACATGCACATTTGTGGCAGAGTGGAAGATGGAGATGTTAAGGTAAATCATGGGGGATCATGGGGGATTAGCAATCCTCTCTCTGGTAATTACCATCCCGTAGTCCACCTGCTCCGCTCCTGGGTAGGAGGAATCAGGCCCCGATTACGTAGGTGCAGACACGCGTCAGGGTGAGTATGCGACAGAGAGAGGCACTGACTGGGGCTGCCTCTCCTGAGGTGTGGCTTGAAGACCTTGCTGGACAGCCTGCACAGCAAGCTGGGCTTTAGTGAACAAACGGAGCAGATGATGATGAAAGCACACCGCTGTTAATCTGCACTTAGAACTGCATCCTAAACGCATGAAGATGAGGGAGCAGGTCTACCGTCCCGCCAGCTGCAGGCCTTCCTGAGGTTTCACTGTGAAGCGACGTTGTCCAGAATTCTAAGAAAACGGTAAAGTATCCTCTAAAACCACTCCAACAAGTTTCCACACAAATTCTGCCTGCTAAGCTTTACCGTTTATACTAGACTCAATAAGAATTCTGATTATGGCAAAAAAAAGTACACCGGGGGACTTCCAAAAGTTCATAAAAAACAGAATCAGAGTACAAGTTTATTTTGGTGCACATATTTTTTTAATCCATGTTAGTTTTTCATAACATATATTTTAAAATTTATTTATTCCATGAGTGAGACAGAGATAGCACTCCGGACGGGATCTTTTAGCTGTTTATTTCTTTATTCATGATCGAGCACACATGATAGAGAGAGGGAGGGAGAGAGGAGCACCCTCCACAAGTCCTGGCCAGGCCGCAGCCCCTTCCTCCAGGCTCCTGCCCACCCGATCCTGAGCACTGGCCATGTGCCTGGTGTGTCCTAGTTCATGTGGGATTCGATCTGAACTGCTCGCCATGTGGGATCCGGCTTCTTTTGTGTGGCATATACCTGCTGCACCATGGAGCTGCCCCACAACAGGGTCTGAACGCTGAGATTCAGCCCCCCATGTCTGACACACCAAGGGAGATCTCGGATTCAAAGCCAGAACCTTTGCATTCAGGTTTGCCATGCAGTATTGCCTTTTACCACTGCCCTGCCATCGGACCCCATAATACACATTTTTAAATGAGCTTTTGAAGACTCATTGTATATTTAACTAGTTGCTAAGAGTATTATCCAATTTATCCCCAAAGAAATGCCCCAAAGAAATGCCAGAGACAGAGTTCTTCCACTCCTGTTTCCTTTGTATACAAAATCAATGATCTTAAATGACAAATATAGACAATGTTAATATCAAATGGAATCTGAAAAGGTGTGCTGAAAGGAGAATTAATTGTGCATCCTTGAAAAGAGATACCTGTCGGTGCTCTTTTTGAAGAACTATGACTTTAAAAAGTATTTCTATGTTTTCTTTCATGGTGTTTGCATTTCAGAAGGCAACTTTTAATTAGTAGTCTTTTCTTCACCAAACCTCTTGGAGTAAAAAACTTACACTGGCAATGAATGTATGTTTTGCAACTTCAATTTTTAAAAAAATGGAATGATACAAATACGTCAGGAATCATGAATTGCAAAACAGTAGTGGCAGAAGTCCTTTCCTCTTGGAGTAAAGAACTTACACTGGCAATGAATGAATGTTTTGCAACTTCAATTTTTACAAAAAATGGAATGATACAAATACATCAGGAATAATGAATTGCAAAACAGTAGTGGCAGAAGTCCTGAAGATCTTTGATGAGCAAGTTGAAATTGCAGCAAACCTCCATCCTTATCACTAGCAGCCCTCAAACATCTGTGGGGGTAACAGCCTCGGGGTCTTTCTAGGCAGGTCCCACATCACCATGCAGAGAACCTCATCTGCAGACTGAGAGCCAGGAAATAGCCCAGAATTCAGATAATGTCCTCCATCGTTCAAATTTTTGCTAACAGTTTATATGTTGATGCATGAGAGGTTAATTCCAAAGAGAGCAGGAGAGAAATAACTATGAAAAACAGGACAATCACCATTCACCACTGGATTATTTGCCAACATAAACTTTTGGCCCAAGGTAATAATATTGAGCTGTGGATTATGGTCTACAGTGCGATGGTGGCCATCTACAATTAATTTAGAGGAAATTACTTCCTAATTAGATTTGCCACCCATCTAGAGCCTGGGATTTAAAAATAGGAAGGGGGGGGAATGCCTCAGCCCACACATTTTATAATCCTTTCCAATTTTAACGCTCAGTTAAAGTAGCTCTGTCTAAAATGTTACATGTGGCATCAATGCTCTTTTAAAAGTTCAGTTATTGATTCTCTCAACACATAGTTGCTAACCAATACTTGACCTTGGGATGGTGTTTTATTCGAGACTGGGTCTGTATGGCATCAGAGAGGACTGTCTTGCTCCAAGGTTTGTTCAAGTGCCTCAACATGAGCACTGACCCTTTGGGGCCACATCGGCTCCTCCTCCCACAGGAAGAGGAGAAGGTTGGTTTCAGGCACGACTTTATCTGGAGACTCAAGTCAGTCTTTGGGCTTAGGTCTCTGTGTCTCATGCCCCCTTGTCCTTGTGCTGGCCTGGCTCACAGGCTGGCATCCTTTGAGGCGGCGGGATTACAAAAGCCCTCGGATCTGCATATCACTATATCCCGTGGGATAATAGCACCCAAGACAACAGCAGAGCCAATATGTATTGATCTGCATGTCAGATGCCTATGTATACACACATAGAATCCTCATTATGTTTATTTTACAGGTGAAGAAACTGAGATACAGAGGTTGAGTGACATGCCTAAAGTCCTTCAGCTAGCTGGTGAGCAGCCAGGACTAGAACCCTAGCTGGTTGAATTTTGTGCTCATAAGTTCTTGCCGCATTCTTCCTTCTAGAAACCCTAGGAGGAACTGCTGATAGCAGGTTCTAATTGGGTTATGTGCGCTCTGTTGAACCAATCACTGTGGGGAGACAAGATATGCTGATTGACTTAAAGCAATTAGGACCCACCCCTGGAGCTCAGAGCATGGTCCAACCTTTGCAGACATGGCTGAGAGGGGTGGAGGAATACTGGCCAAAAGGGACGTTGAGGAGAGGAATGGACACTAGAGAGCAAATGGCAGTTCCCCAAGTGGGTATGAACAAGAGTTGGAGCTGGGAGTCCACAACTACTTACAGTTTAGAAGTAAAGCAAATCTTTTCTGTCTGGATCATGGTTGAATCCTCAGCACCTCATGCATGCATGGCACACAGTAGGTGCTCAAGAAATATCTGTTTAAGGATGAGTTTATGAGTTGCTTTTTAGTCAGTCAATAATAATGAAGCATAAGAATTTTTCAGTAGGAGAATGGACAATCCCAACAACACGCAGGAAAGTTAATTTGACAGCAGATCTTAGGATGGAATGAGGCAGTATGAGATTAAAATCAGAGAGATCAATTA
>NW_006198133.1:2377483-2381962 GCF_000334495.1 Tupaia belangeri chinensis
CACGTAGTCCACCACAGTTCGAGTCCCAGACCTGGCGGCTTAAAACTCATGCTGGGCGCATGTGCATGCATGCCCAAAATCCTGAGAGGAGAATGGAGGAGAAGGGATTTCAGTGTGACTATCCCCCCCACACCGGGGGGGGGGATTTATCGCTTTCTGTCTCTCGGGTGGATGCATGCACCCTATAGCAAAAATCTCTCTCTCAAAAAAAAGAAAGAAGCCTCTGAACAAGGAGCTAGTTTGAGCAGAGTTCACTATGATGCATCTTGAGCTTACGGGACACAACATGGGGACACGAAGTAAGAAATTACATTGGCAATGTGGGCCTTTGCCTGGAGAGAGAAGCTAGGGAAGAATCAAGCTTTGACAGTTCACAGATTACAAGGGGCCGTTGGCCCCTTTACAGTAAATAAGGTCTCTGAGAGGAGTGAAAAGAACAGGGAACAGGAAAGGAGCCATCAGGGATGGGAAAAAGGAGGGGTGCAATTCAGCAAGGGAAAAGTAAATTGGAAAGAGAGGGCATTTCAATATGGTCACAAGGGCCCAGGGAGGGAGGACGATGAAAGTTTAAGGCAAGAACCTTCCACTTCTGTCCCTGCAATGGGAAGGGCAGTGTTCGATACCCTCTATAGTTTGTCATTGGTAAGACCCTCTGCCACTTTGCCACTCTCCCTGGAATCCTACACTTGTGTGTAAATTCTGTCTCAGCAAACACACCTGTTCAAAAGCCCTTCACTGTTTTAAAACCCGGCTGCTCCTTAACGTTTTCCTGTATGCTAATTTTTTCTTGATGCCTTATATCTTACCATTGAAATTTAGTTCAAATACCTTGTTGGACATTAATTAATATATCAAAACTAGAATCATGTAAATAACAATAACCATAATAATAATGACCCGTAATAGTTATTAGTTAATAGTTTACACCTAATCTCATTACTATTTTGTCATCAGTGTAGACCTATTTAATAGGGTATCAGGACAAAAGAATGGCTTTCTCTTTCCTTTTACGAAGTCATAGGCTATATCTTTTCTGGAATGTGCTTCTATATCTTTTTTTTTTTTTTTTTTGCTGGGGTCTTACTGAATTTAAGTGAAAGTAAAACCTCTGGTTCAGGAGAAAACATGATACTGCAAAAAGTATACAAAGGTCTAAGTAAGACACACTAGAGCTCCCACCCTCCCTTTGGGAGCCCCTTACCAAGAGTCACAGCGTAGGGAAAACAACTGTTGCCCTATAGGACCTTTCAAATGAGAGCAGTCAAACTTGTCCATGGTCAGCCGTGTTTCCTGAGCACATGCTACGTGTGCACACAGGAAGGGTAGGGTATAAAGGGGAGGCACCAGCTTTGGGCCGCTCACAAGCCTGGGGAAGGGCAATCTCGATACAGCAATGATGACAGCCTAAGGAGAGGAAAAGCGAGCAGAGAGATCTGCAGCCTGGCCCCGAGCCCTTGAGGTGCTTGGTAACACGAGGCTGAGGGTAGCAGAAAACGGGGCAGATGGGCTATCGATCAGGCCTGGCAGTGCCAAGGCAACAGCCAGGAGAGGGTTTCTCATTAGGCCTGGATTCTCCAGGCTCAAAATGTCATGGATTACCAGGAACAGCATGGAAGAGAATAAGAATGCAGAAACTAGACTAAACTAGCCCTCCTGGAGAATGGACCCAGTGGGAGAAGGAAGCTGAGGTCTACCACCTAGAGGAAGCATGGCACCAGTCCCCAGGTAGGTGACTCCTGGCATTGCCAATAAGCATGCTGAGCGAGGATGCTGGTTGGTATTTGAAAGACAACAAGAAGGCTCTTGTGTATTCTAGGGCTTGCAGGGGTCACTTGGAACTTCCCTGACCTCTGGGATTCAGATACACTTCCCTCAAGTCCCCAAGCTCCCAAGTAAGGACTATTAAAGAGCCCTGACCACGATCACCACACACTTCCAAACTTCTTTCTTATGGTTCTTCTGCCTCTACTCCTGCACCCATGCGTGCATTCCCACGAAAACACAGAGATCTCTCATCAACGTTCAGAACAGACTCAGTGACAGAGTATAATGTTTATAGTTTTATTAAACACTGCTGGGATGTTGGGAAAGTCATGCTGCATTTTTGCATGGAAAACTATGCCATGACATTCCTACTGCTGGGATGTCGGGAAAGCCATGCTGCGTTTTTGCATGGAAAACTATGCCATGACATTCCCGACGACCTAATATTTGTGGAGTCAAGAGACAAGGTCGGTCACACCCATTCATCTGTTGATGTTTTAGTCTTCTAAATGCTGTAGACATAGCAGTGAACAGATAGACAACGCCCTGTTGTCCTTGGGCTCACTTCGGTGGGGGCGATAGATGATACACTCCAAGGAGGGTGCTGCCCCCTGCCAACTTCCTGTCCCCTCGCCGCTGTTCCCCTCCTCCACCAGGTCTACTCGGTCACGCTCTGCAGCGTCCTGAAGCCTGTGCTCCATCTGATGTGGGACTCCACTACCCCACCACGTAGCTCAGCCTTTCACAAACCTTGGCATTCTGGCAGATCAGACGGCCTCCCTCCTGTTAGTTCTCCAGTCCCATGGAGCCAGCTTGGCAAAAACTGGCAGGTGACCAGCCCACCCAGCTGCCGACTTGAAATGTTCTGGAGGGTAAGGGGGACAATGGAATGAACGCATACATCTGGGATCGGGCATCTCTGAGGTCAGATCTCCACCTCTTACTGGCTGTGCGACATCGAGTGTGTAACTGAACCGAACCACGCTGGGCCTTGGTTGTTCTCTTCTGTAAAAGGGGCCATTGGGAACTTCATCTGGGTATAATGGTGAAGATTGAATATGATATTGAGTCAAAGTTCCCAGCACAGGCTAGGTGTTCAATTATGACGTGTTCTTTTTCCTTGGATTCTGGTGAGATTCTGAGGTTAACCAGGAAGGAGAAATCAATCAGTCAGAATTCCAGGTCAGAGCAGTGACACGGGTGTGAGAGGAGGGCGGCTAGTGCCCACCGTGCTCTATGGGGGCACAAGTCTCCACAGGGCACCCTTGCACCCTCTAGTGAGCAGCAAGGTGGCTCCTGGCAGCATCGTGAACCAGGAGCGGGACTTAATGAAATGTACCACACATCTGTCCTTCTGCTGTAACAGAACTGGCTTAGGATGGGCCGAAGGCAGAAGGAGACCTGCCATGTGGGCTGTGAGTGGTCAGCTGGGAGAGACCACTTCACCAGTGTTAGAAGGAAAAGGCAACTGGCTTCACAGGGAGTGGTTCACGGGGGTGGGTGGAGGTGGCTAGGGAGCTCGGAAAGGGTGAGGGCTTAGAAAGACCATCCAACTGCAGGTTCTCAATCCCGACCCTGGCCCTGACCCTGACCAAGAAGCCCCCAGGTTTGAGCCAAGTCAAATGCTTAAATACTCTCAGGTGCTTCTTGTCTGAGTTGAGGGCCAGAGAGTCTGCATTTCTTTTCTTTTGAGGTTTATGCCACAGGGTACGTGCACTCACCAGAAAGGAGCGAGACAGAGAGAGACAACGAGAGGGAAAGTGAGAAATCATCCCCCAAGGGAGGATGGCCACACCACAATCCCTTCTCCTTCATTTCCCTCCAGGGATTTTGGGCACTCACATACATGGGCCTGGTGTGATTTTCAAGCCACCATGTCTGGAACTCAAACCGCAGTCGACCTTGTGGAGTCCAGCACCTTAAGCACTATGCCACCTGCTGGTCCCAAGAGTCTGTATTTCTAACTTGCTCCAAGGAGATTCCTGTGCTGCCTGTTCAGGAACTGCTTTTAGAACAGCCGGGTTGTCGACCGACTCCACAGCATACGTGTGCATGTTTTCTACCACATCCCCATCGAGAAGACATTTGTCCCCGGGGACCAGCAGACACGTTTACGTCGCTGGATTCTCACATGTTGACCATGATTCGAGTCTCAGACTCATGCCAGATGCATATGTGTGTGTGCCTAAAACTCCAAGAGGAGACTGGAGGAGAAGGGATGGTGGCATGGCCATCCCCTGGGGGTAATTTCTTGCTTTCTGCCTGTCTGTCTCTCTTTTCTCTCTGGTGAGTTCATGTGCCCTACAACAACAACAACCAAAAAAAAAAAAAAATCCTTTCTCTCTCAAAAAAAAAAAGGAGATCATTTGTCCAATGCAAGGGTCTTTCCTATTAAAGGAATCTCATGGCTTCTGATGGGACCTTTCAAACATCACCCCTCCTGGCTACAGCTTGTATGTGCGTATGTATGTCCAATCCTGTCATTAATTTTTCTAGTCTATTCAAGCCTTTGGGAGCTTGGCAGAAAATTCTTACTTACATTTTTCTATCATTTATCACTTTGAAGGCTGTAACATTAACTATAGGGTTTTGACAGAAAAATATAGGTGAATAAAGGGGGAAATACATAATACCCAACTACCAACCAGAAGTGCCTGCTGTTGCAATGTTGAAGTGTTTGCTTCCAGTTCTTCCTTATTTTGATCTGACTCCTGT
>NW_006198133.1:2382577-2399305 GCF_000334495.1 Tupaia belangeri chinensis
CCACAGGCCAAACCAGAGGCTGCCGGCTGTGGCCCTGGGCTGTGCTCTCAGCTGTAAACCCAGCAACTTTAGGTTAGTCTCGAGCCCGGGATGCAAGGTGGAAAAGCAGACACTGGTGACATTTCTGAGGGAGGAAGGGTCTCTAGGTCAGGATGCCGAAGAATTCGTGTCTCTCCCTTTGCATACAGTTGAGACTTCGGGCCGAGCACTGGAGGCTGAGTCTGGAGAGCTGTGCTCAGGCCTTAGGGAGTCAGCGGCTCCAACCTGGGTATTATTGCAGTACTACAGTTACAGAATTTCTGGAAGGCTACTAAATGGCAGCCCGATGACTAGAGATCATGTTCAACCCTACACACCTAACTTCTCTCAGAAAATTCCTCAGGCGCAGGAGACGGTCTGGCTCATTAATAAATGAACTTCCTGTTTCCTAATCCGGAAAGCAGTTTACCCTATACGCTGACCCTTAGATTTATAACCCTTTCTCTCTTTTTTCCTCTTTGTCCATCCTCTTATTTATTTTTTAATAGCCCGGGTGAGGTAAGCATGACAGACAGTAAGTTGTGTGTGTGTTAAGCATGTAATTTGATACGTGTTGACTGTCGACATCTGTGAAACCACCAGCGCGGTCGCATTAATGAGCCTGGCATACTCGTCACCACAGAGCGTCCTCGTGCCCCTTTGTAACCCTTCCTGCATGTCATGGCCCCAGGCGGGATCCTGGGCAATCACCGCTCTGCTTTCTGTCACGATGGACTGGTTTGTGTTTTCCAGAGCTTTACATGAACAGGACCGTGCGGTACATTCTGTCTGTCTGTCTCTCTCGCTCTCATCGCACCAGCCAGGACCTCCCGAATGCCGCTGCAGAGCGTTAGGAGTGGTGAGAACAGAAATCCTTCTTTCTGATCTTGGGAGGAGGCAATCAGCCTTTCCCTCTTGCTTGTATGTTGTTCTCAAATGCTCTTTAGAGGTTTTTTCACCTCTTGTTTGTTTAGAGGTTTTAGCAGGAATAGATGCTGATTTGGGGGGCCAGGCAGTGGTAGAATGTGCTGCAGTAATTTTAGTCTTACAATTGGGGCATTTATTTATAATTTATGTGGTTATTGATACGGTTCAGTATGCATCTATCAGCTTGCTGTTTGTTTTCTATTTTTCACATCTCTTCTTTTTCACTTTTCTTCTATTATGTCTTCTTTTTCAATTTTGTAAAAATTGTCTGAGTGTGTATTTGCCAGAAAGACAGAGAGAGAGGAAGAGAGACAGAGAGAGAGAAAGCACCTCTTCCTGCGATTCTTTTCCTCCATCTCTTCATCCTGTCAGAATTCTGGACGTGCATACACATGTATCCAGCACGTCTTTTAAACCACCAGGGCCAGGATTCAAACCATGTTTGACCATGTGGAATCGGGCTCTCTTGACCACTAGACTGTAGAGCTGGTGTACTATCTTATTATTTTTTAATAATTTAACTTATTAAGTTACTCATTTTTTTTCAGGTAACCTCCTTAGTCCTATGAGGAGCCAGCTCTGACTCCTTCTTACTATTTTAGTGGTTACTTTAGGGTTGATAATATACAACTTTAAGTGACCACAGCGGTTCTTAGTCCATTCAAACGACTATAGCAAAATAGACTGGCTAGTTGATAAACAACAGAAAGTGGCTTAGAGTTCTGGAAGTCGGGAAGTTGCAACCAAGGTGCTGGCAGGTCCAGTGCTGGTGGGACGATTTACAGGTTCGTAGATGGTGTCTTCTTGCTGGTCCTCATATGAAGCACAAGGCACGGCAGCTCTCTGGGGCTCTTTCATAAGAGCACAAATCTCATTTATGAGGACAAAGCCCTCCTTGTCTATACGTACCAAAGGCCTCTCCTTTTCCTACCATCACCTTGGCGATGAGGATTGAACATAGGACTTTGGGGGAACACGAATGTTCGGCAGTAGCAACAGTCTATTTTGAGCTGACATCATGCCTCTTTCCATACAATATGAGAACTGCACAGCTGCACACGTCCCGCCGTGGTCTGCTGGAGCTGCGATAGCAAAATACCACAGACGGGGCAGCTTAACTAGCAGACATTTATTTCCCACAGTTCTAGAGGGTCAAGTCCAAGACCAAAGTGCCAGCTGACTGGGTTCCTGGTCAGGCCCTCTTCCTGGCTTACAGATAGCTGCCTCCTTACTAGTTCTCACATAGAGACAGGAACCTACGGGGACTCTCTATCAGCTTCAAAGGGCATTGACCCCTGGGGCCAGCAGGTGGAGTGGTGGTTAGGATGCTGGACTCCCCACATGACCAACCACGATTCAAGTCCCAGGCCTAGCATCTGGAAAATCATGCCGTGTCTGTGTGTGTGTGTGCACCCAAGATCCCAGGAGGAGGATGGAGGAGAAGGGATCGCAGTGTGGCCATCCCACCAGGAGGTGATTTCTCACTTTCCCTTTCACTGTCTCTCTGGCAAGCACATGCACCCTTTGGCAAAAACCTTAAAAAAAAAAAAAAAAAAAGCAGAAGGGCAGTAATCCTACCATGGGGGCTCCACCCTCAGAGCCTCATCTACACTCAGGTACCTCCCAAAGGCCTCACCTCCTAATAACCATCCCACTGAGGGTACGGGGTAACTTGAGGTTTGGGAGGACACCATGTTCAGCCATTACATCTCCTTTGCTTCCCTCCTGGGCTTCGAGCTACCGTTGTCATGGTCTACTTCTCATGTATTACAAGCTGCAAACTACATTGCTACAGTTTGTTTAAATACTCAGTTATCCTTTAAAGGGCTTTAAATAATAACAAGTAGATATTTTATATTTACCCATGTAGTTACCATTTCTAGTGCTATTTATTCCTTTCTGTCCATGTTTGTTTTGACACGTTATCATTTTCTTTCTACATGAACGTTACCTTTAAAAATTTTTGTCGTGTGGGTATGGTTGATGAATCCTGTTAGGTTTGTATGTCTGGGAAGAATATTGTATTGCCTTTTATACATATTTTTTAATGAGAGAGGAGGTTAGGGAGATACAGGTTTTTTGACAGGGTCAAGCTGAGCACGGTCCTCCTCCTTAGCCTCCCGGTCAGTGGGGATTGCAGGCATACGCCGCCTCACCTGCCTGTTGAAGTTAGACAGGGAAGAATCCAGGCCCGCCATGCAGCCCCACCTCACACGGCGGTGCCCAACACCCGCACCATCTGCTGTGACTGCCAGAGGGTGCATGCACTCACCAGAGAGAGAGACAGAGACAGAAAGAAAGTGAGAGAGCACCCTCCTCGTCAAAGACAGTCACGCCACAATCCCTTCTCCATTCTCCTCTCAGGATTTGGGGCATGCACGTACATGCACCCAGTGTATTTTTCAAGTCCCTGGACTGGGACTCAGACAAAGCAGTCAGCCATGTTAGCCACGGCGTTACTGACGACCCTGCCTTTGCTTTTGAAAAACATCTTCACTGTCACAGAACTCTAACTGACAGCCTTTTCTGCAGTGGGCGCTTTATACGAGTTACTGGGGTCTTCTTGCTTGCATTGCTTCCAGTGAGACCTGAGTCGTCTTTATCTTTGCTGCACTTAACATGAAGTAATTCCTTTTCAGGCTACTTTTTATAAATATATAAACATTAAACATTTCAGTTGTGATGTGCCTCCACGTAGTCTTCATATTGCTTATTTTTCAGGTTTTTTGAGCTTCTTGGATCTATGGATTTATAGTTTTCCTCAAATTTGGAAAAATTTTGGTATTTATTTTCAAAAATACTTTTACCTTTTGGGGGACTCCAATTACACACATATTAGTCTGCCTGGCATTGTGCCATAGCTCTTTAATCCTCTACTCATTAAAAAAAAAAATGATCTTCACGGTTACCCAGTGATATGGAGGTTAAGGTGGCTGGATACTACATGGCTGACCATGCGATTCAACTTTCAGACCTGGGGAGCTGGAAAACCAGACACTGTGCATGCCCAAAATCCTGAAAGGAGGGAGAGATGGAGACGAGATTGTAGCGTGCATGCCCTCCGGAGTGCTTCCTCACTTCCCTTCACTCTCTCTGTTGCCTTATCTCTGGCAAGCACATGTGCCCTCTAGCAATGTTTTGTTGTTGTTGTTTTGTTTCTTTAATTCTGTTTTCTGTATTTATTTTGTATAGTTTATAGTGCCATGTTTTTAAGTTCACTAACCTTTTCTTCAGCAATATCATCTAATGTACCAATAGTTCTATCCAGCATATTCTTCATCTTACACGTTACAGTTACAATCTCTAGAAATTTCATTTGGGTCTTTTTTGTATCTTACCCTTTTGAACATATGGAATAACTTCTTTAATATCTTCATCTGCTAATTCTAACATCAGTGTCAGTTCTGTATCTGCTTAAGTGGATTGATTTTCCACCTTATTTTTTCTTTATTTATTTTAGAGAGGTTGTCGTTGTTGTTGTTTTTATTGAATGCATACACTCACCAGAGAGACAGAGAAAGACGGACACAAAGCCATGGGAGCAAACCTCTCTCCCCCATTTTCCTCTCAGGAAGCTGGGCATGAACACACGCCGCTGGGTCCAGGACTCCAACCAGAGCTGACAACATGG
This sequence comes from Tupaia belangeri chinensis, assembly GCF_000334495.1. Taxonomy (NCBI): domain Eukaryota; kingdom Metazoa; phylum Chordata; class Mammalia; order Scandentia; family Tupaiidae; genus Tupaia; species Tupaia belangeri. The sequence continues at coordinate 2,387,154 of NW_006198133.1, forward strand.
GAGTCCAGCACCTCAGCCACCATGCCACTAGCTGGCTCTGATTTTCCTCCTTATTATGGTAATATTTTCCTGTTTCTTTGCATGCCTGATAATTTGTTATGCATGTCCAACTTTGTGAATTTTACCTCTTTAGTCCTGGATATTTTTATATGCCTATAAATATATTTGAGCTTTATTCTGCAATGTGGTTATTTGGAAATGGTTTGATCTTTTTGGAGCTTGCTTTTAAAATTTGTTAGACAGAACTGGAGCAATGTTCAGTCTAAGGATATTTATTCCTCATTATGAAGCAAGACATTTTGTATACTTTGCTTTCTTCCCCATGAATCCTACGGTTTTCTGTTCTGCTCGGTGGAAGTGGACATAATCACCAGGTCTACGTGAGAAGGCACTGCGACCTCTAGCGGGTCCTGTTGGGTCTCTCTGTCTCTCGCATTAGGTAGTCTCTTTCTCTGCGTGCTCTGCCCAGTCTTCGACTGAAGCAGACTCTGCAGGTTTCAAGGGTTTCCACTCTGTGTAGCTGTCTCCTCTCTGGAAAGTGACTTTAGCATCCTTGGAAACTCAGCTCCATCTCTTCAACTCAAGGAAACTCCTCCATGTGCCACAGCCTCGAAACACCCTCAAGATGTTAGGCCGAAGCAATCGTAGGGCTCATCTCGTGTGTGTCCCACGTCTCAAGAACCACTGCCTTATACTGCCTTTTTTCAGTGTTACAAGCCACCGTTTTCTGTCTTATGTATCTCTTTTGGTTGTTTCACGCAGGAGAGTCAGTCTGGTCTCCATTATTCCACATGGGGTGGAAGGGAAGCCCCACCGTCCTCTAACCATTTCCATTTAGATGACCAATTAGCCTCTTGCCATTGGATGTGTTCTGTGGAACGTCTGGGATAATAGCCTTTTGCATCTGTCTTTTGTATGAATCTCTGGGAGTGACTCTGGAAATTAACAATAAGGTCCCGGATGTGTTTTATTTCCCTAAGGTTTGTTTCCTTCCTCTACCACTTTCCCACTTAGCTAATGCCTCTCCTCTAATGGCTTCCCCTGTTAACATTTTGTACATGTGTCGAATAGGCTAATTGGTCACAGCACCAGAGCTTTTAAGTTGTTACTGGGTTTTTTTTCCATCACTTAAATAAGAAATAACGTGTATGAAACCATCTATTTGATTAAGTGCGTAATAGCTGATGCCCTTGTCTGGTGGCTAAGGACAAAACGTTGGTAAGGAGACAAAACTTTCTGATCATACGTAATGTAACAAAGAATATAGTAAACATAAGCAGCTGATACTTATGGAGATCTGTTATTAGCTGAGTATGGGGCTGAGGGCCCCTCCTATGCACACATCATTTAATTAATCTTCACCTTATAAGGTGGGCAATCCGCCCCCCGCCCCGTCTTGCAGGTAAGAAAATGGAGGTTACATAATTGCCAGAAGCCACTCAGTTCATCAGTAATGGAGTCAGGTTTTGAACTCAAGTTATTTGATTGCAAAGTCCAAATTCTTCCTCTTCCAACATACTGGCCCCAAAAGAAGTCAACCTGCTGCTGGTCATTAGCTGTTTCTACTTGTGCTCACTCGTGTGCCCAAGTGTAGACATGCTAAAATCTCCTCAAAAGCAACTGGGATCCCGGGAACCAGCAGTTAGCGTAATGGCTATGTCGCTGGACTCCCATGTAGTCGACCGCGGTTCGTGTCTCAGACCCGGTGGCTTAAAACTCACGCCGGGCGCGTGTGCGTGCGTGCCCAAGATCCCGAGAGGAGAATGGAGGAGAAGGGATTGCGGCATGACCATCCTCCCTGGGGGGTGATTTCTCGCTTTCTGTCTCTATGTCTCTCTCTGTCTGTCTGGCGAGCGCACGTGCCCTACAGTGAAAATCTCTCCAAAAAAAAAAAAAAGCAACTGGGATCCTGAAATCCTTGGAAGCTGACTTTTTATCAATGGCTTTCTTCATATATCTTTCTCTCAACTTGGTACTCTCTAAGCAGCGAATAACAACTGCAGGTGACAAGGGCAGAGAAAGAGCTGGAACTGGTTTCTGTGGAGTGAGAGGTTTATCTGGCTTGATTAGAGTCAACTTCAAAACCATTGCCATATCAATATCTAAACATTAAAAATCAAAGTTGGAGAGGGGCTGGCAGGTGGCATGGTGGTTAAAGGCCCTGGATTTCCACATAACCAACTGCGGTTTGAGTCCTGGGCCTGGCAGTTTGCTTTCTCTCTCTCTCTCCTCTCTCTCTCTCTCTCTCTCTCTCTGTCCTTCTCTGGTCAAATGGAAGTAAACAAATAAATAAGTAAATAAAGTTAAATAAAACAATAAATATCAAAAAATAAAAATCAAAGTTATAAAATATTAAAATGAAATATTAGGTAGCTTTTCATAATCTAACTTAAGAGATATCCTTCTAAGATATCCTTCTAAGAAATAAAATCCAGTAACCATACATGAAAATACTTGACAAGCATGCTAACCGAGATCTTTTTCATTTATATCTAAGATGAACATATTCCATAAACTCCCCCTAAAAACTTTAACTGGACGCCAACATGTGTGACATTTGTAACAACAAAGAGTTAATGGACTTAATTGGACTGTCCTCAGTCCTACTCCCTACTAGTTCTCAGAATTAATTTCGAACTGAGGTATTTGCTGCAAGCATCTTTGCCTCTCAGGTCACTATCCCTCTGGGTAGTTCCTTTTTTATTCTTATTTCTAATTGACACATAATAATTGTGCATATTGATGGGATACGTGTGATTTTTTTTTCAGTACATGAATACAATGTGTAATGATTAAATCAGGATAATTAGCATATTCATCATCTCAAACATTTTCATTACTTGGTATTAGGAACATTCACAATCCATTCTTGTAGCTACTTTGAAATATACAATACATTATTGTTAAGTATAGTTACCCCACTGTGCTATAGAACACCAGCACTGACTCTTCTTATCAAGCTGTTACTTTTTATTGTGATTTCTGGTTTACATATAATCATTGTACATGTCTATGGGCCACACTATGGTTTTGAAAGCAGGCATACAGTGTGTAATAATCAAACCAAGCGGATAGACCTTCATCTTCTCTAACGTTGAACATTACATTACATCATCCACAGTTGACCGTATCTCACTGTCGTTTTCTGCCCATTGACCGGTGTCTCCCCAGCCTCTGCTAACCGCCATGCTGCTCTCTGCTTCTCGGAGGTCATCTTCTCTTAGTTTCCACAGATGAGTGAGAAATGCAATGGAGTCTATGCTCACCCAGAATTCCTAGAGACCTAAAGAGAGGTAAAAACTCTAGGACAGGGCTCCGCCTCTGCCTCTCACAAACTCTGTGACACTGGGCAGATCTCTGAGTCTCTTTACATAATAACTAAACGCAGAGAGCAGCAGCAATTAGCTCATGGCGCTGTGTGTGTGTGGTGTGTGTGTGTGTGAATCATTGGGCACTGTCTCTGGTTTATCACAGTCAATAAATACTAGCCATCGACCACACTGCACTCTCAGTGCAAGGACAACACCCAGCACATACCAACATTCGATAAGTATTTGTTGAACAAATAAGTAACTTCCTCAAATCCATAATAAACAGACAACTTATGGAAAAATAAGCAAAGGCTATGGTAGAAAATACACAGAAAAATGCAAATGTTTGCAAACATATGGAAAGAGGCTCAATCACATGGCGCTTCTGGTAGTGTCAGTTATAACAATAGCAAATGGCCTTTTCTTTAACCTTCCAGATTGCAAAAGAAAAAAAAATGTTAATAGCTGGCCCCATCCAGTGCAGGCACAGTTGGGAGAAATCTCCTAAACATGGAAGTATAGAAAGTAATATTAAGAAGTAAGAATTAGTAGAATAGCCTTAGGAAAATATTTGATGGCAATTATTAAAATTTAAATATATACAAGAGTGGGTGGTGGAAAGTGGGCGTGAGGTGCAAGGGGAGGAAACATTTGATAGACAAAAAAAAGTAAAGTTCTCTGTTGAATATATATATATATATACACACATATACACACACATATATAGTATGTATACTATATATATAGTATACATCACGATGGGGACTTTATGCAAAATGCGAAATTTATCTGAAATTGTTTTTAAAAGCTGGAGACTAAGAATGTTAAATATATACATTCAGCTATTCCTCTTCTAGAAATCCACCCTACAGGAATAATATCTAGTTATAGAAAGCTACATCTTCAAGACTATTCATTACACATTGTTTGAAATGGAAAACCCATTAGAATGTCCATGAGTTGAGAACTACTTAAAAAGTACCAATCCATTTACAAACCAAGTGAAATACATCTAGAAAGAGCTCTTGATACATGTTTAAGAGAATGTATTTTTGAAGAGTGCAAACTGCAGAACAATATAATAATAACAGCAAATATTGGTTGAATACTTAGATGTTTGGCGGTGTGGTAAGCAAGCCACATGAATTGTATTACTTAACCCTCACGTATGTATACATGGACGCCATGGACTCGGTTTCTTTCTCGGAAAATAGGAGGATCGGACTGGGGAGCTCTAAGATCCTCCACCCCACCTGTACCTGTACCTAGCTACTTTTATGTATTTATTTTTATTTATTTATTTATTTATTTTAGTGGTTTTTGCTATAGGGCGCATGCACTTGACAGAAATACAGAGACAGAAAGCAAGAAATCATCCCCCGGGGGGGATGGCCACCTACAATCTCTTCTCTTTCATTCTCCTCTTGGGATCTTGGGCACGCACGCACACGCACCCAGCGTGAGTTCAAGCCACCGGGTCTGGGATTCGAACCGCGGTGAACTACATGGGAGTCTGGCACCATAGCCATTACGCCAACTGCTGGTCCCCCAGCTACCTTTTGAAGACCATTTAGCGCTAGAAAGGCTGAGCATAACAGCCTCCGCCGCAGAGATTCGCTGTCTGTTCATGCGGTTTCCGACCCCGGGAACTATGCAGTGCATGATTCTGTTTCCTGCAAAATATTTACAAACACTTCAAATTCTGAACAAAATGAGGCCCCGTTGCTGGGTGCACAGTGACTGTTCCCCGCTCACTGCACTGCTCTCCTGAGCTCCATCCATACAGCACGATGGCTCGGACTCCTCAGGAGCGGGAGACCCAACCACGCGCCCAAGGCTGTCTTCCCCGTGTGCATGCCGTCTCCAGGAGCCTGGGACTGCGGCGCTGGTGAGTGTCGGCTGTCGCACTTGTGCTGGCGGGAGAGCAAGTCATGGACAGCCGAGGGGAAGTCCCAGGGCCTCGCTAGGTCTCCCCTTTCCACTGTCCCCACCAGCGTGCAGAGATCTCTGAGAGCCTGGGGAGGGCGCAGGCCGGAGCTGTGCGAGGAGATCAGGTGGCAGTATGAAGTGTGCGCGGTGAAGACGAGATTTTGACTCCATACTTACATTTCAGAAAACAATTTTGTTGTTCTCTCTTATAGAAATATAGCAACAAGGTTACTCCTATGACCTTTGAGTGTTCTCTCTTTTTAGCAGCAGAAGTATATTCTGTTACTGGATTAGTATCTGACAAAAACCATACCCCTATCAGTAGGAACAAATTCAAAGTACAAAATAGGTTCTGATTTTTGCCATTTGCTAAAGGCTCCTTGTTAAAATAAAAACGTTAAAAAAAATCATGTCCCAGACACTACTTCGCCAGCTGTGCCATCTGTCAGGGTTTTTTTTCTTTTCTTTCTTTCTTTCTTTCTTTCTTTTTTTTTTTTTTTTTTTTTTTTCTGAGAAAGGATGAAAGCTTACTCCAGACTGTGTCAGGAGACTTGAGCCTGAATTTGGAAATTGATGACCACCTCCAAGACCAGCAGAAAGCAGCGCACCCTCTCACATGGCCACAGTCAACCCAGCCAAGGAGGGGCTAGATAATTAAAGTAAAAAGGAAGGGCAGGCGGGAAGTTAGAGCACGAGTCTGCTTTTCTCCACGGGAGGACGTTAGCTGATCATGTCTACCAACCCAGACTCTCACGGTAGAATTAACGTGCAGATAGCGTGTGATGATCAATATCCAGGGGTCTACCTCATACTTAATGCTGATGGCTGTCTTTTGAGCCAAAGGTTGATAATGGCCAAAAACATTTGCAAACAGACTCTTCCTGGTAGATTTCTTTCCAAAGGTAAAAGACTCTAGTCTATGATGGACTAGTCATGCAAAATCCCACCTATTCCTCTGTAAGACATTGCGTTGCTGAGCACAGATTAAATAGTGGCTGAATTTTCTGTATTTCTGCTGTCAACCAGCCAACAATCAGGTGACAGACGTCAACACATAACTCTAAAATGAGACAGAGTTCTTTGGCCTCCTCTGCAGGACCGCTGGCCACTGCGAAGACCAGTTTGCTGCTAATTTGAACTCAGCCAACCATTTGGCTCACACTTCACCGTGCCCGGACGCTGGCTGCGCTGAATGGGCTAGGTGCCCCACACCATGTTCATTCGCCAGCCAACCATCTGGCTCACACTTCACCGGGCCCGGACGCTGGCTGCGCTGAAGGGGCTAGGTGCCCCACACCATGTTCATTCGCCCTCCGTTACAGGGACCAGAGGCAGGGCCACCTTGTGTTCTCCAGGGCTTCTCTTCCAAACTCAAGTTTGGAAACAAATTCCAAGAATAGAACGGAGCCAGGGCAGGGATTAGAAAGGCCAGAGGTCTGGCTCACACTTCACCGGGCCCGGACGCTGGCTGCGCTGAAGGGGCTAGGTGCCCCACACCATGTTCATTCGCCCTCCGTTACAGGGACCAGAGGCAGGGCCACCTTGTGTTCTCCAGGGCTTCTCTTCCAAACTCAAGTTTGGAAACAAATTCCAAGAATAGAACGGAGCCAGGGCAGGGATTAGAAAGGCCAGAGGACAAGTTGGGAGTGTGCATACTACATTTACGCAGAATCTGTCTTTAAAGGTGACACGTCTGCCTCAGTTCTGACCCCTGGGACTGAATTCCTCCCTACAAAGCTTTCTTCTCTATTCCTTGTCTATTTCCAATGAAGTTATTCCCTCGAATAGTTCATTCTAGAAAGCTGACTTACCCCCTGGACATGTCCGAATCCCCCATGGGAATCTGGCCTGGACTTTTGTACTTGGATCTCAAAGACTGAGAACCACCTCCTATGTCTGAATATGAGAAGACAAATTGGAGGAGAGATGAGCAACTCATTCCTGTTCAAAAAGACTGAAAAAGCGAGTGTCCCTGTTAGCCAACCTGCCTATGTATCCTAGGTCTGCAGAACTATTTTTCTTGCTCTTATTTCTCATATGAAAGAGTTCATTCCTCTTTTTTTCCCCCAGCTCTGTCTCACAGAGTCCGTCTTCTAAAGGTGCTCCCAATGCTACCAACAGTGGCCGCATTGCAGAGTGGAAGACAGAGACATGGCCGTCCTTCTGTCTGAAGAACACTTAGAAGGGGAGAAGGACCCTCCAATGACTGTTTTCAGAACTCGAGCTTGTGTTTACTTCTGTTGCATCACCAAATGATTTACATTGGAGACAGAATGTTAATACAGACAGACAAAAAATAGCCTAAAACACTAGTACATTTGACATTTAAAATGATGTTGATTGGCTGGAGTATTTTAAAACATATCCAATAAGACAGGCTTCAGTGTTGAACAAATTTTCACACAAAATATATTATAAGAAGCAGGTAAAAGAAAAAGTGTCAACAAATTTCTTTATAAAATTTCAAAGACAAATGCACAGAATTGCAGTAGGTGTATTAACTCTGTGTAGAATTTAAAATGACTTTTGTGGTTTATAATCCTTTTAAGATTCAATCTGGAAAATTGCTTTGGAACAATGAAAAACTGAAATCAAATCATAAAGCAGACTAACAGATAAAGACTGTAATACAAATGGACATATTTTACCCTGCCTTTTCAAAGTGAGAGCATATTTCTATTCTTAAAAATGCAAAGTAGAGTCTACTTTAATTTGCCTTATAATATTCATTACTCCCTTTGCAAAATTTTAAGTTATCTTTTTAAACTCTAATCCAATGATAGTTTTTCTTTTCACTGCTACTTACGGATTCAATTTTTATGGTGTAGATATCATAAAAGAATCAAAACCATGTAGACATTGAGGGGCAGAAGTGGGAGTTACAAAATAGCTGTGGCAAGGACGGGTCTCCGTGTGAGGGTGTCAGAGTGTGGATTTTATCAGGTCGTGGGGAAAGGCATGACATAGTTTTCTATGCAAAAATGCATCCTGACTTTCCCCACGACCTCCCGCTTTGAAATGATCTTCAGGTTTGACTCTTGCTTCTAAGGAGTGCCCGCCAAGCCGAGACTGGAGAGGACAAGATCAAAGCTGCACCTTCTCGAGGCCCTTCATTCCTTCCCTATTTCCATGCTGCTTTCAGAGTGCATTGAAATTCCCTGCCGTAGTCTCCATGTGACTGGCTTTTAATGATGACAGCATGTCCCAAGGGCAGAGCAAATTATGCTACCTGAACCCTTTATCTGTAAGCAGCAATACAACGGGGCCATGTAAAAGAGAAGACAGATTTATTTAGACATAAACAATGTAAAAAATATTATTCGATGGAAGAAACATAAAATTCAATATCCCAATAAATCTAGCTGGCAAGCCTTCCCTTATTGCTAAATGATGGCACAAAAGAACAAACTTTCTTTAATGTTTCCAAGTTGACAAATGCAATCTGTTCTGTCCACAGCCTTCTAACTTTGTCAGGAGCTATAAAGTCCTGTCTCGTGGGCGCCGGAGTTTCCGAGGAGGTTTACAGATCTCAGAGTCTAGCCTGCAGCGGATGACTGAGGCTCTGCCCTTGCGTCCCGTCCCCTGATATTTATGAAAACAGCCACCACTGCTGGAGTATGGTGTTACAGAGCTGCTCGTATCTGTCTTCAAATTATTAATCAGGTATAAAGATGATTTGGCTCAGCCTATCTCAGACATTAATGTGCATACAAATCACCTGAGGATCTTGTAAAAAGGAGGCTTGCAGTTATTTTGGTGAGGCCTGGGATTCTTCATTTGGAAAAAGTCCTCAAGTGTAGACAATACTATGCTCTGTGGACCACGTTGTGTACAGCAAGGCTCTACCTAACCGCATTTTCAGAAGGAAAACATGACTCAAATGGTTTTAGAAACTTAGATTGCAATGGATGCTTAAGATCGTGATGTTGGAACATTGATTAAATTCTTGGGACCAGCAGTTAGCGTAATGGCTATGTCGCTGAACTCTCATGTAGCCGACCGCGGTTCAAGTCCTAGACCCAGTGGCTTAATCTCATGCCGGGCGTATGTGTGTGCATGCCCAAGATCCCGAGAGGAGAATGGAGGAGAAGGGATTGTGGCATGGCCATCCCCCCAGGGGGTGATTTCTTGCTTTCTATCTCTGTCTCTCTCTGTCTTTCTGGCGAGCGCATGCACCCTATAGCAAAAACCTCTCAAATCCACCGTATAGAAAAACCCTCAAAAAAAAAAAAAAAAAAAGATAAAATTCTTGATCTGGCTCAAGCTTGGGTCAGGCACTAGGAATCTGCAGATAAGGGGACCATAAACCTATTGTCTCGGAGCTCAGAGGATAGAGGGGAGCCAGGGCAGAGAAATGGACAACACCCAAAGAATTCACAGTCAGAACCAGAATCTACATTGTGTGTGTATATGTTTTTTTGTTGTTGTTGTTTGTTTATTTAGGTTTTATTTGTTTTATTTGTTTAGGTTTTTGCCATAAGGCATGTACGCTTTCCAGAGAGAGACAGAAAGGTAGTGGTGGTGGGGGGGGGATGGCCATGCCAAAATCCCTTACCCTCCATTGTTGGGATTTTGGATACACACACATGCCTAGTGCAATTTTCAAGTTACCAGGTCTGGGATCTGAACCGTGGTTGCCTATGTGGGAATCCAGTCCCTTAACCACCATATCACCACTGGCCCCACATGTTTTTTGCTGTTGTTGTTGTTTACATTTTTTTCTTTCACAAGAGAGTGAGAGCTGACAAGAGAGAAACAGAGTGAGGCACCCCCAGGGTCGTCACATCATCACCCACTGTGGTTTCAGCCGGCCGGACCACAGGCATGCACATAGCACCCGCCTGTTCCTCTGGCCAGGAGCCCAGGACCTGCTGCAGGTGCGTCCACTGCAGAACCACTACAGATGTTGGACTGAACCCCAGTAAACGGCACACCCAGCAGTCTCTCAGTCTCGCCTTATTTCCAGCTGTATCCCGCATGGGCCTCTCCCACACACCAGCCCCTGCTGCGCCTTCTCCAGATGAGAGGGAAATGCCACCTCACAGAACCCTGTCAAGAACAACTGCTGAGGGATGTGAATATTATCCTTAGTGAGGGATCGTGGCAGGAAAATGGCACCAGCGGATCCAGACTTAGGTCAGCGGTACTCAGGACAGCGGCTGGCACTGAAGACTCAGTAAGCATTGGCAAGTTTTCAGAATAAAATGTAGGGCAGTGTATTCCTGATGACTTAATTATGGTCTTGCTTAAGGACCAGTCTCTGAAATTATTTTCTAGGCCCACAGTCCTTATTTTCTCACCTAAGTAAGGAGGGCGATCATTCTACTGACCTACTTCATGAAGAACGCCAAACTTAAATGTCAAAAAGAGTTTGAAAAATGCACAGTAACAGATACATGCTAGTAATAATTACCTTTCCTCTGAGGTCCCAGCCAAAATGACTCTGGTAAGCCACTGACTGGATAATCTTGTTCTATCAGTCACTTGTCAATCAGTACAGTGGAAATGCCCCCATATAGTGTAGGAAGAAATTTTGGGGAGTTGCCATGGCAACCTATAGACCACTTCAGAATGCCTTAAGTCTGCCAGCCTCTGCTCTGTTACAGTCAAGATAATCAATCACAATATTAGGCCAACTTGCAGTATAATTCAAACCGACCTCCATTTTTATTGAGTACATCATACTTTATGTACTAATTTTTCCTCGTACTGTGCCTTTTACCTTATGTGAAAACACAAATAAGCTGCTCCATCTGGCAACCACTACTCCACCGTTCGTATCTGTCTCATGGATAATGTTTATCTCTTAGATATCTCTCGTCCTTGAAAATGTTCCCTTGAGGGTAACTGCCAGACTAAACGTGGGGACACTGTTACATTTCTGTGTGCGTCAGTCGGTACACAAAGTCAAGAGAAACCGGACTTCCAATTTTTGCAGGAAACACCGCTTGATCAATTGATGAGCGTTGCACGTTTTCTTTTCATTTGATTTTCAGTTAACCCGATTGATCATTTCTATCAACAAACCTAGCTGTAGACAGAGAAATCTAGGAAGACAAGTATTAAAATATGAACAAGGCATTTTCCTAGCTGAAAGGAAGGTGTGGTTATACCGCTCTGATACGACATGTGCCGGGTAGGAAGCTCATCCGGCGAATGAGTGCTAACAGTCTTTGTTCCTATAGTAGAAAAGAACAATGAGTTTAAAATCACTCCTCAACCTGCGGGAACATTTTCCCATTGTTCAGTGAATGAAGCCTTCAGAAAACGTGGTAGTCACACAGCTCGGCCCACCTTGGGCAAATAGAAAGCCCTTGGAGGCAGCTTTAAGTATATTATTAATAGTTTGTGTATGAACTTCAGAGTCCTTCTCTTCTTACCCTGGGAAGCCTATTACAATACCTGAAAGATCTTTTTTTTTTTTATTTTTCCTTCTCCTCTAACTCTTAAAGAGATTTACTGCATTTGAGAACTTTAGAGAGTTTAATATTTATCCAAGGTGAAGAAATGTGAGTTTCCAGAATTCCAGGAAAAACAAGCTTTTTCTGAGGCAGAGGCAGTATGAAGGTAGGCAGCGTCTTGTCCTGCTCAGGGTCCTTCGGCTGCAGCTCCGACTGCTGTAGGTGGGACAGGGTGAAGGGGGTGGGAGAAAGAGCCAGGGCAGACTTTGGGAAGGAAAGGGATGGGGGCCGCTCCCGGGGGTGCCACTGTCTAGAAGGAGTCAGCTGCACCTGGGCGGTGAGACTCCCCACCCGGACTCTAGGTGCCTGGTGTGACAATTTGCCCCCAAATGGCACGCGATGAGTGCACTGGGGACTGGACCAGCAGGTTCGCGTAGAAACGATCATGTTTAAATCCATACGGAGGGCGGCTTTGGAGGAAAGATGTGGGCGACAGCTGACTTCAGAGACG
>NW_006198133.1:2399539-2409595 GCF_000334495.1 Tupaia belangeri chinensis
GACTATTATCAAAGTCCTCTTGTGAATCCCTGGTTATATGTGGGCTGCTACACAAATAAATGAAAGTTCCTGGTCTACAGGCATGTGCTTGCATAGACCGGACAAATGATTCAGGGTTATTTCTAGGCCTACCATTCCATAAAACCTGAGTGCCAACCTTCAGCTTCAAGTTCCTGGTCTACAGGCACGTGCGTGCATAGACCGGACAAATGATTTAGGGTTACTTCTAGGCCTACCATTCCATAAAACCTGAGTGCCAACCTTCAGCTTCTGTTTGATCAGAGCTGCATTAGTCCTGGCATTTAGAAAACAAAGGTTGAATATTTATGTCGGTTATGTGGAATGAAGAGAGAAGCACTCTGATAGGCTGTTAGGATAGCGAAAAGATCCTTGAAATTCTTCCGCACTATTTTTAGAGGCCTAATTCTCTAGTTCTTTTCCAACCGGAATCACCCTTCGATGTTTACCTAGGGATGAGTTTTTCCAAAGCTAAGAACCATTGAATGGAACCTGATTATAACAAATTGTTCTCTCTGTTTTAAAATAAAATATCTTTTGAAAGCATGCTAACTATATCTTCATATGAAACTTGCAGATACATGTAAAAATTGCTTCGTTTCTCAAAAAGGCTGGAACTGGCTGGACGCTGTGCCCTAATTATAAAACATAAACCTCCTCTGTTTTGAAATGTGGCCCGCCCAGAGAACAATCACTTCTCTGAATGTTTTGTTGTTGTTGTTGTTTCTAAAAAATAATTATTTTATTTTATTTATTATTATTTGTTTTTTAATTTGCTATAGAACACATGTGATCACCAGAGAGAGATGCAGAAAGAGAAAGAGAGAGAGGAGAAAGAGAGAGAGGGAAAGTGAGAAAGCAAGCCACCAGGTCTGGGACTTGAACCACAGTGAGCCATGTGGGAGTCCCGTGCCTTAACTACTATGCCACCTTGTCGTCCCCTCTCTGATTAATTTTTAAGAGCCCACATGAATAGTTCATTCCAACGTAATAGTCAAAACTGCAAACTTTGCTCCAAAGGAATAAGCTCCTCTCTCCCTCCATGCAGGGCTCCTTCCAGTCACAAGCCTCTGCAGGAGAAAAGGAGGCCGGCTGAACCTCCCCTTCATTCTCTGGGTTTCCTGACAGCACTCCGTACCCATTAGGCAGATGCCCCCTGCTCCTTCTCTGGGGTAGTGATGGGACAAGTTTGGCAACAGGAGAGGTGCTGGTGGAGCTGCTGTGACGAAGCGCACGGACCTGGTGCACATTCAAGGCTGGCGTGTCCCTGTTGGGTGCTCCTGAGGGTTTTATGGAATTTCCCAACTCGATCCTCCGCCCCTGCACAGTCAGTTTGGAGCCGTGCCTCCTTCCACTTGGAACCCGTAATTCTGCTCCAACATCTGGTCACTTGCAAGCAGTGGGGGGTCCCACTGGCCCTTGAGCCCGTCTGTCCACGCGAAGCCCAGAGTGACCACGTCCAGCACGGCCTCCTTCTATCCGTCGCACCAAGGCAGACTTCGGGACACAGCACCCACAGCCCTGTGTGATTCCACACAAGCCACGGAGATAAGGCTTGGCCCGAAACAGGGCGGGGATGACAGCCTTGGGGGGAGTTCCCACAAGCAGGTTCCTTCCTGCCTTTCCATCTGGTGGGCCAGTCACAGGGCTGTTAGCACGGATCTCACCACTTTCACCTGACAGCAGGGCTCTCCACCTGCCTCTCCCCTGCGCCCCCAAGTGCAGGCGGTCGGTTTCTGTGTAAGTCTAAAAAACTACTGAGCTGCAGTTCAGAGTTGTTCCCATTGCTACACTTACCCCTCGTACTGGGTGTCGGCAATCCCTCACCCTGGTCCCCGGGGAGTAGGGAGGCAGAGGACTGACACCATGACAGTCTTGCTTCGCTATGTGGTGAGAAGCTACCGGGAACCACGTGGACTCACTGTCGCCTCACCGCTGTGTCTCTGGAAGTGGGGCTCATCACCCGGGGAGTTCCACGGTGGCCCCTGTGGCTCCCTTGCCCACTGTGCCGCCTGTAGAGACTGCTTCCTTGCCTCACAGCAGCCATCCAGCACGCCTCTCTTCATGCGTGTCCGGTCACTGTGCCCGACACACTTCAGAAACGTGTCAGACTCGTTCATGGTTTCCCTGAGGCTCTTCTTCCTTGAAGTAGTGGACACTAGATTTCCACCACAGTCCACCGTAATTGTCTCCAAAACACACCACTTTCAGGCAGCAGGTGGTGTGGCACGGGATTCCCACATGGTCAGTTAGGGTTCAAATCCTGGACCCGACAGCTTGAAAATCACACTGGGTGCGTGTGCGTGCGTGCCAAAAATCCCAAGAGGAGAGTGGAGGAGAAGGGATTGTGGCATGGCCATCCCCCTGGGGGGTGATTTCTCACTTTCCTTCTCTTTCTCTCGGTCTCTCCCAGTGAGCACTAACTGCCTATAGCAAAAACCTAAAAAAAAACAGAGACAAAAACGCTACCCTCCCAGTATCTTCAACCCAAATCTGCACGTATCTTTAAATGAATGTTTGCCTAACTCTGTCAGACTGGTCGACCGTCTCCTTACGCGGCTTAGCAGCCATTTTAGGAACACGAGGCTACCTTGACACCTTTAACTGACCATGTTGCTCCCAGCTTTCGAGATCTCAGTTTAAATGAAGACGGAGTTCTGGGCAAACCCTTTGTCTAGTTTATCATTAATCTACATAGCGTAGTAAAAGTCCTCTGGTCATAGAACACTCTCTGAAAACAACAAAAAGTTCAGCTCAAAACCATGCTTGCTCGCTCTGTTCTGTTCACTACTGATACTTTATCACCTTTCCAGAGAGCAGCCCTGGGTGACGTCCTAAGTGGCCGCCACTTCGTCTGACTCTGCTGCCAGCCGTAAACAGGTTCTAGTCCAGGAGCCGAAGTTTGTTCTAGGCCACCAGGCAGGCAGATTTAATTTAGGGGTGTTAGTGTGTGATGGTCTTTTCTCAGTTGCCGTGAAGGTAAGAGTTAACTCCCCAGCACGTTAATCAGTCACAAAGTCGAATGTATAACCCTGTTGCCTGCCTTGATTAAATAACCGCGCAGCCTGGAAATTGCACTGAGCTTTTCGAAAGCCTGAAGCCCTGGGAGCTTTCCTACGCTTTGTTTGTCTCCAGCTAAATGCAGGTGCAGCAGAACCACCGAAGCATGGTTGGCCCTGGGAAACATTCACACAACAGCTGCTCTGGTGTTAAACCTCTCGTGCCCTCTTTCCCCCTGACTTCTCTCCCCTGGGAGAACCAAACTGCTTGTGTGTTTTCACCAAGACCTACCCTCAGAGGCCTGGGCCCTGGCTCTGAACCATGCTCTTCTCTTCTGACCATGACTCACTGTTCTGCCTCTCACGTAACTCTGGTAAGATCTTGCTCTGAGCCGACGACCGTTGCTTCTCCTCTCCAACTGAGAAATGCTTGCTTCTCCATATATATGATTTGGTTTTGCGATGAGAATACAGGGAAACAGGAGAAGTGGGAATGAGTCCTAACCAAGTCATAGCACGGTCCTGCTATCTGCCAGCATGTTCAAAGGAATGAGACCCTACTCGTAAAATTTCAGACATTGCAGCAGAGTGGAAGAAGGGACCTCTGAGGCTCTGAACTATTGTAACAACCCAAAAAGTGTGTTTGTACCCAATGTCTTCTCCACCTAAAAGTCTGACTTTGCTCAAAAGTTCTCTCAGAGACTTTTTTCTTTAAATAAACCTTTTAACTGATTTGACAAAACATGCATTTGTTTATAACATTCCTCATATACAGTCTAGGTAGCGATTGCTGAGCCTCTATAAAGAGCCAGGTTCTCTAGTAGGCATTTAACAAGCATTAGCGGGACCAGCAGTTAGCGTAATGGCTATGTCACTGGACTCCCATGTAGTCAACTGTGGTTCGTGTCCCGGACCCGGTGGCTTAAAAAACTCACACTGGGCATGTGTGCGTGTGTGCCCAAGATCCCGAGAGGAGAATGGAGGAGAAGGGATTGTGGCATGGCCATCCTCCCTGGGGAGTGATTTCTCGCTTTCTGTCTCTGCCTCTCTCTGTCTGTCTGGCGAGCGCACTCGCCCTATAGGAAAAACCTCTCCCCACCCCACGCCCCCCCCCCCAAAAAAAAAGCATTAGCCACGGCAGGCCAATTGACAGCCTCTGCTTGTATTTTCTCCTTCTTCAGAAATAATGAAGTTTTCGCCACGTACATGATTTTACACCTAGAGACAATGTCTTAGCACCTACAGGTAAGTGGCCATGTGACTAAGCTCTGGGCGAGAAAACGTGAGCAGAGCGATGCGTGAACTCCTGAACTCCTGAAATAAGTAGATTTCTTGCCCTAGATTGTCTCTCCCTTTCTCTCCTTCTCTTTTTCTGCCGGCTGGGGTACAGATGTGTATACAAACCAGCTCGGTCATGCATATAGAATAAGAGCCTGGGGAACAGAAAAGCAAAACAACTAAAAACACCTGGGCCCCCGACTCTGTATGTGGAGCGGAAACCCCTGGCTTTTCTGGAGCAGTGAGGCTTTTAGCAGACGTAACCTCTCACGCCTGAACCACTTTGTCTGGGGTCTCAGTCATGTAGGAATCTGTCCTATAGCCTTATATCCTATCTAGACTTAATCCTCCGTCCAGGTACTGTGACATATGTGTTATTATTTCTACTTTATGAAAAGGAAAGCAAAGCTAAAAGAGAGTAAATGAAAGTATATTTAAGTGTAAGTAAACGGTAACGGGGCCAGCAGGTGGCGTGGTTGTTAAAGTGATGGACTGACAACTGCCAGAGTTCGAGCCCCAGACCCGAAGGCTTGAGACACACACCGGGACACATGTGCATAACATGTGCCCAGAATCCTGAGAGGAGAGTGGAGGAGAAGGGATCGTGGCGTGGCCACCACACCTGGGGGACGATTTCTCACTTTCTCTCTTTCTCTGTCTCTGTTTCTCGCACATGCCCTATAGCAAAAATCTCTAACAAGGGTAACAGAGCAGAGCAGGAACTGAACTAGGATTCAGGTTTGTATTTGGCTTCTCAATCAGATCATTTCCCACTTTGCTGTACTGTTTATGTACTGTTTATGTATTTCTATAATTTTTTCTACTATGTTAGGAGTGAACGTATTTTTCTTCAAAGAAGTCATGGTAATTTTTAAGGTAGCCTAGATTTTTTTTTACCAATAAGTGTGTGCAATAAATATCAATATAAGGAAAGAATTTATATTCAAATATATATCAGCATTTTATGCAACACATGTAATGCTCCATTTTAGAATGGTTTTGCTGAGAACCAAAGACTCTCACACGTTTTAGTCCCAGGACCCTTTAAATGAAAAACTTTGTGTCAGCAGATGATGTGGTAGTTAAGGCACTAGACTCTCACATGACCAACTGTGGTTCAAGTCCCAGACCCAGTGGCTTAAAAATCATGCTGGGCATGTGTGCATGCATGCCCAAAATCCCAGGAGGAGAATGGAGGAGGAGAGACTGTAGTCTGGCCATTCCCCCGGGGGGTGATTTCTCACACTCTATCTCCAGTGAGCACACGTGCCAGCCCTATGACAAAAACCTAAAATGAAAAAAGAGAATAAACTTATTGAGAACCCCAGAATCTTGTATGTGTATTAGATCTGCTATTAATTACTGTGTTTGAAAATAAAACTAAGACATTTTAAAAATAAGTAGTAGTAATTATTGTTAAAAAATAATAAACTCATTGCCTGTTATCATAAATAACATAGTTGAATGAAAAAATTAGTTACATTTTCCAAAATAAAATTAAAACTAGTGATAGCAAGGTTTGACATCGTGCAAACGTCTTTGATGTGTGCTCACCGGAGACAGCTGCCCCGCCATACCGGCGTCTGCATCCACTGTAACAGCGTGCCGCTCTGGCTAAGATGTATCGCGCAGGCCAAATGGCCATCCCACTGAAGAAGATGTAGGAAGAGACTTCCAAAAGTGTGCAAATATGAGATTAAAGTACAAATTTATTTTGGACCAAAAATTTTTGAAATCTATGCATAATGTCTCCATAATACACAATACTACATATACATGGTACATACACATAACACATGATACTACAGAGTACACAATTCTGATCGGCCACTATAGGTCTACTAGAATGGTCAACATCCAGAACACTGAGGAACACTGAATGCTGGTGAGCTTGTGAAATATAATGCTCATTTATTGCTGATGGGACTGCGTAGGGCACAACCTCTTTGGAAGACAGCCTGGCAGTTTCTTACAAAACAAAATATTTACTATGCAAACCAGTGGTCGTACTCCTCAGTATCTACCTAGAAGCTGAAAACGTATGTCCATATAAAAACCCGCACATGGGTGCTTATAGCAGCTTTATGCTTATACCAAAACTGGGAAGCAACTGAGGTGTCCTTCAGAAAGTGAATGTAGTGCACCCCAAGGGTTATTACCCAGCACTAAAAAGAAATGAGCTATCAAGCCACGGAAAGACACGGAGGAAACTTAAATGCAGACTGCTAATGAGAGTGGCTCATCTGAAAAGACTGCGTACTGTATGATTCCAGCTTCGTGGCGCTTGGAACAGACAAAGCTCTGGAGTCTCCCAAAGATCACTGGTTGCCAGGGGTTGGGGGTGGAGTGAAGGGATAAAGAGTCAGGTCACAGAGAGTTTTTGTGTCATTATTTATCTGTCCAAACTTATATGATATCCAGCACCAGGAGTGAACCTTAATGGGAACTGTGGGCTTTGGGCAATAATGATGAGTCAATGTACGTCCACCAGTTACAGCAAAGGTCCCATCCTCGTGGGGAATACTGATAATTGGGGAGACAACATGTGGGGGGTTATGGGAAATCTCTGTACTTTCCTTTCAATTTTGCCAAAATTACTCTTTAAACAAATCTGGTGACCAGCAGTTGGCATAATGGTTATGTCACTGGACTCACATATAGTGGTTTGAGTGCTGGACCCGGTAGCTTAAATTCACGCGCATGTGCATGCATGCCCGAGATCTGGAGAGGAGAATGGAGGAGAAGGGATTGCAGCGTGGCCATCCCCCCGGGGGGTGATTTCTCGCTTTCTGTCTCTCTGTCTCTCTCTGTCTTTCTGGCAAGCACACATGCCCTACAGAAAAAAACCTCTCCAAAAAAATAATAAAAAGAAAATAAATAAATAAAAAAGTCTGTAAAATAAATAGAAAAACAAACACTTAGTTTTTTTGGCTGAACCTGAGAATTAAATTGACATAAGACAGAGTAACAGGAGAAAAGCCTATACATTTATTTAATAAAAGTTTTATGTGACATGGGAGCTCTCATAAGGAGAAGAAGACCCAAAGAAGTGGCAAAATCTAAATGCTTTTATATTAGGTTGAACAAAGAGAGAGTGTGGAAAAGTAACGAATCTATGAAGGGATGCTAAAGGGAGATAAGAATATTTCAACAAGGTCTGTTTGTGCAGAATTCTCTTGGCTTTAACATCTAAATTTTGATGATAAACAAAACATCCCATTTTTGATGATAAAAATGTTATTTTCCTTCTAGTATAAAAAGAACATCTCCTATATGAGTGTTTTATCTTCTGTCCCAAGAAGAAAAATGGGAGATTCAGAGGGCCCCTTCTTGCACTTGCTGTTTTGCTTTGTTTTGATTTGATTTTTTCAAAGTGGCTTTTGCTCTGAATAATCCTACGCAATATGTGGTTGAAAAGACAGAAATATTTAATAGCCCTTTCAAAGAGTTATGGATATTCTGTTTTGATTCCACCCCAAAATTCAGCAAGGGAGAGCTAAAGGTGAGTTGCAGCGTAGGCTCTGAAACTACATCAGTGAATTCTTGGTATTCTGCTACACTCAAATCCCCTGGTCTGTCTGGCACTTTGATGGGATCTTTAACGTATGCATAATTTTGTAACATTATGCATTGATCATTTAAAAAATATTGGTTCACTGACTTATATAGAGCCTCCCAATGCTATGCATTTTATTATCCAATATAAAAAATTCACATATTGAATATCACCACCAATCTCATCAGAAAAATCTCCAAGTGTTAGGATGCTGTCAAGTTCATGATTTAGAAGCACATTTTCCAAAATACTTTCTCTTGAAAGTTTGGATTTTATTACTGGTAACATATAGTGTCAATTATTTCCCTTCAAGCAATAGGCTCATTTTGTACCTTTTGGAGGCCATGTCTGCCAAACACCCAAGACTGAATACTGATAGTCTGTCTGTCGACTGTTCTTTAAGTGAAAATGGTGTTCTGTGAAAGACACTGGCTAGCTGAGCTCACGACTCCATCACAGAGAACTCTTCCTCGCTCAGCATGCTTGAGAGCACCAGAGCGCTTTCCGTACTTACGCTCCTCTTGTCCCATGGAATATTCAAATGATGCTTACTCGAGAAGTGAGGTTTAATATAGTATTTACTACTTCACTGAGGACATTATTAAGTGAAACCATTTTTTCAGTTTTTATTGTATCTTCACACTGCAGTTACATGATGGGGAAGGACACACTGAGGCGGGCACAGCACCTGGTGCCATCGCTTTGACTCTGTTAGTTGCCAACAGTAGAAATTTCATCATGGTGACCAAGGAAAGCAATGGCTTCATGTCATTTCAAAAATAATTTGACCCTTCAAAGACCTCTGAAAGTCTTTCGGGGATCCCTAAGGATCTGTGGGCTACCCTTGGAGAATCTAAAGTGCAACAACCAAAAGATACATAAAAATGGCAAAAATTCTTAGTGTTTCTTAAACACCATGAAATAAACATATGATTCGCAACAATGCCTCCACAGGTCATTTTCTCTTTCCTAAAGCTTTCCTGGTATCACCACACTGTACCTCTCCCTCCGCACCCCCTAAAAGCTGCCTCCTTAGTTGCTGCCCAAGATCCTTTAATCTTCTTTACATACCTCACACATACTTAGTCTCATCTTAAAGGCACAAAATACCCGGTTCAGAGATGGGAGGAAGAAAAGGCAGATCCTGAAAACTAGAACCCCCTACGTAATTGGAAAGACAATAGGAAAACATTGAATACTCATAAATGATTTTTATTGCCTCATTTTAAATACTTTTGGAGTTGATTGTTATATACTGTGCCAGATATCTAGTGTCCATAAATCAATACGATCTCTACCCTTCCAAACGTCCCTGGCTGTAGGTCTGCAGGCCTAGAAATGCATGGATTACACTTCTTCACCACCTCAGCCAGACTCTGCCACTACCAGGCATCTCGCACAGTATTTTGAAGGCAGAAGAAAGGACAGCCCTTGTTCCTTCCCAGCCGTGGCTGGTGGTTGCCAGGGTTGAAGGCAAACATGACAGTACAGCTCCTTCTGGAAACACTCTTGTGAACTGCCTACTTCGGTTCTTCAAGCGGCTATGGCCACCAGTCACTGTGGTCCCTGGATTTCCCAATTTCCTCAAAGCCTGCACTGAGCTGCATGAGCATTAATTGCCTTGGTCTTCCCAATGGTTGTGTAAGATGTGATTCCCTTTGTCTTTAATCATTTCTTCCTGCTATAACCTAGAGTGTCAAGTGCTTTTCTAATGAAACCCCGACGACTACCAGAATTTGGCTCCAGAGGTGTTTCTGGGTTGCAGAAACTCTAAGATGGGAATTTCAAATTTAATTATTTTACCTTTTTAGATTACAAAGCAATTATGACTTCATCACCAGTGATGATCATGATACCACTGGTCCAAAGAAAGGATTGTTAAAATGACTGCCTATATAATTGTTTATTGGAAAAAAGCCTTTGGGACCCTACTAATGATTATAATAGCATTTTAAAGAAAAATAATAATTATAAGGACTATGGAATGGGCTGGCTACTTTTTTTTAAAAGAGAGACTTTTACTATAGGGCACATGTGCTTGCCAGACAGACAAAGAGACAGAAAACAAGAAATTACCACCCGGGTGTCCCGGCCCATGGGACAATGGAGCAGGGTGCCTGAGTGAGAGCGGAGGTCTGGAACCGGCACAGCGTCACAACACGGGAGCGACACAGTGTCACAGCTCAAGATGGTATGCAGTTGCTC
>NW_006198133.1:2409854-2422599 GCF_000334495.1 Tupaia belangeri chinensis
CAAAATCCCTTCTCCTCCATTCTCCTCTTGGGATTTTGGACATGCACACACAAGTACCTGGCATGAGTTTTAAGCTGCTGGGTCCAGGACTCAAACCACATTTGACTACATGGGAGTCCAGTGAGATAACCATTATTCCATCTCAAGACTGGCTACTTCTAAATAAAAGGTTAGGATTTTGAATTCTTAGCTCAAGGCACAGAGAACCAGAGTGCTTCCAGGACTGCCCTAAAAATATCTCTTATAGCCATATGGCTAATGTATAATTTTTTTCATCCTGTAGGTTGGATAATTATAACCCAAATGGAAGTTACAGTCGTGCCAGGTCTCTTATGTAAAAGTTAGGGCATTGATTGGGAAAGAGCAAAAATTAAAATGAGGACATTTGGGTGGATTCCAAAGACTCTGGAATCACAAACTTCTAAAATCCCACTGAGTTTCCCTTCTTCCCTATGTGAGATGAACCTTACCTTGCTTAAAGCTCTGAAGCACTTCTCTTGCATAGAGATACAGTCTTGATCCACTCTCACCTCTTCTTCTTGCCTACAGACTCATAGCTAGAATCAGGGTCCAATAGAGTCTGGCAGGTACATCCAGAGTCTGACCCAGGGAAATATAACGTATTAAGTTGTTGGCAAAGTCATGGCATATTTTTTTTGTGTTTTTCTATGTAAAAATACATCATGAATTTTCCAACAACCCAATATATACACTCTAAAGAATTACAAGCTTTGTATTATTTTCAGAAACCATGAAAACATCTGTGGAATGCAATCCAATGGGTTTAGACAAGAAAGAAATGGAAGTTTGGATGTGGCCAAATTTGTTAATGTAGAGAGAGTTACCAGAGCTTCTAGAGTCAGTAATTAGTTTGAAGGGCTGGGAATAACTCAATAAAGAGTTTACTCAATTGGTTGACTAAAATCAGAACCTAACGGGGGCGTTCATTCAATGAAATCAATATAGTAAGGAAAAATGCAAGATTAGAAATACAAAACTGTTGGTAGGAATCAATTTATTGCAACCTTCTCACACATTCCTTAATAAGGCCCAAGAGGTGCCCAGAGGAGACTCACACCATGAAGGCAGCAAGGAGAGGTCAGTCTCCGTGAAAATCTCAGTGCAGCTGCCCTTCCGCAGTTTAGGGGTGACAATGGAAGGCACGGCTATTAGGGTGGGCACATGGACGGCAGACACCAGGGGAGCACTCAGCCACCAGAGACGGGGCAGCCACAAGTGCCGTCTGCCCTGAGCCGAGTGGTTTATCCACGGAGATCTTCGGCAGTTATTTTTAGCACAGTGTTCCTGGCACTTCAATGAATTGTCAGTCTAGTAAAGTTTTAGCTCATTTGTAAAATTAAAAAAAAATATATCAGTCCAGTCATTTAAAGTAGCCAAAATGGAGTCTCTTCAGCTCTCAGAAATGAGTCAGTTCCTTTTTTTTTTTTAATTTTAAAAAGACAAGATTTAAAAAAAAGAAATACACCAGTGAATGGGGTTCCTTAAAAGAAAAGGAGGCTGGACCCTCTTGAGGGGGTACTCAACGAGGAAGAAAGATCACTGTAGCATTTCCTACTGGCTTCTCCCTAAGGGGATGCGGCTAGACGTCAGGGTGATTATTTGCTGGGGAAAGGAAATAGCCAGCTATTTCCAGGTTTATGGACACTGGCTCTGAAATGACTACTATTTGTGGATTTCCCAAGTTTTAGGGTCCATCAGTTAGAGAGGAGACTTATAAATAAACGGAGCGTGGCCCGCATTCACCTCACAGAGGGCCAGGTCGGTCTGTAAACAGCCTCACAGTTGCCGCCATAGTTTCCAAAGCATACTTAGCCACGCACAGAATCCTCACTTTCTACTCCTTGAGCAAGGGTCCCTGGGCTAGGAAGAGCCAAGAAAATGCCCCTAAAACTGCCCCCTTTCTACCAAAGTAGCAAATTATTAATAGTAATAATTCTACAACACCAGGGAACTTACAGAGATTCATATCATCGCCAAAAGCGTAAAAGTTGTAGGGATGATAGGGGCCAGCAAACGGCGTGGAGGGTAGGGCTCTGGATCCCACCCAGCTGACTGCCTGACTATACAGTTCAACTTTCAGACTCAGTGGCTTGAAAAACAGCGGATGCAGGTGTGTGCCTGCCCAAAGTGCTGAGAGAATGGAGCAGTGATTGTGGCATGGCCAAATGCTCTGGGGGTGATTTCTCACTCCCTCTCTCTCTCTGGTGAGTACATGTGCCCATGGCAAACTAAAACAAGAAAAATATAGAGGAGTGGAAATTCCTTTCTTCTTTTCTTCTTCTTCCTCTTCCTCTTTTCCCTCCTTCTCCTTCTTCTCCCTCTCCCTCTTCCTCTTGTCCTTCTTCTCCCTCTTTCTCTTTCTCTCTCTTTCTCCCTCTCCTCCCTCTCCCTACCCCTCTTCCTCTCCCCTTCCTTCTTTTTTTTTTTAAAGGTTTTATCCATAGGGTGTGTGTGCTGACTGGGAAAATACAGAGAGAGGAAGAATGAGAAATCACCCCTCCAGGAGGATTAGCCATGACGCAATCCCTTCTCCTCCTGGGTTTTGGGCACACACACATGCCCTCAGTGATTTTCTAGCCACTGAATCCAGGACTCAAACCACAACTGACCATGTGGGATTCCAGCACCTTAACTACGACACTGCTTGCTGGCCTAGGGGGTGGTGATTTCTACCATATTCACTCCCCGATTTGTCTTGCACAGAAGAAAGATGAATTTTGGGTCGTTATAGACTTCGTCAAGTTGTGACACTAAATACAACCACCACCTCGCGTGCGCTGTGCTTTCTGGAGCAGGTCATCCTCTGGTATGAGGTGTACCCCTAGTGACCTGGCACATCATTCTGTAAACCAACCCATAGAGACTACTTGCTACAAACAGAAAGGAATGAAGCCTCTGATAAGTCCAGATAGAAGAATTATGATGCAGGTATTTAGGGTTTTACAGCAAAACCATGGTCTTTTCCACGGATAATTCTCCTTTTAGGAATAATTTTTGAAGCACTGATGGACCCAAATAGAGATTGAGTAACTGAACCTGGTCCAGGAAGCAACCACACAACCCAAGCTGCCCCTCATTAACTGGAATTTGCCTAATGCCACAGCCTCGGGCTTGGGCAGCAGCCCCAATAATCAGGTGAAAGTCTGTGGACAAGCTCATGCCCAAGTCTTCCTTGGGGTTGTGAGCAGGTGGCCCAGATCCCCACGGTGCCTCCTTCCTGCTACCTGGTGGATCCAGTCACTTGTGTATGAAGTTCAGGACAGGGGCTGGGAGGCGGCATGGTGGTTAAGGCTCTGGACTCCCACATGGCCAACCACAGTTCAGGGCCTGGACCCGGTGCCTTGAAAATCATGCTGGGTGTGTGTGTGTGTGTGTGCATGCACGTGTGTGTGTGTGCCCAAAACCCCAGGAGGAGAATGAAGGAGAAGGGATTGTGGTGTGACATCTGCCCTGGGGGGTGATTTCTCACTTTCTCTCTCCCATGTCTGTCTTTCTCCAATGAGCTCAGGTGTCCTATTGCAAAAAAAAAAAGTTTTTTATAAGGCTCAGAACAGTGACTGGCACACCCTGCCCGCTCATTGTTACCTCTGGCTGAGCCTTGAACACTCTAATGGAATTGTGTACTGTCTAGTTCTATGCTAGAAATGCTTTCAGTGTCTTTTTCTTGCTCCTTTTATACATTCTGCACAGCCCACCGTGTCACTAGACATAGTAGAAGCTCAAGCATGTTATCAGTTCGGGAAGGGAAACATCACGTGTCCATTAACAGTTGTTTGATTTCCTTATAAGATAAGAAGCACAATAGCTCCCGAGGCTCAGGGTTAGGGAGCAGAGACAAGAGTTGATAAGGAGCTTGAGGTCCAGAGCAGATTAAAGCTGCCCTCAGGTGGTGTAATGGAGTTCCTCAGTGATGAGCCTTGGGGGTGCTTGCCTTGGGGGTGCTTACTGACACCACTGCACCCCATCGACTTGCCCTCTATGGCCCTGGGTCACAGGGACCTGTGAGGTTCTGCTTCTGCAATGCCAAGTATGTTAGGGCTCCATCGCTGGAAAGTGACTGGTCAGGAAGGCTGCCGATTTAAACAGCTTTAAATGCCCACTCTCAGCAGAACCAGAATATAGGAAGAAAGTTTCACAGGACATGCTAAAGAAATAGAGGCAAGTGGTTGAGGTGTTGGACTCCCACATGACTGATCACAGTTTGAGTCCCAGACCAGGAGGCTGCAAAAATCATGCCAGGCGCATGTGTGTGCATGCCAAAATCCCGAGAGGAGAATGGAGAAAAAGGGGCTGTGGTATGGCCATGCCCCAGAGGGTGATTTCTTAATTTTCTTCTCTCTGTCTTTGTCTCCCTCTCTTTCTGGTGAGCACGTGGGCCTATGGCAAAAATTCTAGAAAAATATTTAAACAAAAATAGACTTGCTTTATGAATTTGGGAAGTTGAAAAACATAATTCAGAGTAATAAAGGTTTTGGACGAGTCAGGGGCCAGATGGTGCAGTAATAAAATGCAACACTCTGTCAGGTTGATCCACTTGCGAAGGTTCCTGGTTCACGTCTGGAGACCTCTCTGAGGACCCTGGGCAAGCACGTGCCCACAGTCCAGGGCTGGCTGAAGCTGGGGGTGAATTGCAGCATCAGGACCCTGTTGAGGGTGATGTCTATCTGTCTGTCTTCTGTGTCAGTCTCCCTCTCTCTGTCTCTCTAGCTTATGAAAGAAGTAAATAAATAAACTTAAGGAAAGATTAATCACTCAAAATTCTTAAGTTTTAAAAAATCAAATCAGCAAGCAGTGCATTCACAAGGGGAACGACAAATCATTGCTACATACTTACTCATGTACACTACTGCTATACACTGTGACTGTGGACATAAAGACAGGAGCTATTTTATACAAACTTTTAAAAAGACTGATCATTTGTTGAGTCAATATTGAATTGCACTTAATTTCTTTTAAGAAAAAATCAATTGCAAATATTTCCTGTTAAATTGTCATCAAGTGATATGTTTTCCTTGCCTAAGACATATTTTTTAAATGTTGGGCAAATTTTTGCCATATGTTAAATAATGCATTCTAAATGTATAATAATGGTAATATTTTTATGCATGTACAAAATTCATATGAATTTGAAAAGCATTTAGAATATAAAAATTCAGCAAATTTAGTTCGAATATGTCACTTTCTAGGACTTTAGAGCTTATTGCTTTGCAATAACCAGTCCCTCCCCAGACTACCACAAGCATTTTTAAATTTTATAGTGGAAAATGTCCAACTGTATATAGAATGAGGCAATAGTTCCTAGCATATGAACTTAGATCAAAACATTTAACATACAAGCATACTGATGCTATCTTATAAATCAGCCTACATGTTCTACAAAAACATATTTCTTTAATAAATAAATATTTACTGAGTTCCCGTTACGTATTGGATGTTGTAAACACTGAGAGTGAACAGACGAAAGTTAGCCTCTGAGAGCCTGAGTTTATTTATTTTACTCATGAACAACATGTGCATGCTTATGAGAGAGAGAGAGAGACACCGCGAGAGAGCGACCCCCATGGGGAATGGTCGCAATGCAGTCCCCCCTCCTCCATTTCTCCCTCGTTCAGGATTTTTGGCACGTATGCACATGCATCCCAGATATTTTCAGGCCACCAGGTCCAGGACTCGAACTGCACAGTAGCCGTGTGAGATTCAGCCACCCGAACAACTAGATCACAGATGGTTTCTTTGCTGGGCTATGTTTAGCAACTCAAGTATAGGCATAGAAAGCAGACGAAGTTCATCTGAGGTTGGGACTTTGCCAGATGATTACAAAGAAAGGATTTCAGTATTTTGGCGAGAGGTTAATTGAAACTACAGACCATGAAATCTATGCTCAGTCAAGAGCATAGATTTCAAGCAATGCCAGCCAACAAGTAGAAGGCCAATGACTAAAGAATAAGCAGACATGCCCCAGAACTGGCTATTTTTATAAGGAGGACAATTATTTATAAAGATAGTAAATGAATAGTTCTGGACCCGGTGGCTTGAAAGACGCTGGGCCCGTGTGCATGCATGCCCAAAATCCTGAGAGGAGAATGGAGGAGAAGGGATTGTACTACAGCATGGCCATCCCCTCTAGGGGGGTGATTTCTCACTTTCTCTGTCTCTCTCCCCATCTTTGTCTCTGGCAAGCACCCATACTCCATAGCAAAAACTGAAAAACTAAACTAAACTAAAAAAAAGATTAGTGAGGTTATTGCTAACTTTCATTAGTTATGCATCAGGTTCCACCTATTGTGACATTTCTAGAAGACTCATTGTGAGGTAAAAGGTAGAAGTTAAAGACGAACTTTCCTAAGCTTTAGCCTATTGAGATGGGCCCTAGGTCTAAGTATAACACAGTCGCTTTGGTTCTCTCATAGCCTGGATATAATTCTACACACACGGACATCCAGGGTTGGAGAAGTTAGGTAACCAAGATCACACGGTTGCCTAATGACAGATCTGGGATTTGAACTCAGATCCCTCTACTCCAGAATCCTCAGTCTTGGCCAACATAATATGCTTTATCATTCACTTTTATATGTTATGGCTTGCCCATCCCCATCCCTTTTAAATGGATTTAGGTAGAAAAATACTCACGTTTCCCACTTTTAATATATAATTCCATGCGCTATACCTGCTCTGCTTAGACACCCACCTAGCCTGGATGTCCAGAATCTGTTTGGGGACTGGCTCCTGATCATCCACTCTGAGGTTATCACTTACGGATGCTACCCACCTCTGGAGAATGATGCAAGAGAGGAGAAGGATATGGCTGGCCCCGTAGTGCATTAAGTGCTGTGTGTTGGGAGCCAGATCCCGCATAGCCAAATGCAGTTTGAATCCCAGACCTGTGGCCTGAAAAATATGCCTGGTGCATGCACCCCAAATCCCAATAAGATGGAGAAATGGAAGAAAGTAGATTGCAGCATGACCACACCCATTGGGAGGTGCTTCCTCTCTCTCTCTCCCATGTCCTCTAAAATTTAGAAGAAAAGAAGAAGAAGAAGAAGAAGAAGAAGAAGAAGAAGAAGAAGAAAGAAGAAGAAGAAGAAAAGAAGGGAGAAGAAATGAGAAGGGAGAAGGGAGAAGGAAGAAAGAAGAAGGAAGAAGAAGAAAGGAGAAGGAAGAAGGAAGAAGAAGAAAGGAGAAGGGTAAAAATAGGATAAAGCAACTAACTTTAAATTTTTATTTTGATTTCTGTATTTTCAGGGTAATCTGAAAATGGCCCCCTCGTCTTCTCTCATCGTAAGTAGCAGGGTGGCTTTAGAGCTGTTCACATTTGTGGAGTTCTTGTTTGCCATAGTTTGAAGGGTGCTATGCTACAGTCAGCTTCCACACATCCAAGGTGCTGCTGTTGCCTAAAGACCCTTCCAAGATAGAGAAGCTCTGATTAGCACAGGGAAGGACTTTCGGTTGCAGACCTGCTCCTTGGCACAGGGGGTCATTTTTTCGGCAAACACTTAGTAAACACTTAGTGTTATTCACTTAGTATTCCTGTGTTCTGATCAGTGGCTAGGCTCCCCTTCAGGGCATCACATCCTCAGCAAGCAGATCAAACGGGTGAGCACACCATCGGTAGCTTACACACAGGGAGCACGTGCAGCATGCTTGGGACCCCAGAAGAGGGACTTAAGCCCCTCAGAAGCCTCCTCCCGAGAGATGTCATGGCCCCGCAGTGCCATGGAAGCAGCCTTCCCTTCAGGGAAGCAGGAGGCAAGCACCGGGCAATGGATTCGCTGTCCTCTTTGAGATACACAAGGTCACATTTGGATCTTGCACTGATGTGAGTGTGCAGCCCTGGGAACCTGTAGAGCACTCGGGGAACACTGGCAGGGCAGGTACTGAATCCATCCCGGCCTGTCACAGGGAATAACGTTGCCCTCTTTTGTTTCCCTGCCACTCTGAGCGGTGCAGGGTTGCCTCGGAATTATTTCAGCGATGCGCTGCTTTGTTCCTTTGAGTACCCCATACTTTAGGTGCCAATTCACCTTTTCCTTTCATAAAGAAGAGTCAGGAAAAAGAACAAGAGGCATGGCTAGACAATGGAAAAGCCAGCGCATTGAAAAGGTCATGGTACCCCAATGTACTATTTTCATCTCGAAGTGTTTCAGGCATTGTGAGTCCTTTTTGACATTCCACTCTACCGACAAACACTGAAAGGGGGGCGGGGGAGAAGGACACGCATTATTTCATCTGCTTGTGGAATGTGATGGCAAGAGTGGGGAATGGGGCCCAGTGGATCCGTTCTTTTTGTCTGGAGGTTTCACTTGGAGGTTTGTTTTGGAGTTATCTTTCTGTGAGAAGCATGGTGTTCTCGTGGCGGTACAGAAGAAACGAGGCGTCCCTCTAGGCGAGCTAACATTTTTACCTTCTTTTGGCTTTCTTCTTTCTTTTACGAGTTCTCATCTAGCATTTGTCTGTGAGTGACTGACTTTCAGGAGACTTGCAGTTAGTAGCTAACATTCTCCCAACGTTGTCACTGCGCGGAATACTGCTGGCAGACGCCTGCTTACCTTGCCTCCTCTGTCTTGCCCTCACTCCTGTGGAATCTGCAAAGTCAGCTGCTCCATGGACGTGTAGGCGATAGCCATGACTGCCAGCTCTTACCGTAAAAGGTAGCCAAACGTTTGCTGAGAGAGCTCTGAAAAGAGGGAAACAGAAAAGTCAGTGGATCCTTCCTTTTTTCCCGTGGGGATCTTGGGAATGATATCTAGAGACCCAGCAGTCGTGTTGTGACCATGAAGCAATGAGCTAACTTCCTAAGGAAGACAGAATGGGAAGAGAAAAGGATCCAGGGTCATTGACGATGTCATGGAGTTCTACACCTGCCTACCCACCTGTGAGAAATGGAAGAACTCCAGTCTGTGTAAGGTACTGGAATTTTGATGTTCTGCTACCTGTAGCTTAAAATGTATCTAACTGATGAATGTGCCTTTATAAACCTTCTCTGAGCCTCATGATAAGCCTGAGTAGATTTTTCCTATTTCTATTCCTATGGAGAAAAGGAAATCCAGGAGTTCCCGTTAAGAGCACACACCTGGGAAAAGGTAGACCTGGACTTAGGTCCCAGAAATCTCAAATTCTCTGTTCCTTTTCCACCATCGCCTGTCCCTGTCTGAGTAAGAATTTGAACTTGCATTGGACGAGAGGACAAATACTCATCAGTACGTTGTCTGATCTCTCTGCCAAGTGACGTGGGGCTCCTCTCTCCCTCTTCAGTAAAACGGCATTAGCTGGAGTCCTGCCTCTGCTGCTTCTGTTTCAGTGCCACATGTGCCTCCGTTTAATGCAGAGTTAAAGAATATGGGATTGGGAACCAGCAGTTAGCATAATGGCTATGTTGCTGGACTCCCACGTAGTAAACCGCGGTTCGCGTCCCGGACCCGGTGGCTTAAAACTCACGCCGGGCGCGTGTGCGTGCGTGCCCAAGATGCCGAGAGGAGAAGGGAGGAGAAGGGATTGCTGCGTGACCATCCCCCCTGGGGGGGTGATTTCTCGCTTTCTTTCTCTATGTCTCTGTCTGTCTGGCGAGTGCACGCGCCCTATAGTGAAAACCTCTCCAAAAACAAACAAAAAAAAGAATATGGGATTAAATCAGAACTGGGAATATAAAATATGTCTCTGAATGCAGAAAATAGCAATGACCTTTCTTGTTACCAGGACGGTGGGGAGGTATAAATGTATCTCACTGAAGGTACATGTTTCAAGTGAGCAATGCACCCCTCCAGACCGGAGAGTGGCCGCGCCACTCTCCTCTTCCCTCACCCTTGCTGGCAGAGTGAGGTGTCTCAGCCTCCATCCTTCTTCCAGACGACTTAGGAAAGGGATCCTTCAGGAGGATTCTGTCAAAGCCAGCCAGAGCAGTCCCATTCCATGTGCTGGCGATGAGCCTACGATCGGGTAGATGCACGACCTAGTCCTGGCCAATAAGACTCGAGCGGAAGTCTTCTAGAGAAAACGATCTCTTCTCTGGACCGTCAGATCTGGCTGTCACTGGAGATAGCTCTGGAGGGTGAGTGAAAAAAGGGAAGGAACCTCCATCCTGGATGACGTTCTTGAGTCACTCACTGGATTAACCCTAAAGCATCCCTAATCTGGGGCTTCTTCTGCCAAACACTACATTTTATTACAGTTTAAGAAAAACTGAGTCAGCTGAAGGCATGCTATCCGACCATAATGTTTCCTGAAGCACAGCACGTGGGCTGCCCTCCAGGACCACCCAGCCTCGGACCACATGGGGAAGGTTCTTTCAGGTGGACCAGCAGTATCCCTGTAGGCTGCTTTTTCCAGGTGGTCTGAACTCTTACAGCACTGCTCTCCGTAATACCCACGGCCTTACCCTCAGCTGGGGAAATCCAGCAAAGACCATTGAACGCTTGCACCTAATTCATGTAAAGCAGAATTTCTTAAGAAAGAACAGTGAGAGCTGTTAACCCACAGAGCATGGCGTGTCGTGCACCAGACAAATGATCTCTGCAAGAATTACCAGAGCTTTGATGTTTTCCTTTTTGGAAAGCAAAATTGAATACAATAATAGGAGTGTGGTCCCGAGGACTAGCTGCCAGGATTAAAAGCCAACCTCTCTCATTGACCAGATGTACGACATCGAACAACTTCGAGTACTTTTCTGTGCCTCAGTTTCCCCACCTGTAAAATGGGCATAACACAGTACTTTCAAAGTGATAATGGGACCTCCCAGGACTGTCGTGAGGAACCAGTCCCTTTTTATCATGTAGTAGGTGCATTGTAGTTGTTGGCTGTTGTATTGTTCACAGACTGGATTGCAAACCTCTTTCTTCCCTATTTCCTTGAGTAAGGATTAGCCTTGCATTCATTAAACTCTGAATTAATGCTCCTTGAATGTAGGTCTTTCATGGTTCTATATGAAAAAAATTTTTTGAGAGAGATTTTTGCTATAGGGCACGTGTGCTCGCCAGACAGACAGAGAGAGACAGAGAGACAGAAAGCATGAAATCTCCCTCCGGGGGGATGGCCACACTTCAATCCCTTCTCCTCCATTCTCCTCTCGGGATCTTGGGCATGCACGCACAAATGCCCGGTGTGAGTTTAAGCCACCAGGTCCGGGACTCGAACCGCCGCTGACTACGTGATAGTCCAGCGACACAGCCATTACACTAACTGCTGGTCCCCTATATGAAAATTTTTGAATATAAAATATTTTTGATATATTTATTGACTTAATGACAGGAGAAAGTAATACATTGAAGACAAATTATGCTATGTTCTGGTTTTTCTAATTGGTACTATTATTACTATGACTACTACTGAAAATATACTTCCAATTATAGAGTCCTCACTTTTTTTTTTTTCTTTTCAGGTTTTGCTATAAGCACATGCGCTTGCTTACGAGAGACAGAGAGAGGCGGAAAGTGAGAAACCTCCCCGGCAGGCAGACATGGCCATGATGAGATCCCTTCTCCACCATTCTTCACCTTATTTTGGGCACACGTGCATGCGTGCCTAGTGTGTTTTCAAGCCTCCGGTTCTGGGACTTGAACTGCAGAGTCAGCCATATAGGATCCACTGCTGGCCCCTTAATCTGAATTTTGGAAGTCGTGCACTTGATGATTGATTTCAGGAACTTCCCTCACTTCGGCCCATGTTCTTCAGTGACTCTGTTCTCGAGGTAGCTATCATTTACTTACACCCCGTTATTTTAAATTTCCCCTCAACGTGCAGCTATGACCATGGCAAATGCTTTCTCAGTGGCATGCCTTTCCTCAACAGTCCGATATTTTATTCTTTGCATGTAATTTAATTTTACTCTTTTGGGAAAACTGTCTCTAAATATATTGAAAACAAAACACCTCTTAAAAAAGGAAAATGACAGTACCTGGTTTTTCTTTCTTAGCGTTTGAACCACAGATTTCTACAGCCAAATAAGTGTTCTCGTTTATTACAGGAACTTCATCTGTAGAAAAAACAGCTCTCACACTTTCAGACGAGGTCATTGGATATTGTGGCGCTTAAGTCATAATTATGTTATGAAGATTAAGCTCTAACTCTCCTGCTTATATTTGTTTATTTTTTCTTTTGACATAGATTCACCTTATTTTTTCCAAAAATCCTTAACTGTAAATAAAATGGTAAATACTAAAATTTTTGTTCCCTTCCCCCAGCACTCCAGTTCGCCAGACTCTGGGATATGCACATGCAGTGTTTCAGATAAACTTGGGATCCAAACCCATGGTCGGCCATGTGGCTTCCAGCACTGCAGTTCAGGTTGCTACTGGTATTGCGCAAAAATATTTTACTTATTCATCCAAACTTTTACTACTCAGTCTATTATACAGGTGCTATACGAGCACGGGAGACATAAAAATGAAGTGAACACAGATGTACTGCCTACGATTTCTGTGATTAATAAAAATAGTAGTAATTCTAACATGCATAATCATCTCCTAACTAGTAGACTACAAGAGGATGCCATGGATAAACACTCCTTAAGTAAAATGCAGGCCCGGCCTTGGTGCCTACTGATTTACAGTGCTGGAAGCCACGTGGCCAGCCTCCGGTTTGGATCCCAAGTTGACCTAAACATGCTGTGTGGGAGTGTCCGAGATCCCAACTGGGGTGCTGGGGGAGCGGGACCGTGGAATGATGAGATGCTATCGAGAATGCCCCCGCCTCCATCTCTCATCTCTCTCTCCTGTACACATTTGCACACACT
>NW_006198133.1:2423129-2504527 GCF_000334495.1 Tupaia belangeri chinensis
TCTTTCTCAAGAAAAATCAAATCAAATCAATGTAAATATTCGTTTAAGTCACTAGCTTCTACCAGAAACATCTTTTCCTACATGTTAAAAGGGGGAAAAAAGCTGTACTCTGTTGAATTTAAATGTTCCCCAAAAGGGGGGTGGGAACCAATTTAAGAAGAATCTCAAATCTGGGAAGATCCAAGCTGCTTCTAACCGTTTGCAAAAGGTAGAATTCCATTGAGAAAACAGGTAAATATTCGTTTAAGTCACTAGCTTCTACCAGAAACATCTTTTCCTACATGTTAAAAGGGGGAAAAAAGCTGTACTCTGTTGAATTTAAATGTTCCCCAAAAGGGGGGTGGGAACCAATTTAAGAAGAATCTCAAATCTGGGAAGATCCAAGCTGCTTCTAACCGTTTGCAAAAGGTAGAATTCCATTGAGAAAACAGCCAGACTGAGAAGGTGGAGTAATACTACAATCACTCAATAGACACTTGCTCACTTGTGCATGACAGGGGAACAGGATCATAAACGTTGTAAAAATAATAGTCTGTTTTGTGAAAGGAGAGAGAAAAACGGCAACATGCTCCATGTGACAGAGGGGAAAGTCTGGGAGGGCCTGAGAGACTCTGTAGATAACAAATAACAGGAGATTATCTTGGAGAGATTTAGAACATTAATTAAAGGTCCTCATCCTGGCAGCAAGAAAAATTAGCTACAGGCGCAGCTTTAACTCCAGAGTTCGGGGAGGAGGGCGGCCCAGGGCGTGAGCGTCTAGAAGAGTGAAGAGAACTAGGGGCCGGTGACGGTGACGAACAGTTGCTCGCAGGGCATCGGCTGGGCGGCAGGCATGTGCCCAGTGCTCACCTGCCATTTCGTTTACGTCTCTGACTCATCCCCGAGGACACTGTTACTCATGTCCTACCATTGAGAAAACCAGGAGCAGACAGGCTGTGAGATGCTGCAAGGTCTCCGTTGGCTCTTAACCTCGGTTTGGAAAGCCCTGGACCATCCTTCTGGGAACATCGCTTCAGTGTCTCCTTCACAGCCGTTCCATATGTTCTTAACCCATTCTATAGAGGGGGTGTTGAGAAGTTTATGAAAAATGTGTATGAGGAAAACACTATGCATGGATTGCAGACATTTTTTGCACCAATATACTCTTTTTTATTTCCACTTTCCAGGAAGTATTTGAAGTCCCCTTCTATGTGCATCTTGTACATACCTTTCCAGGTCCAGCCAGAGCCACCGAGGGGGCATTTGGGTCATACAGCAGCCCTCCCTGTGCAGCAGTTCATCGCTGCCTGTTCTGCCCAAAGAAGGATCCAACTCCCATTAAGGCAGTATTCATGCGAAGAAAATCGCATGTCCTCAAAACAATATTACTCAGCCTGTGGATTAAAAGTTGACGATAAAACCTTGCCAATATTACTTTGAATTCACAGAGAGCCTTTTATCTGAAAGGGCTTTGTAGTTAAGAGATGAGTGATTGTCCAGATTTTTAGCAAGTTCTCTGAGTAGAGAGAAAATAAATTATTGTATGGATTTCCATAGCATATTTTTTGTGCAATGTATTTACAGGAATTCCTACCTTTCATGCCGTACCTTTCTAACTCTTCAAGTAAGGTTTAAAGTCATTCTTTCAGTTGATAGTTTGGTAATGTGGTTTTGCACATGTTAAGTTTTTATAAATTAATAAAAATAACAACAACTACTGTTTGTATAGTACTTTTTATAGTTCTCTTTCTCAAGCAGATAAGAATATTGTCTTGGGTCAGCTGGTGGTTAAGGTGGCTGGACCCCACATGGCCAACTGTGTGGTTCAAATCCAGACGGGAGACTTGAGAAACACTCCCAGCACACGTGTGCATGCTCAAAATCCCAAAAGGAAAAATGGAGGAGGAGGGATTGGAGCATAACCATCCCCCATTGGGAGCGGTGGATGGGGCTGGATTTTCTAACTTTCCTTGTCTCTCTGCCTCTTTCCAGCAAACACGTGCCCTCTAGCAAATTAAAAATAAAAAAAGTTTCATTTTTCAGATGGAAAAGGTGAAATGGAACACTTTGGGGATATACCCAGTGCTGTGGTTTGAATGAGATTTTAATCCTACCAAAATTCATGTCAAGGCTTGGTCTTGGTGTGGCCACGTGCAACCTTTGAAAGGTGGGGCCTACCGGGAGGTATTTGAGTCTGCTGGGCTCAGCCCTCCTGGGTGGATGGGCGCTGACTGTGGGAAAGAATTAGCTACTGTGAGAGTGGGTTAGTTACCATGAGAGTGGGTTTTCTATTTTTTTTTTTTTTTTGAGAAGTTTTTGCTATAGGGCGCATGCGCTCGCCAGACAGACAGAGAGTGACAGAGAGATAGAAAGCGAGAAATCACCCCCCAGGGGGGATGGTCACGCCGCAATCCCTTCTCCTCCATTCTCTTCTCGGGATCTTGGGCACGCACGCACACGCGTCCAGCGTGAGTTTTAAACCACTGGGTTCAGGACGCGAACCGCGGTCGACTATGTGGGAGTCCAGCGACATAGCCATTACGCTAACTGCTGGTCCCGAGAGTGGGTTTTCTAGTTTTTCATTTTCATTTACACGTAATCATATACATCTCTCCAGTGTGCAGCATTGCTCTTTCCAGCATGAACACCATGAATATCAGTCAAGACAAAGACATTACTATATTATCATCGGCAAATTGCTTTTCATTTTTTTTGTCAATTAAACGTACTTTTTTTTCTTTCCCTTACCCCTCCCTCCCTCCCTCCATTGCCATCCCCATATTACCCCTATTCTTACTATGTCTAGAATGTTCCGTTGCCCTCCTGGATACTACACCTTCCAAGCTGTCAGTTTCTGCTGTAGACTGAAGGCATGTACTGAGCATGTACTGAGTGAGGACTAAGTCTGTCTTTCATTCTCTGGCTTGTTTCCCTTAGCATTAAGTCTTCCATGTTCATCCACTTTGTATCAAATGTCAGGGTCTCATTGTTTCTTATGGCCGGGTAGGATTCCGTAGTGTACATGGTCCACATTTTCCAATGCACCTTTGCTTCCAGGTCCTAGCAGTTGTCGATGATGCCGCAATAAACACTATGTGCACACGAGAGAGGGTTATCTTGAAGCGAGATGGCAGTGGCATTTTGCGCCCCTCACACACACCTGCCCTCGCCAGAAATGTGAGGCATGGCCCTCACCGGAAGCCACGCAGACGCCCACACTGTGCCCTTGGACTTCGCAGCCACCAGAATTCTGAACTAACTAGGCCTGGTTTCCTTATCAGACCCCAGCCTCGGGGTCCTGAATCAGCCGCACAGCAGGTTACTCAGCAGGACTCCAGCCTGGTCCTAGCTCTGCGTCTTCTCCCCGGCCTCTCACTGCCCTCAGCCCCCGCGTGGGACCTCTCCCTTAGGTGGTGACAAGACCCCATGTCAGGGATGTTACCCGGAAATAAGAGAGAGTTTTGAAACTGCTTGTTTAATGTCTGAGTAAATGAACAGAAAAGCATTACTATTTTCACTTAAATTCTCTCTGTTTAGCTCATTTCCATATTTCATATCATGAGCACTTTCCCTGCATAGGAAGAGAATGAGATCTGGAGAGGTTAATCCGTGACTTGTGGCAGAAGGAAGAGACGCTGAGCTCCGGTCTGTTCGGGGTCCGGTGTGCCTTTCTCAGTGCACACCGCGGGCTTCCGTGCAGCCCCACTGCTCTCTAGCAAATGCACGCTCGTGGCCGTAGACAGCCAGGAGAGGTCTTCCTGGTGTGCCCCGACAGCCACACAGTGACAGAAGATCCCCACAGACCACGCGAGAAATGGTATTTGTGGGTGCGTGTTTCCCATTTGGATCTTGACATCCCAGTCTAACTGGGTGTCATTGATAAGGACTGCAATGACCAAGTTTCAGGCAAACAATTCCACTTAAACATGACTCACTAAATAAAAGGAAGAAATGGGAAAAGGAACAAGGTATTGCTTTTTATAATGAAGCTTAACAGTTTTACATAATCGTGTATAGACAGTGGCAACATACATTTAAGTGTAATACATTCTTTGGGTTTGTAGGAAAAATTAGAATGCATAGGTAATAAATGTTCATAGTTAAAAATTCTTCAGCTCAGGACCAGCAGTTAGTGTAATGGCTATGTCACTGAACTCCCATGTAGTCGACTGCGGTTCGAGTCCTGGATCCAGTGATTTAAATTCACACCAGGTGTGTGTGCGTGCATGCCCAAGATCCCGAGAGGAGAATGGAGGAGAAGGGATTGTGCAATGGCCATCCCCCTTGGAGGGGGGTGATTTCTTGCTTTCTGTCTCTCTCTCTCTGTCTCTCTCTGTCTTTCTGGTGAGCGCACATGACCTATTGCAAAAACCTTTAAAAAAAAAATTCTCCATCGCTGGAGGACATACTCACATCTCAGTAACAATGGAAGGGGGGGGCATCTTTTTTGTTAGCAGGTTCTAAATTATTATCTTCGTGAAGTCAGTAACTATCAAAATGATGCAAATCCGTTTTCTACAAAGAAGTTGCTCTGGATCTTTACGCAGTAGTGGGAACAGCTGGAGCACACGATAGTTCTATTTTTAATTATTTTTGAGGAACCTCCACAGTGTTTTCCATAATGACTGCGCTAATTTGCATTCTCACCAACAGCGCGCAAGTGCCCCCTTTTCTCCGCATCCTCATGTTTTTGATACCAGCCTTTCTGAGAGTTGAGAAGTGATATCTCATTAGCTCTCTTCACTTCCAAGTTCATTATTCACAATAGTCAAATATGGAACCAACCGAAGTGTCCGTCAGTGGGTAAGGAAGGAAGGAAAATGTCATGTAAGTGCGCAGTCGAATACTCTAGCCTTAAGAAACAAAGGAAGTCCTGCTGCGACAGAGGGCGAACCTGGAGGACCCGGGTTAAGTGAGATATGCAGACACAGAGATACACATTACATGGGAAGTGTGTCAGAGTCAGAAAGCAGCCGTGTGTCAACCTGGCTAACTTCGGTTACACCAACACAGAGGAGGCCTGCTCTCGTGCTAGCCTGCCTGGTAACAAGGACTATTCAAAAGCTGCCAGGACCACAACCTTGCACAAAGCCCGCTGCGACCTGACACCGACTGCTTCTGCAAGGACAGCTGCTTGGAGACGGCCCGGCCGACCTTGGGCTAACGCTGCCCTTGCTCTGGGTTCTGGTAGCCAGAGATTATGGCCCCAAACAACTGGTAAACCTTTCCTCCCTCCCTCCCTGCGTGCGGGTTTTGCTGCTTCAGGATTGTAAAACCTCAGGGGACCTAAAATACGTTCTTCTCGGGTGCATACAGGTTCAGTCCTCAAACGTATGCCCAAATAAACTCCTGTTTCACATGCTTTGACTTAGTTCACCTTTGTAGATTGATACATGTGATCTCAATTACATGTGGAATCTAAAAAAGTCAAATTAGGGCCAGGTGGTGGCATAATGGTTAAGGCAGCTAGATCCCACATGACTGGCTGTGCAGTTCGGATCCCTGACCAAGCAGCTTGAAAAGCGCTGAGTGTGTCTGTGCGCATGCCCAAAATCCCAAGAGGAGGAGAAGGGAGTGTGGTGTGGCCATCCTCCCGGAGGGTGCTTTCTCACTTGCTCTCTCTGTCTCTGGTGAGTACACATGCCTTCTAACAATTTTTATTTTTCAAATGTCAAAATCATAGAAGCAGAAAATAAAGTGGTGGATAACTACCTGGTTCTGGAGAATATGGGGACTGAACTCCTGGCAAAGGACACATTTCAGTCAGGAGAAATAAGCCCCAGAGACCCACTGTGTGATGTGCTGAGCGCTATTAACAATGTTGTGTATACTTGGAACTCGCTGAGAGCAGGTTTTAAGTGTTCTCACCACATATACACATGCACGTGCACACACACACACACACACAGTTCACATCGTGATGCAGAGAGATAAGCCTGACTTAGCTATTCCACAGTAACTATATTTCAACACATCATGTTGCACAACATAAATATATACAACTTAAAATAATAATTGGATAATCTGAAATTTTATTAGCAATAACATGTTTGAGGTCAGATGGTGGGCGCAGTGGTTAAAGGCAATGCTCTTCAAGGCTGACCCACATGGAAAGGCTCCAGGTTCACATCTTGGAAACCTCCCAGAGGCACGTCCATGTCCTTGGTTGGGACTGGTGGGAGTCAGAGGTGGAGCTCAGTCTCCAGATTCCGGTGCGGGTGCTGTCTCTTGTCTCTCTGTCGCTCTCTTTCTCCTATGAAAGAAGTAAATAAATGCACTTAAAAATGAATTTAAAAAAATACTGATGACGTACAATACATTCAGTGTTCCTCTTTTTTCATTAGTGAGTCGGAATTTCGAATTGAATAAAGACAGTTCTGCCATGCTCATGGACTGTCTTGATGCCATTTTCATATTCGTTTCACTTCCATTCCTGTTACAATTGCTGTCCTGCAAAATGGGATTTTACTTTTTTATCAGAAGAAGGCAATTTTATTTTCTACCTCGGAGAGAATCCAATGCAAAATAGAGCCAGCATAATTACATACATACTTTTATAACTTCGACATCATAATATTTTGATTTTGCTTTACATCACACACTCTCCCAGCTGGTGGGCAGCTTCTGTTTTAGCTTCGTGGATTATCCTAGTAACGGGAAAAGAGATATCACACACATTGGGAAACTAATGAGGCCGACATTGCGGCGTCATCTGAGGATACAGTAATTCATCTGTTTGATAGTCATTGACGGGCTTTGTTACTCTCCTGCACTCTGGGCGCCAGAGCACTTCCAGTTCTGTAGAGTGGGCTGGGGCTTGGGCCGTAGCAGGAGAGGTGAGTCCGGGGTGGGCAGTCAGGAGAAGAGAAAGACAGGAAGGACTGAGAGCGAGGCTGCTACCCAGAGTTAAGTCAAACCAGATGATGAAAGCTGGGGGCCAATGGGCAGAACAAGTCAGGAGACCAGAGGACACGAAGCAGGACCCTGACAGCAATTGAAAACACCTAGAGACCCAGGTTCCTAACTTGAGATCCAACGAGGCTTCAGGGAGGAGTTTTAGGGAACAGGCTGATCTCATGGAAGTTAAGTCTTCAGCTCAGTGCTTCGAAAATGTGATGTGCATGTGAATCTCCCAGAGAGCTTTTCATTTATTTTTTTTTTTGAGAAATTTTCACTATAGGGCGCATGCGCTCGCCAGACAGACAGAGAGAGACATAGAGACAGAAAGCGAGAAATCACCCCCCAGGGGGGATGGTCACGCCGCAATCCCTTCTCCTCCATTCTCCTCTCGGGATCTTGGGCACGCACGCACACACGCCTGGCATGAGTTTTAAGCCACCGGGTCCAGGACGCGAACCGCGGTCGACTACGTGGGAGTCCAGCGACGTAGCCATTACACCAACTGCTGGTTCCCGAGAGCTTTTCGAATGTAGGTTCAGATTCAAGAGGCCTCAGCTGGGACCTGAGGTGGGCATTCCTAATGTGCTTGCAGAGGATACCCATGCTGCGAGGGGAAGGGTCTTCTTAGCCCAGCCCAGAGACCTGCAAAGCGAACAAGCAGAGAGAGCTGGCCTAGTGAGGAGCGTGGGCCGGGGGAGCAAGCAGAGTTCCTACAAAGGCAGGGCCGCCAAGTCAGTGTAATGCAGGAGGAAGAGCAAACTCTGCTGACAGCTGCTCACCCTGTGTTCCTGCAAAAGATACGCTGATGTTTTAACCTAGTGTCTCAGAATGAGGCTGAACTGAGCAAATGAGGTCTCTGCAAAGGTAATCATGCAACATGAGGTCATTGGCGTGGACTCTCATCCTGTAGGACTGTGTCCTCATGAGAAGGGACATGTGGACACAGACATTCACAGAGGGAAGCCGTGCGAAGATGTGGGGAGATGGCCCTGGGACTGGAGTGACGCGCCCACAAAACCAGTGCTCACTGCGGACAGGATGACTGGCACTAGGAGCAAGATGGGGCCAGGGTCGGCCCTAGTGAGTCTAAGAGAGCGTGGCACTGCAGACGCTGGCTTCCAGACTCCTAGCGTCCAGAACCGTGAAGCTAGAAGCCTCTCGTTCTTTGGTCCCTCGTAATGGCAACTGTAGGAAACGTATTGTTCCTCTTTTTGCCTTTTATGAATGAGTTCAAGTTTGCAAACAATAAAAACGACATGCCTCTCGTGTTCCTCATTTCACTGAATGATAAGACATTTGACTTACCACTTTTTTTTGAACAAACATCCAACAACAAAGACAATTCAGACCTAGGAAGGTTTCATTAAGTCTCCAAAATACATAACTACCTTCTAGAAAGAAGGCCTGGAAACCAGGGTCCAGCTGTCAGTCAGAGCCTTCCCCTTTTGTGTCTGCTTCCCAAGAACGGCCACAAACAGGCTAACGAGCGAAACACGGTCTCCCCAACCCAGGCTCTGCAGAATCTTCTCAGGGTTTCCTGAACAGGTGC
Organism: Tupaia belangeri chinensis; assembly: GCF_000334495.1. Lineage (NCBI taxonomy): Eukaryota > Metazoa > Chordata > Mammalia > Scandentia > Tupaiidae > Tupaia > Tupaia belangeri. The sequence goes on from NW_006198133.1 coordinate 2,431,558, forward strand.
TGCAAAGGGTTCATGGTTAACTAAGTTTTAAAACACTCCAAATTCACAGTACACATTAACCTAATTAAAGATCTAGGTAAAACCTGCTGATAAAACAAACCACTGGAAAAGCTTACAGACTCCGTTATGCAGGTTAAGCCCGTGGTCTCCTCATGTTCACAGCAAGAGAGGATGCTTCCCACCACGTTGCCCTTGGCGTCCCACAGAATGCTGCTTCAGGAAACCCGGGAGAGAGGGTCAAATTTCCCGGCAACGGACAATGCACGCCCTCTCGGTTATCCAGGAGCCCACCTGGGTTACTTGTGGTTTCTTCAAGGCAGGAAAAGTGATGCCCTCTGGGATGGATTTAAAGAGAACATGTAAAGGTCTATCTAAAAGTGAAGTAAGAGATCGGCCCGAGTGACAGGGCCAAAAGGGAATCCAGCAACGCCGACGGGGTCTGCAGAGAAGAAATGAATACATGGAAATCAAATATTTAGGGCCTGTCTGTGAGGCTCCAGTCTGTCTCTAGAAAAATCCCACTGAGCATAAAGAAAGATTTTGTTGACACTTACTGTACTTTGTAACACAATGAAGGAAAACCATGGCCCAAGCAGGCCAGGGATGGCGTCTGAAGGTTACATTCCACGTAGGGTGCACAGCTCAGGGGCATCACTCACGTCGTAGATTTGTGCAAGGATTAGGACCACGTGGGCACGAAATTACAGCAAAGTTAGTATTACCTTACAGCGATTTGCAAACAAACAGAAGGAAAGGACCCGGAAGTGGGCGTGCCTCCCCCTCAGCCACCAGTTGTACTACACAAGCTAACAGCAGCCCTGGGACCCCTTCTCACCACGGGTACATTTCAGAACCCCATTGCAACTAGGAAAACTGTCGGATGCCACCATCTGACACGTGGGTGACAAGAGACTGAAGAGAAAAATGACGTTGTTTCATGGGGCATTTTCTCTGTGTGGAAACCTGGGCCTCGCACCCCCTCCCCTTACTCTGTGGAGTCAGGAATCTAAGCAGACACGAGGAGTAAGTTTCCTATTATGGAACATTCATAAATTCTTCAAAAATGTTTATTCTAGGTCTATGAATAAGAGATTCTGGGAAGGGAAATAGAAGCAGTTCATACACAGACTTGGATTTGAAATGCTGTTTTCGTATTCTGAAATGTTAAAGGTAAGAATTTTAAGCACATAAACCATGTTACTGATTCCCAAGAGAACCCCGAAAATTGAGTCAGTGCATGCCAGACATTACTTTACCTGTTGGAGACACAGCAGGACCAAACAGGCCCCACCGCCAGGGAGCTTGCAACCTGGTGGGGGGGGGGGGGGGGGGGATGAGCTTTAAACAGTCACACAAAGGTTGGCGCGTGGTTATGCAGGTCCTAGGTAAAACGACTGGGTGCTCTCAGAGTTCATAATAGAAGGTCCCCATGGAGAGCACGGGGCAAAGCCCTTCCTAAAGAAGGCATCTTTAAGCAAAATGATGAGAAGCAACAGGTAAGGAGTGGGGAATGAGAGTTCCAGGTGCTGGACGCAGCAGATGGAGGCGCTGAGGCAGGAAAGCCACAAGGTGTTCAATGAACAGAACAAGCCCCAGTGCCCACAGCATCGTAAGTGAAAAATAAAGGGCTAGAAGAGGCAGGGAATGGGATTATGCAGGTCTTTCTAGGCAAGGTTAAAGTATTTTTTTAAAGTTTATTTATTCTGAGAGAGAGAGAGAGATAGAGAAAAAGAATCCCCTGACAGTATCCACACCGCGATCCACCCTCAACCCCAGCCAGCCCCAGAGCACGGGCAGACATGTGCCCAGCATACTGAGGGAGGTCTCTGGCCTTGAACCAACAACCTTCTCTATGGGATTGCCTTGCAGGGTGTCACCTTTTACTGCTGTGCCATGTCTGGTCCCTGGGTGAAGACTTTATATCCTTTCATGAGAGCCAATGGAAGCATTTTAAGCAGGAAAGAAACATCGGAGTTTCGGAAACCTGTTCTGGCTGCTGTGTGGGAGAGACGGAAAGAGGCCAGGCCTAGAGCAGGCCAGTTAGGAGGCCGTGGCAGTGGCCCAAGAAGGACATGGTAGCTTAGCTTGGATGATGTCAGTAAGGTGGAGGGAAATGGCAGGTTAGGGCATGAGTAGAATCTACAGAAATACAATTCGATATAAAATCAGTTATTTGTGCTAACGAAGGGGCGCGAGCGGAAGCAGGGGAGGGGGGACGTAAACTGTCTCCCTACAGGGCTGGCATTGGGATGGAGCTGTTTTGCGTCCCTGTGGTTCATGGCAGTTTACTTAGCATTTTCTCAGGGATAAAACATGTCAAGTGAGCACCTGCGGTAAGTTAGACACGGAGCACTCAGATGCACCCGCCCTCCCAGCGCCAGCCTCCTGGTGATGGAGACATCGGAGGAGAAATAAGCCAGCACAGGTGGTGAGGAGCATTGTATTTGTTATATATATATGTGTGTGTGTACACACACACACACACACACACACACACACACACACATATATAGTCATAGGGTGCATGTGCTCACCAGAGAGAGAGAGTGACAGTGAGAAATCATCCCCCCCAAGGGGATGGCTACGCTGCAATCCCCTCTCCTCTAGTCTCCTCTCAGGATTTTGGGTGGGCACACACGCACAGGTGCCCAATGCGATTTTCAAGCTGCAGAGTCCAGGACTCGAACATGATCGGCCATACGGGAGTCCAGTGCCTTAACCACTATGCCACCTGCTGGCCCCAAGACAGTGAGGATTCTAAAGTAACACAGCACACCAGGGAGTGGAGGGCCATTGCTCAGGGTCCTCTGGCTCTGTGCATGTCAGGGAAGGCCTGAGGAGGTAATATTTGGGCAAAGATCTGACAAAGAAAGGGACCGTGGCTTGCAAAAATCATGGGAGGGCAATGGTAGATGAGGCTGGGGAGTGAAAGGGACAAAATACTGCACACCTTACTGTCGGGGAAGCCACCTCTTCCAGGACTGGAGGGCCTGGGACCCTGCACTCTCCCCGTGTCCTTCCACCCTGTCAGTGTCTCTGTAACTAGTTTTTGTAGACACGCCTCCTCAGATTATGCTAACTTGCCTATTCTATTTCCTGTTGGCGCTCTAGCTGATAAAGTGTTTAGAAAAGGTTCAGATAGGAAGCGGTACAAAATTATGGTCCAGATACACATTTAAGGTTTTAATTATTTGGTGGCTAATCCACAAAGTGCATGTGTAGATGTTATTTTGAAGGTGAATATAGTTGGAACACATAAAAGTCACCTATCTTTCATGAGGGCTTTAATTTCTTTCTGCTTAATTTGAAATGAACATGTAAGATAACTAAAAACTTCAAAATTTGGCTTCACTCTTTGATGTGGAATATTGAATACCAAGTCATTTTAATTTCTTCTTTAAAATTTTAGCCTTGGGACCAGCAGTTGGCATAATGGCTATGTCACTGGATTCCCATGTAGTCGACCACGGTTCGAGTCCCAGACTCGGTGACTTAAACTCATGCCAGGTGTGTGTGCGTGCATGCCCAAGATCCCGAGAGGAGAATGGAGGAGAAAGGATTGTGGTGTGGCCATCCCCTCTAGGGGGTGATTTTTCGCTTTCTATATCTCTGTCTCTTTCTGTTTCTCTGGTGAGGGCACGCTCCCTATAGCCAAAACCTCTCCAAAAAAAAGAAAAAAAACAATTTTAGCCTCTACTTCATTCTTATTCCACATAAAAGTAATCTATCTGATAGAGTTAATGCACTGATAAAAAAGTTGTTTGGCCTAACTGGTAATCAAAGAAATGCATACATCCAAAATAATAATATTAGTCAAAATGTGTTATGATAATATTTATTATTCTTCAATGATGATGCAGGAAGGGAGTCTCATGCTATACTACTGCTAGAATACTTTGACAAAACATTTCTAGAAGATAATTTAGCAATCAAAAGCCTTCAATTAAAGTAGCAATTTTATTTCTCAGATTTAATCTGAGAAAATAATAAGAGATGTATCCACGGATGATGTTTCCACAGGTTACTTATAATATCATCACCTCTCAAAAAAGGAACATAAATTTCTAATAATGGGAACAATTTCAATAAATTAAAGTACAGGCTTATGGTAGAATCTTATGCATCCAGGGGCCAACCAGTGGTATGGTGGCTCTCACACGGCCAACTATGCAGTTCGAGTCCCAGGCCTGGTGGTTTGAGAAACACATCAGGTGCATGTTCACGTGTGCCCAAAATCCTGAGAGGAGAATGGAGGCGGGATTGCAGCATGGCCAGCCTCCCGGGGGTGGGGCGGGGTGGGTGTTTTCTCACTTCCGTTCTCTGTCTCTGTTTCTCTCTCCACCTAGTGCACACACCTTGTAGCAAATTAAAACACACACACACACACACACACACTCACAAAGAATTTTATGCACCCATTAAAAGTATCACTGTAACATAGTAATTTCGACACTAGCTGTGTTTTGAGATCAGTGGAGAAACTTTGGTACCAATTCAGATGCCTACGGCTCTCAATGGAGAGTCAAATCAGGAGGTCTGGAGTAAAATCCAGGTCTCCGCATTTTAAAAAATTCATACTGGTGCATCTATGGAGAATCGAAAAACATTAAACACAAGACAACATATAAAACATGGGAAAATGTTCCAAAATAGTGATAAAGATAGAAAACTTACAGTAACACAGTAACAGCCTCTTAAATACAAGGCCCCAAGAATGAACTATAAGAATAGACCCACCTGGGGCCAGCAGGTGGTGGGGTGGTTAAGGCTCCGACTCCCACATGGCCAACTGCAGTTCAAGACCTGGACCAGCAGTTTGAAAATCATGCCAGGTGTGTGTGTGCTGAAATTTCTCAGAGAAGGGAGGCGTAGGGATGGGGTATGGCCATTCCCCCTCGGGGGTGATTTCTCACTTTCCCTCCCTCTCTTTTCCTTTGTCTCGCTCCTCGCCAGCAAGTGCGTGAACCCTGTAATAGAAACCTAATAAATAAATTCCCTATAATCCTCTGTCTCGCTCCTCTCCAGCAAGTGCGTGAACCCTGTAATAGAAACCTAATAAATAAATTCCCTATAATAAAATATATTAGTTTTAATGTTAAAAATAGCAGAAATCTCTTTTTAGCTGATATTATCTTTTGTGCCTCTTCAAGAGTCTTTCACTAGCCTCATTCCTATTTCTGTATCTATTTCCAGTTGTGCTTTTTGTTTTCTTTTAGACAAGATTTCACTATATTGCCCAGACTGGTCTCAATCTTGAGATCCTCCTGCCTCAGCCGGCCATTCACTGGGATTGCAGACCTGTGCCACCACCACACCCAGCCTTGGGGCTGGACCAGGAAATGACCCTGGTTCTCCCACGTGGTCTCAGCCCATGGGACACAGCGTCACAGTGCATGTCACAGCCAGGCCAGCTCTCCATTTTTAAATAGTCAGACAACAGTCCTCTCATTTTAGGGGCATTTAAGGCCTAATTCTTTCTTATTATTATTTAAAAAGGTACTATAGGAAGTGTATACTTGCCAGAAAGAGACAAGGGATGCGGGTAAGGGGCGAGCAAGCACCCTCCCCCGGGGGATGACCATGCCTCCTTCACTTTCATTTGGGGCATGCACAAAATCCCAAGAGGAATTTGGTGACAAAGCACGTATTTTTTATCTATATGGGACACTGTAAATTTTTATCTGCCTAGTCACCCTTCAGTAGCAGTGCAAAATGTGATTGAACAAAAACCACTTCAGCTCTTTTTCACTTTTTTAGAATGTAATGTTCACAAGGAAGTAGTCACTGACTTAACTACACATTTAAGGGACACAATAAACAACAAAGAAAGGGCACTTGTTATGTGTTAAGTATTTTCCTATAATGTGATGGTATATCAAATTTTAACCTGCTTTTCCTATCAGAAAAATTAAAACTGCCATATGATAGTCTTATTTGTATGGGTTAATTCTGTTTAGTTGATGCCATTTATCATCTTGGATAACAAAATATTTTCCTTTTCTTTTTTTTTTTTTTCTTTAAGTTTTTTTGCCATAGGGTGGCAAAACCTTCTGTGCTCACTAGAGAGAGAAAAAGACAAAGACAGAGAGAAGGAAAGTGAGCAGTCACCCCCAAGGAAGGATGGTCACACTGCAATCTCTTCATTCTCCTCCTGAGATTTTGGGCATGCACACACATGCATCTGACGTGATTTTCAACTCCCAGTCCAGGACTCGAATGGCAGTTGACCATGTGGGAGTCCAGTGCCTTAACCACCATACCACCTGCTGGCCCCTGTTTTCTATTTTTAAATGAAAATAGCCTTGATGCTATGCTACCCCTTTAATTTAGAAGTGCTCTTAAGTTTCCCTGTTAGTTTCACTCACTTTTACTGAAGCAACTCATGTATAAAACTCACAACTACGGGACCAGCAGTTAGAGTAATGGCTATGTCGCTGGACTCCCATGAAGTCGACCGTGGTTCGAGTCCCAGACCCGGTGGCTTAAACTCATGCCGGGCGCGTGTGTGTGCGTGCCCAAGATCCCGAGAGGAGAATGGAGGAAAAGGGATTGCAGCATGGCCATCCCCCCTGGGGGGTGATTTCGTGCTGTCTTTCTATCTATCTCTGTCTGTCTGGCGAGCACACGTGCCCTATAGCAAAAACCTCTCAAAAAAACCCTCACAATTACACAGTTCAACTAATTCCTATAATATCAATACACTCTTGTAACTGCCACACAGATCAAAAACAGAATCTCAACAACACAACAAAATAATTTTTGCTCCCTTTCACCAGTGCTTTCCCCATCCCAAAGGTAATCACTATTCAGATTTCCAATACCACAGATTAGTCCTGCTTTTGAACTTTATGTGAGTGGGATTATGCAGTATTTATTCTTTTACATCTTTTTTCCCTTAACATTGTGTTTGTGAGATTAATCTATATTGTTATTTGTCCTTTTTCATTGTTTCCTAGTATTTCGTTATATGCATATACTATAGGTCTTCATTCATTCCACTGTCAAAGGACATTTGGGTTATCTCCTGTTTTAAACTATTATGAATAAAGCTGTTGTTGGGACCAGCAGTTAGCGTACTGGCTATGTCGCTGGACTCCCATGTAGTTGAATGGGGTTCACGTCCTGGATCCGGTGGCTTAAAACTCACGCTGGGCACGTGTGCGTGTGTGTGCCCAAGATCCCGAGAGGAGAATGGAGGAGAAGGGATTGCGGCATGGCCATCCCCCCTGGGGGATGTTTTCTCACTTTCTGTCTCTCTGTCTCTCTCTGTCTGTCTGTCTGGCGAGCACACATGCCCTATAGCAAAAACCTCTCCAAAAAAATATAAATAAATAAGCATAATGCTGCTGTTAAATTTTTGGTGCATGTTTCCACCATACATATTTCTGTGAAGGATTTACCTAGAAAAGGATTTCTGATTCATAGGCTATGCTGCTTTTCAGCTTTATTATACCCTGCAAAACAGTTTCCCAACTATGAAAGTTGTAGTTGTTCCATAGACTTGCCGATTCATTGTATTGCCCGTTTTAAAAATCAGTGATTCCATCGGTCTTAGAAATTAGTGGCATATTTCTGTTGTTTTAACTTGTATTTCCCTGGTGATTAATGCTGTTGAGTATTTTCTCATATGTATGTTATCCATTTGGATATCTTCATAAATTTCTGGTACTAGGTTTTGCTCTTTTTCTATTGTCTTTTTGTTTTGATTTATAGGACTTCCTATATATCTTCTTAAAAATTCTTCTGCGTTTTTATGTATTGCCAATATATTCTCCCACTCTGAGATTGCTGCATTCTCTTAGCGGTCTCCTTTGAGTAACATAGGTTCACATGGCCCAATTTATCAATCTTTTTTTTATGGATAACACTTTTTCTGTTCTGCTTAAAAAGTCCTTGCATTCCTCCAATTCATAATGGTATTCTACTCCATTATCATCCTGAAACTTTATTAGTTTGCCTTTCTTCTTCTTCTTCTTCTTCTTCTTTTTTTTTTTTTTTTTTTTGAGAGATTTTTGCCACACATGTAGAGTGCTCGCCGGAAAGACAGAGAGACAGAGAGACAGAAAGTGAGAAATCACCCTCCAGGGAAGATGGCCATGCCACAATACCTTCTCTTCCATTCTTCTCTTGGGTTCTTGGGCACACTCACACATACACCTGGCATGAGTTTAAGCCACCAGGTCCGAGACTAGAACCACGGTCTACTACATGGGAGTCCAGCGACATAGCCATTATGCCAACTGCTGGTCCCTCGTTTACATTTCTTACTTAAATAACCTATAGCAAGTTTATCTACTGTAAGGTGTGAGGTAGGATTGAAGACTCATTTTTCAGAGAATTATCACTCACCATCACTTACCAAAAGGGATATTCCCTCTACTATTCTGCATTGATGGTACCATATTTTGAGAGTTGTTTCTGAAATTTCTGTTATTCACTCATTTGTCTATCCAAGCACTATTATCATGCTCTCCTAATTACTATCCTTATGTCTTTTTATGTAAGTATTTCAATTCTGGCCTTCCTTAAGACCTCCTTGGCCATCATGCCAAAGGAGCATTTTGGTACATGCTTTTAAATTTTCACTAAACACAACTGCACACACAATATATATTTGGATGAAATTGTATGGAATCTTTAGGTAAAACAGAGAATATTTACATCTTTACAATAGTGTGTTTTCCAATTACTTGAATGAGATATATGCCTTTATTTCTTTACATCATATTTATTTTCTCTAATGTTTTATACAGAGAGAGAAAGAGACAGCATGTGTGTAAAGAGGGCCACACATCTTTCATTAGATTTATTTTTAAGAATTTGAATTCATGGTAGTCTAAATAGTACTATTTAAAATTGTTTACTTTTAATGATTTTCTCTTTGCCCATAGAAATACAATATTTTTTGTGTGTATGGCACTAGCATAATGAAACTTTAATATTCACTTATTCTCATAATGCACCTATAGATTATTTTGGATTTTCATTACACACCATCATTTTGTTTATGTATAATGGTAATTTCTTCCTCAATCTTAACATCTCTTACTATATAGACTGGAATCTCCATGTCAATGTTGAATAAAAGCATTAACAATAGATGTCCTCATTCTATTCCCAACCTTGGAAGAATTCTTTTATTCTTTCATGATTTAGTTTGGTTGGTGGTAGCTATAGGCTTTGGACTTTGTCAGATTAAAAAAGTTTTCTTCTAGGGGCCAGGAGATGGCATAATGATGATGTCACTGGATTCCCATGTAGTTGACTATAGTTCAAGTCCTGGACTCAGAGGCTGGAACCTCACGTTGGATGTGTGTGCATGCATGCCCAAGATCCCAGGAGAATGAAGGAGAAAGGATTATAGTGTGGCCATCCCCCCAGGGGTGATTTCTTGCTGTCTCTCTGACTCTCTATCTCTCTCTGTCTCCTTGGCGCCTTACAGCAAAAATCTACCTAAAAAAAAAGTTTCCTTCTATTCCTATTTTGCTAAAAGTTTTATCATGAATGGGTATTGGATTCACTGAATGCTTCTAGTTCACTTATTAAAGTGTCATGTGATTTTTCTCCTTTGTTATATTAATGTCATGAGTTATACTGATTGATTCTTGTATAATTAAACTACACTTGTATACTTGGCCATGTTATATGGCTCTTTTTATATCCACGACTAGATTTTTTTGTTTGTTAGCATTTTGTTTAAGATTTTTTTTTACATCTATGTTCATGAATAAAATTGACTCTAATTTTTCTTTTTTGTTATATTTTTATAGTGTTTTTTTTTTAAGATTATGCTGGCCTCAAAAAACAAGATGACAGCTATTTTTTGTTCTCTGGAGGTGTTCATATAATATTCGTATTATTTTGTCCTTAAATGTTCTGAAGAATTTATTAGTGGAATCATCTGGGCCTGGTATTTTCTTGGTGCAAGGATGGTTTTTAAATAGAAATTTGATTACTTGAATGAATGTGATGGTTGATTTTTATGTGTCAACTTGACTTGGCCACAAAGTGCCCAGATATTTGGTTCAATGTTATTCTGGGTATTTATGGCAGGGGGGTTTTTGAAAATATTGATATTTAAATTGGAAGACTGAGTAAAGGCAGGATGACCCTCCTTAATGTGAGTGGGCAAGATCTAATCAGCTGAAGTCTGAAAATGCTGACCCTACCTCAAATAAAAAAATATTGTTCTGCCTGACTTTCTTCAGATTAGGACATCAACAGTTTACTACCTTCACACTTGAGTTGAAACGTTGTCTCTTTCTGGGTCTTGCATCTGCTGGCCTTCAGACCAAAATTACATTATTGGTTCTCCTAGGTCTCCACTGTTGACTTACACTACATGTTTTAAAACTTGCCACTATAAGTATATATATATATAAAAATGTATAAAATTTGTTCTGTTTCTCTGGAGAGCTCTAATACCATTATATATAAGAATATTCAGGTATTCTATTTCTTCTTACATCTTTTTTAAAAAAGAATTCTTTATTTAACTTTATTTATTTATTTATTGACCAGAGAGAGAGAGACAGTGAGAGAGAGAGAGACAGAGAGAGAGAGAGAAGGAAAGTGAGAAAGCAAGCTACGAGGTCCAGGACACGAACCATGGTCAGCCACGTGAGAATCCAGTGCGACAACCATCATGCCACCTGTTGGCCTTACATCATTTCTTCACAAGTTGTGTTTTTCTAAGAATTTGCCTATTTTATTTGACTTTCCAATTCATTGGCCAAAAGTTAATAATACTTTCTTTTGTGTATGTGAAAAATCCAGAATCTGTAGTATTGTCCCCACTTCTTAAGTGGTATTAGAAATCTTTCCCTTCTCTCTCTTTCTCTCCCTCTCTTTCCCTGTCACTGTGTCTGTCTTTCTCCAGTGAGCACACATGTACTATGGCCAAAACCTTAATTTTTTGTTTTCTGTTCCTATAGTTTTGCCTTTTGAAAATGTCACAAAAATGTAATCACTTAATGTGTGTAGCCTTTGACACTGTCTTGTTTAACTTAACATTATGCATTTGAGAATGATTTACGTTGTTCTGTGTATCAGATTGTTCTTTTCTATGGCTGACTATTATTCAATTGATGTACCACTATTTCTTTATCCATTCCCCAGTTAAAGTATACTTGGCTTATTTCTAAATTGGGGTGACTACAAATAAAGCCACTATAAGGAGACCAGCAGTTAGTGTAATGGCTATGTCACTGGACTCTCATGTAGTCACCTGCGGGTCAAGTCCCAGACTCGGTGGCTTAAACTCACACCAGTCACGTGTGTGTGTGTGCCCAAGATTCCAAGAGGAGAATGGAAGAGAAGGGATTATGGTATGGCCATCCCCCCTGGGGGTGGTGGTGATTTCTTGCTTTCTGGGACCAGCAGTTAGCATAATGGCTTTGTCGCTGGACTTCCATGTAGTCGACCGTGGTTCAAGTCCTGGACCCGGTGGCTTAAACTCACACCGGGCGCGTATGTGTGCGTGCCCAAGATCCTGAGAGGAGAATGGAGGAGAAGGGATGGCAGCGTGGCCATCCCCCCAGGGGGTGATTTCTCGCTTTCTGTCTCTCTGTCTTTCTGGCGAGCACATGCGCCCTATAGCAAAAACCTCTCTAAAAAAAAAGAAAAAGAAAAAAATAAATAAAGCCAGTATAAACTTCATATGCAAGTTCTAATGTGTACTTAAATTTTTATTTAACTTGGGGAAATAAACAAGAAGTAGAATTGCCAGGTCATATTTTAAGTGCATGTGTAACTTCATTTTAAAAACTACAAAAGGGGGCCAGTTTCACAGTGGTATAGTAAATGTGATGCACTGAGAGGAATCCCACATGGGAGAATTCCTGGTTCAAGTTTGGAGGCCTCCCTGAGTATGCAGGTACATGATTACCTATGATCCAGGTCTGGCTGAAGGTGAATCTTATTGTCAAGATCCTGCTGAGGGTTTTCTCTCTCTCTCCCTCTCTTTATCTCTCTTATGCATAGAAAAAATGAACAAACTTTTTTTAAAAATGCAAAACTGAGGCCAACAGATGACATGGGGATTTTGCAGATGGATCTCACCTGGCTCACTGTGCACTTTGAGTCTTAGACCTGGTGGCTTGAAAAACCATGCAGAGTGTGTGTACATGAATGCCTAAACTTCCATGAGGAAAATGGAGGAGAAGGAATTGCAGAATGGCCATCCTCCCTAGGTGGTGAATTCTCTCTCTCTCTGTCTCTCTGTCTCTCTGTCTCTCTCTCTCTCCCTGGCAAGCACACACCTTGTAAGAAAAAAAATTACAAAACTTTTGTGTCCTTAAGTATCCATACTACTTTCCACTCTTAGCAATTCAGCAATACTAGCAGCTTCACATCCTTGCAGCTGGGTGCAAGGATTCTTGCAATTGTTTGTTATTCAGTTAGTTAGTTTAGCCATTACAACTCTTGTATGGTGGTATCTCATGATTTTCTCTAAAGTTATCCCTATAATTAACAAAGTTGAGCATTTTTCACTTTCTTAATGGTCATCTATATGTCATCTTTTGGTAAGTGTCCATTCAAATCTTTTCTCTATTTAAAAATTGAATTGTTTATTTTCTTATTATTGAGTTTTGAGAGTTCTTTATATATTCTAGATATGACTCCTTTAACAGAAATTTTATTTGAAAATATTTTATCTCACTCTGTAGGTTGTCTTTTCATTTTCTTAACATTGTTTCAAAGAATAAAAGATCTCATTTTTAAGGAAATCTAATATACTAATTGGTCCTTCAATGGATTGTGCTTTTGCTATCATATTTTTAATTTTTTTTCCTAATCCAAGTTTATCGTTTTTTTTTAACTATTTTTTCCCCTGTCATTTAGAAGAAGTTAAGTGCCAGATGTTATTTTTGAAAAATTGTAGAGATAATTTGAGGCTCTGGATGATGTCACCTTCCTCTAGAGAGAATAAACTTGAGTTTCCATCAGGAAATTAGGTTATAAGAAGATAATTTTAATCTAATTTGGAATCAAGATGACTCAAATTTTTGTCTCAGTCTACAAACAGTGTTGGTCTATTTCTTGTTTGCCCTAAGGTTTAAAAAATCATGGGAGTGGGGGTTGTGGCGCTCTCTCCATCTGAGAAGTAGGGCCCACTCCGTTCTCACTTTTCTATACTTTTATGTCTTTGTGTGTTTATTTTTGTTTATATCTAGTCCACAGCACTCCCACTCAAAAAATGTGTTCTGCCCAACGAGCCCCAGCAAGTGGTGCCAGGACATGGGGCCTGAGTACAGGGGACTACAAAGAGTCAGGACAGTGGACACTCCTTGAGGCCTGCTGGAGATAATTAAGAATCATCACCAAGGCCAGTGTGGGTTCCTGCATGACTCGTGAGACCACTGAGTGATGGAACATCCTAAGGACAAACTGATGAAACAGATGCAGAAAAAGATGCAAGAAAAGATCTGAATCTGAACGAAGTACCCAAAAAGGCAAAGAAAGGAATGAGAACTATGAAATCAACCCTAAAGCCTCAGCCCCCAACATGGAACAGATTCAACGTCTAACTCAAAGAACCAAACAGTTAATAAGAGAGCAGTGAGCATCGGTTATAGCTCCCCTACTATTTCTGGCCATGCTAAGTATCGTAGCCACACAGCCTGCAGAATTATCCGGCCAGAGCTCCATGCAACAGTCATCCAGCTCCACAGACTCAAATTAGAAAAAGAAAAAGGAAGATATGTGGAGAGTGGCCAAACTGAGAAAACATGATGACCTTTAGACACATGCAGAAATGTGCTTCTGTGAGCTTCATTAGCAATGGCTATGAGAGCATTTGTATAGGAAAACACTATCTGCCTGTTGTTCTCGGCTATCTTCCTGTTGTTGATACACCAACTGATACCGCAAGGCAGTATCAGGCTGAAGGAAGCCACATGTGTTTATCAGATTTCACCCCAAAAAGATCAGAGAAATGACATGGTGCCAGTCATTTTCACATCTTCAGACGATTTACATCCTAAAGCAACTGGCTTTGTATTCCATTTCCTCTTCCCCCCATTTTCTGCCCTTCCAAAGAATAAACCTGAGGCTGATTTCTGGTCATGGCTTTCTCCACCAGAGAAGTTGGGCCCACCTGATCCTCGCTTTTCTATTGAAAAAAAAGAAAAAATCATGGGGGTGGGGGGAAATAAAACCTGGAGATTTTAACCCACTCTCCTCTTTGATGGGTCTTGCCAAAAGCTCTGCTTAACTTGTTTTCATCTCAGCCACTGTTTACAAATCAGCAACTGGCTCAGGAAAAATGAACCAAATATCAAGCTTTTCTGTGCTTCTCTTCTGTTTAACATCATAGTCCACAAGCAGAAGCAGCTCTAGAATGTCATCAAATATTTTTTAAAGTCCATTAATTTATTTATTTCATGAAAAAGGTGTTCCCCCATCAGGGTCTCCATGCTGCCCACCCATAGTTTCAGCTCCCAGGAATTGAGGCAGTTGTGCACATCTAGCATGTACAGGGAGACCTCAGAACGCAGACCCATAACCTTCCACGTGGCCTCAGTGTCATGGAGAGACACTGGATGAGTGGATTGGATGAGTGGTATTTTTGGTGCATTGCCACTGTACCAAAATGGCTGACCCAGACAGTTTTTAAATCTAGTTTTTATCATTTTATTCAATGGGCAGGATGGTCTGGTACAAGCTAGTCTTACACACTAAAACTCCTCCCCATCAATTTTTCACATTGACTATGTGGAAGCATATTATTAACTCACTGTCTTAGAGATTAATTTTCTTTTAGACCAATTAGCCTGTTGTAGCTGAGACATTTTAAATCTATAGGTTCACACAGTGGTGGGAGACAACTTCATTTACCTACAGAAACTGCAGAGAAAAAGAGAATGCCTACAGAAACTGAAGAGAAAAAGAGTGTGTTACTTGCCTCTACCTTTCTGAGAAACCGTATTTTACAAGTTTAGAATGAGAAAATCTGATCTTTAACCACCTACATCACCTTAGTGTAATAATTTTCTTTATCTATTAGCATCAAAAAATTAATTACTTTATCCTTCAGTTATTTTATGCATTTATTCTCCCACCTCATCCCCACCAAAAGGTGACTGCTAGCAAACAAATCTGTCGGGTAGTATCTAACATTCCATCCAGGCCTTAATAGCGTGGTTCCCTAGGACGATCCAGGATGAAGGAATTTGTCTTCAAAGTGTCAGACGAGAGAGATAACGTTTCCACAGTCAACATTAAATCTTTGATAGCAGCTCAAAAATAATTGAAATAAGAAATACCAGATATGAATGCACATGCACCAGCTTTCAAAATCGAAAGTAAAATCCTTCTAAGAATCCTGAATGGAGATGCTATAGAGCTTGTCAGGGCTGCACTGCCAGTTGGACTAAGTCCAATGAGATTAAAAGTAAAGTGAGTGAAAGCAGGCTTTACACAAGATGCAGAAATAGAAGAAAGTAGACGGGGGGACTAGTAAAGGCAGAAGGAGTGTTTAGGCTATTAAATAGAAATGAAAGATCTGGTTTTAGAATGAACAGCTTGACAAAGAGACATGGCTAAAACAAGGAATCCTAAAGAATAGGCATCTGAGCTTTTGAAACTCAGTATCTTTAACATGTGAGTATTAGATAGGATCAGTGTCCATTTGCACCACACATAGTGCAAAATATATTTGGTATTAATTGACCAAAGAAAGAGTGAGAATTCCAACCTTGCTGTAAACTCAGAGAGTGACCTTGAGAAGGTCACTCATTTTCTTTAGGCTTCTGCAAAATTGCAGACTTTTAACAAATTATCTTTGGGACCAGCAGTTGGCATAATGGCTATGTCACTGGACTCCCATGTAGCCAACCGAGTTCAAGTCCCAGGCCCAGTGGCTTAAACTCACACTGGGTGCGTGTGCGTGTATGCCCAAGATCCTGAGAGGAGAATGGAGGAGAAGGGATTGCGGTGTGGCCATCCCCCCTGGGGGGTGATTTCTCACTTTCTTTCTCTGTCTCTCTCTCTGTCTTTCTGGCAAGCGCATGCGCCCTGTAGCAAAAACCTCTAAAAAACAAACGAACAAACAAAATCATCTTTTAGTTTTCCTAAAGGTCTGTGTGAGTATAGATTTTAAATATTGTTATAAGGAAGTATTGAGAATTTATTATTTTCTTCCCCTGATATTTTTGCAATCAATAAAATGAATACAGAATTTAGTCTTTTTAAAAATTCATAGAAACAGATTATACAGTATACACTTTCCTCTGGATCATGAGTCATTTAATACACAAATCAAACTGTAAATACAAATATGTACAATTTCTGAGAACCTAGACCTGTAAGCCTAATTGTCCATGGAAGTCATTATCTCAGACTCACACTGAGCTAAGTTTTGTGGATAATTTTACCCCCTGTGTAGTCATTTTTGGATGAGTGGCATATTTACCTCTCAGGAAGAAAACACACTTTGTCACCAAATATTATGAAGAAATGGAATTTCATACCAACAGCTTTAAAAGACCAAGGGCTAGCTCCATGCTGTACCTGGTGCCATCTTAACCCATTATTCACTATAATCATCTAGTTTTGCAAGCAAAAATCTCAACACTGGGATTATGATAAACTCAGAAATAATCTACAAACTGACCTTGGAAACTTTTATGTTTCTTTCAGAAATGCTGTGGTGGTTTATCTTATTTTTAAAGCCTTTTCCCTTTATTTAAAAGACAGGTGACACTAGTGCTCCTGCCTGTAATTATCTTCAAATTTCACAACTGCTATTTAGTGACATCTACAGGAGGCAGCGCTCTTTGAAGACAACATCAACCAGTCCTGCCAAGAAACCAGAACCCCAGTGCAGGGAGACAGAACCAAGTGGCTGACGTGAGACATCCAGCACACTTCCTCCCCACAAAGGCCCAAATGACTGATACCTGGCCCACTCCAGAAAGGAACAAGAAGAACATTGGAAAACAGCAAGAAAGTAATAAAAAGCACTTGCAGCATGGAGAATAGGGATGGGAGACAAAGTCAGAGATGAAGCTCTGGGTCAGGATCAACTTGGAGCTGAGGGAAGCTCCCCACTGCAGGGAAAAGGTAAGCAGAATATCCCAGCCACCTCAGAGGCCTGCAGTCCTGACTAACGGAGAGCCATCTAGTCACAGACCTTGAGCACAGTGCAGGGTGCTGTCTGGAGCACATGCTAACCCAGAAAAGGATCAGAGGACTTCACTGCGTCCTTGGACCCTCCACTCTAGGTGCTACTATACCCTCAGAGGACCACATGGCCCAGATTTCTTGACTGACAGGGATCCCCTCACACCATTTACACTCCACCTGAAGACCAGGGCTGCTGTTCTGGGCACTATGACACCCACCCACTGCAACAAACTTGCAGCCCTACCTTCATGACTATGGAGTTCCCATGCAGTGCATACCCTCATCCAGGATCAGAGGATCCTGCTACCAACCCAGGCAGCCATGGCCCCCACAAAGCCATGCCACTATACCCCGAAATACCTGTAGTCTCATCCATATAAGTATTTGCAGACCCCACTGACATAGATTCTAGCCAAAGAGAATATGTAGAGACTACATTATTAAGTCAATCAGAATCAATGTCAAAGCACACTGCCTGACTCATACTACAGGACACATCTATAGACAAAGTCCTTACTGGGAACCAGCAGTTAGCGGAATGGCTATGTCGCTGGACTCCCACGTAGTCGACCGCGGTTCGCGTCCCGGACCCGGTGGCTTAAAACTCACGCTGGGCGCATGTGCGTGTGTGCCCAAGATCCTGAGAGGTGAATGGAGGAAAAGGGATTGTGGCGTGACCATCCCCCCTGGGGGGTGATTTCTCGCTTTCTGTCTCTATGTCTCTCTCTGTCTGGCTGGCGAGTGCACGCGCCCTATAGCGAAAAAGTCCTTTCCCACTTCTCCATAAAACCAGAAGAAGTGACCATTCCTCTGATGCCCAGATATCAATACAGAAACACAAGAAACATTAAGGAAACATGACTCCTCCAAAGAAACACAAAATTCTCTAGTAACAAAAGGACTAAAGAAAGGAAATTTTAAAAATTTATAAAAAGGAATTGAAGTTATTGATCTTAAGGAAATTCCAAATGCAAGGCAATTCAGATGAACAGTACAACAAAACCAAGAAAATAATTCATAATATCAAAGAAAATTCAACAAAGAAATAGATGACATTTAAAAAGAGCCAAATAGTAATCTTAGAGCTGAAGGGTTTAATAAATGAAATAAAATTAAGTTCAGAGCATTAGTAATAGACTAGATCTAGCAGAAGAAAGATTTATCAAGTGAATACAGAACTTTTAAAATAATCCAGTCAGATAAAAAAAAAAATTATCTGCACACACAGAAGATGCTCTAGAGTAGGATCCATGGCACCAAAAATGCAAAACAAGACAATTCCAATAAAACAATCCATGGAGTTGGTTTATTTGTTTTTTAAATTGCCAGAGGGTATTCACCATAGAGAGAAAGGGGAAAAGTACCCCTTCCCCCAGTGGGGCATGGTCCCACTGCAATCCTTTCTTCTTCATTTCTCCATTCTGTTGGGATTTTTGGCATATATGCAAATATACCCAATATATCAAGCCTCCAAGGCTGGAATTACAACCCCTGAGCCATGTGGGATCTGGTTCCCTTAACCACTAGGTGATGAGGTTGGTTCCACAGGGCCTTGTTATAGGGCACACTCACAAGTGCAAAAGGGTCAGGAGGATAGTGACCCCAAGGTACTCATAGCTTCAACTCCATGCTCATTCTGCCACATTTTATATTCCACCTTTTCCTACTGCCCCAAAGCTAGCTGAGGTGTGTTTAAGGAATTAAAAGAAAATATCTCTTGGATTTGGGACATATTTATTCTGAGCTCTAGGAATATATCTATCCTAATGGCAAGATGGGGTGGAGAGGGAAAGCAAATTGTTATCCTAAGTGGTCACAGCATGAACAGGAGAAATAAAGGGCAAATGATTAATAAACAGAGCTAGTCAGTTATACTCCTATGAAAGAAAAGAAAAATAAAAAGAAAACAAAGAAAAAGAAAAAGAGGAGAAAATAAAGGAGAATGAAGAAAGACTATGAGACCTAGGGGGATGCCATTAAGGAAACAAATCTTCACATTATGAGAATTCCAGGAAGAGAAGGGTTGAGAAAAACCATATAAACCTATTTCATGAAACAACAACCCCAAACTTTCCAAGTCAAGCAAGTGATGTGGACCTCCAGATTCAGGAAATACAAAGTTACCAAATAAATTTACCCCCTAAAAATCTTTGAGACATATTAAAGTCAAGCTGTTAAAAGTCAAACAGAGAATCCTAAAAATAGCAAGAGAAAATCATCAAGTCACATATAAATTAATTCCCATAAGATAAGCAGCAGATTTCTCAGAAGAAACCCTATAGTCCAGGTATAAATTATATATCCAAAGTCTGAAATAAAAAACTTCCAGCCAAGAATATTATACCTAGCAAAGTTATCCTTTGGAGTGGAAGGAGAAATAAAATTTTTCTCACACAAGCAAAAACAGAGAATTTATAGCCACTAGACCTGGCTTTTAAATATTTAAAAAGAGTTCTATACTTAGAAGTGAAAAGAAGAAAAATATCATCATGAGAACAAGCCAGATATACAATCACATGAATAAGAAAGAGAAAGGAATCAATCCTTATCACTATAGGAAATCAAAAAACCACAAAGATAAACAAAAGGAAGAAAGCACACAAAACAACCAGAAACTAATTAACACAGTGATAGGAGTAAATATGCACCTATCAGTAATCACTTTGAATATATATGGTTAAATTCCCCCTCAAAAAAGATATAGACTGGTTGAACAAAACAAAAAATAAAACCCCAGTATATTCTGCCTACAAGAAACTCATCTCATCTGTAAAGACATGTAGACTGAAAGTGGAGAAATGGAAAAAAAGATACCCCATGCAAACAGAAACTAAAAGCAAGCAAGAGTCTATACTGATATCAGATAAAATGCACTTCAAGGAGCCAGACAGTGGTGTAGTGGTTAAGGTGCTGGACTCTCATGTGGCCAATTGCAGTTCAAGTCTCAGACCCAGCAGCTTGAATATCATGCTAGGCACATGTGCATGTGTGCACAAAATCCTGAGAGGAGAATAGAAGAGAAGAGATTGCGGCATGGCCATCTCCCTGGGGAGTGATTTCTCACTTTCTGTCTCTGGTGAGCATACACACCTCATAGCAAAAATCTCTATTTAAAAAAAAAATACACTACAAGTCTAAAGCTATAAAAAGTGACAAAGGTTATTATATAGTAGTAAACGGGTTATTTTATAAAAGTATATAACAATAGTAAATATATATGCACTCAATACCAGAGCACTCAAATAAATTGGGTTGTTGGAAAAGTCATGATGCATTCTTACATAGAAAAACAGAAAAATGCGTATTGACTTTTCCAATAACCCAGTATAAAGCAAATATTACTAGCACTAAAGAGAGAAAGAGATTCCAATACAGTAGTAGTTAGGGATTCCAAAACTCCATTCTCAGCTTTGGACACATCACCACCTAGACAAAATCAAGGCCAGCTGATAGCATGGTGGTTAAGGTGGCTGGATTCCACATGGCCTACTGCATAGTTCAAATCCCAGACCCAGTGGCTGGAAAAACATGGCACACGTGTGTACATGCATACCCAAAATCTTGAGAAAAGAATGGAGGAGAAGGAATTGTGGCATGGTCGTCCTCCCTGGGAATGCTTTCTTAGTTTCTCTCTCTCTCTTTCTCTCTCTCTCTCCCCATCTTTCCCTGGTAAGCATGTGTGCTCTGTAGCCAAAAATAAATAATGTCAATTTTTTAATTAAGAGAAAAGAAAATCAACGAAGAAGCACCATGGTTAATCCGTACCTAATGAACCTGACATCTACAGAATATTTCATCTAACCACAACACATATATAGAATACTTATTCTTCCCATCAACACATGAAATGCTCTCCAGGATATATCACATGTTAGGCCAGAAAACATAGCTCAAGCAATTTTAAAGAATAGAAATCATATTGAGTATATAATACCCACAATAAATCAACAATATGAACTATGGAAAATACATAGAAACTGAACAAGGCTCTCCTGAATGACTATGGGGTCAATAAAGAAATTAAGAAAGAAATTTCATGGCTGTCCCCACAGCGCAGGAGCTAATCACTGTGTGGAGGATCCAGATCCCACATGGCAAGCTATGTTCCAAAGCCCCGCTCTGGAAGCTTGAAAACATATAGGGCACATGTGCACAAAACCCCAAGATCCTGGCCAGGAGGAGGAAAGGAGGAAAGGGGATTGCAGCCTAAGCAGGCCCTATTGGGGGGCACTTTCTCTCTGGCAAGGCATGCTCCTGGCATTAAAAAAAGAACAAGGAAAGGAAAAAAGAAATTTTAAAACTTTCTGGAACAAATGAAAATGGAAACATGACATATGTATAGGATACAACAAAACCAGTAAATGCCCACATCATTAAAAGAGAGAGGTAGCAAACAACCCGGCAGTGCAACTAAAGGAATTAGAAGAGTTAGAACAAAAATGTTAAAACCGAAAACTATTAAAAGGAAATGACAAAGATTGGAGCAGAAGTAAGCAAAATAGACATGAAAAAAATAATACAAAAGATAAATGAAACAAAAATTTGCCTCTTTTTTTTTTTTTTTTTGAGAAAGAGAGATATTTTGGCTGTAGGGCACATGTACTCACCAGAGAAGCAGAGAAGCAGAGAGACAGAAAACAAGAAATCACCCCATGCCCCACAAAGAAGAATGGTCACGCAGCAATCCCTTCTCCTCCATTCTCTTCGTGGGGTTTGGGCACACATACACACACACCTGGTGTGAGTTTTAAGCCACCAGGTCTAGGACTCAAACTGAGGTCAACCGTGTGGAAGTCCAGCGATGTAGCCATTATGCTATCTGCTGGTCTCAAAGTTGTTTTTGTTTTTTTTTTTAAAGTAAACAAAATTGACAATTAATTAAACTAAGAAAAATAGACCAAAATAAATAAAATCAGAAATGAAAAAGATATTACAACAGATACCACAGAAATACCAGCAATCATTAGAGACTATTATGAACAATATGCCAACATTCTGGAAAACTTGAGGAGACAGATATATCCGTAGACATATAAAATCTGCCAAGACTAAACCAGGAAGAAATAGCCTAAACACTTATTTCTGTTTTGTCTGTATTTAATTTTCCTAAGGGTGGGGAAAAAAGCAAAATACACAGGAAATGATAAATGGAAAATAATTCGTTGATGATAACACCTATGTTAATGTGCTTGACTGGGCCAATATACAGTGTATTTTGGATGGAAAATCTCATTTTGTATGGTGTAATGATGTATAGTGAATGAATGTAAATAAATAAATTTAAATAAAAAATTTAAAAAAAGAAATAGCCTGAACAAATTAATAATGAGTAATGATAATAAAAGAGTAATAGAAGTCTCTCAAAAAAGAAAATCTCAAAACCAGATAGATGACTTTTGCAAGCTATGCATTTGAAAAGCTGTTAATAAAACACTCAGAAGAAGAAAAAAAAACCCTGTTTCAAAATGGACAAGTGATCTGAATAGTCAGTTCTCAGAAGACATAAAAATATCCAACAAGTATATGAAAAAATGCTCAATATCGCTAATCATCAAGGAAATGCAAATCCAAACTACAATGAGTTATCACCTTACTCCAGTTAAAACGAATATTTTCAAAGGAACAAAATGACGAATGTTGGCAAGGAGACTGTTGGTGGGAAGATACATCAGTACAGTCATTATGGACTATGGTATGTCAGTTTCTCAAAAAGCTAAAAATAGAGCTACTGTATAATCCGGTAAACCCACTACTGGATACATACCCAAAAGAAGGAAATCAGTACGTAGAAGGAATATTGGCACTTTCATGTTTATTGCACCACTATTCACAATAGCCCCGACCTGGCATCAGCCTAAGTGTCTGTCAAGGGATAAAGAAAATGTGGTACATAAACATATACTGTGGAGTAGTAGCCACCCATCAAAGGATGAAACTCTGTTCTTTGAGGTAACATGGATGAATCTGGATGAAATATGCTAGGCACTAAAAGACAAACACCACTTATTCTGATTCACTTGTAGGAGCTGAAAGATTGGATTGCACAGATGTGGAGAGAGGAACAGAGGATACCAGAAGCTGGGAAGAGGTGAAGGGGGTGGAGGGATAACTTGATCAACAGATAGAAAATTGCAATTAGAAGACCTCTCTGGGCAAGCGGTGGTGCGCTGCTTGGGAACAGAATGGATCCTTCATGGAGACCGGGTTCGAATTGCAGTCTAGATCAGCATGCAACACACAGGGCATGTACATTGTGCCCAGGATTCACTGAGCGTGGTCCCCACACTTCTGGCCAGGGTGGATGATGATGTGACAGATCCCTGTGGACAGAGCTCATCTCTCCCCCTTCCTCTCTCTCTCTCGTGTGTGTGTGTGTGTGTGTGTGTGTGTGTGTGTGTGCGCGCGCGTGCGTGTACATGCGCTCTGTTACAAATTGCAGTTAGATGAGAAAAATAACTGCTAGAGCATTGAAGAACAGTAGAGTAACTATCGTTCATAACAATTTAATGTATATTTTCTAAGTAACTAGAAGAAAAGGTTTTAAATTTTCACCACACAAATGATAAATGTTTGAAATGATGGATATGTTTATTTCCCTGATTTCATCATTACGCAGTATATACACATATTGAAAGAAATCACATAGGAAGTACCTATACATATATACAACTACTTTAAAGATAACTTAAAAAAATAGAGCAACCCAATACAGATAAGTCACTTAATCAAGGGGACACAGTCTTGTACCATCAGGGTCTTGGCTGGCTCTCTGCTAAGTGCTCTAACAAGATTATCAAGTGCTGCTTTGCATGTAAACCATTTTACCAGGCTTTCAGAGGAAGTGACAAGACAAAGAAAACATGGCTCCTGTGTTCAAAAGTGAGAGTTCCAGGACAACTGAGCCGCCGTGTTCGTGATCTAGCTTAGAGTCTGCACGCAACACGTGCTCCATCTGGGCTTAGTCTGAGCCGAGACTCATTCCTACATTCATCATTCCATCATCTGAATCCGTTTCTTGAGCATGGGCCATGCATAAGATGCATGAGTTTGTGGGAACCATTATTTCTAGCAACTGCATTGGTGATGGACACAGCCTTTTTCCCCGACTGGCAATGGGGAGGTAGGTGGCCCCAGGCTCTCCCTGGGAGGCCTAAGGAAGCTTAGTTGGTAAGTGTGGCAAGTCAGCATGTAGGAACTAAGCTGATAAGTCGCTCAAGTGCACGATCGTGGAGATTGGCAGATAAGGGAGCAGGCCTGGGAAAGGCAAGAGATGCTAGCCAATGTGTGTGGACCATAGTATGTTCTGAGACCAGGGAAGGTTAAAAAGTATTGTCTCCTCCTGAGTAGAGGGCGTGGGAGCTACAAGGGTTAACTGCTTCCCCCAATATCTCATAGCTCCTAGGAACAGCTCCTTGGGATGCTCAGACCTTGTCTTTCTCCCTCCCTAAATTGACACCACAGAGGACCACAGATGGAGCTGAGTTAAAGGCAAAGAGCACGAACACATCACATGCTCATCCAGGGACAAGCAAGACCAGAAAAGGAAGCAGGCAGCAAGACAATAGGCAACTATGGCTCAGAAGCCACAACTCAGGGCAGAGAAGTCAAGAACCCTGTGAACGGGCTCACGGCCAAAGCCAGAGGCTGCAGCCAGAATTCCTGCCAGCGAGAACAACCGCACTGCCAGGGCTTCCTAGAGTCTGCAGACTGTTTTGATAAAAGGCAGTTGAGTTCCTCTTGGACAGGCACACCTTGGAGGGAAGCCCAGCAAACAGAACTGAACTTGAAGGACCAGTGAAAGCACAGTTGGCAACACTGCCCAGTCCTGCAGCAGCTTTTACCACTTGGACCATATGTGAATGCAAGAGGTGAAGGAGGGAGTTAATGATCATCTGCTTCATGTTTTGGGACTAACACTGTCTGTTGGGTTTTACATTATAGTAATTGCCATATAGCCTTGAGAAGTTTTGTCTTGTTTATTAATTGCCAGAGAGCACGTATTCTCCTCTGATAGACCGAGAGAGGTAGAAGGAGAAAGCACCTCCCAATGGGGCAAGGTCCCGTCCCAATCCCTTCTCCTCCCTTCCCCCTCCTGTTGGGACTCTGGGCATGCAGCACATGCACCTGGAACATTTCTCAATCTGCCAGGCCCAGGATTCTAACCATGCAGTTGGCCATGTGGGATCCAGCTCCTTTAACCACCAGGCCACAGGGCTGGCCCACACCTTGAGAATTTGAATTAGGTTTTATTCTTGCTCACATGTTCTTATTTCAGCACTTTACTTATGGTAAGGGTTTACTAAGTGTGGGATGCATGAATAAATAAAAATTTCTATTACACATCGCATACATTAGGGTTTTAATTGTACGTTCAAAAAATCATACTAGGACTCTATAACCTGTTCAGTCTGGTTCCTGCTTTTCCTTCCATCTTTAACAGAAATCTGAAGCTTAGAGTTCACATTTAATATTTGTTCAGAGGGGGAATGGATGCCAGCTTAGTCGCCATTACGGCGTTTGTAGTTCATGGTCCAGTACGAGTGACTTCCAATTCCTTGCCCTATTTGAGGCACGACTTTACAATCAATAGGTCCTTTCTCTGGATTGCGCAAGCCCAATCTAAATTTGAGCTGTTTCATGGCTCACAAAAGCATTTGTCTTTGTTAACTATTTAAATAACCAAGGGTCTTCTTTATTTAAGAACACACATATATAAATATATTCTTACAGATAAAAGCAGCTCCTACCCTAGGGATGACAAATGCAATATATACATATGTGTGTGTACGTGTGTGTGTGTGTGTGTATTAATATATATTAGGTCATCCAGAAAGTCATAATGTATTTTTCTAGCTTTATATGCAAAAAATGTGTCATGACTCTCCTGAAAACAATATCTATCTATCTATCTATCTATCTATCTATCTATCTATCTATATATGCACACATGTATACATGCACACATATACACTTGTGTATATACACATAGATAATTGATACTTGTATACATATGTGTTGCCCCAAGGCTAATTTAATTTGTGACAAGCTACTCCTTTAGAGATGGCTTCTCTCATGACAAACCCAGTAAATACCACACAAAAGGGAGCTTTGCTCTGAGAGGTTTTAGCATCTATTTCCTAAATAAATAAATCTTTCTGTTTTCATTGATGTCTTCAAGATCTTCCTTCTGGCAAGTTACTGATAACTAAATGTTATAAATGCTTGGAAGACTTTCTAAATCTAAATTCATGAGTGGTTAATGAAGCCTCAATCTAGCTATACAAATATAGTCTATGGTCAGTATTGCCAAAGATTTTCTAAATTTACTAACAAAAACAGAACTATAACACAGGAAGGCAATATGCTCTTCTCGATGTGACTGTCTAAGAAAAAAACTATCATAAAAACACTCCAAAGATGCCCTTCTGAAAGATTTCTTGGTTTGTTATGAACCTGATGCAAGGAATTTTCTTTTTCTCTCCTTTTAAAAAATGAACTTCTGTGAGAAGAAATAAATTAGAGGCATATGCCTGCATGCGGCACTAATCCACAATATCAGAAAGCCTGCCAGACTTAAATGAAAAAGAAGGCAAGATTATAAACATATAAAATGTAGCTGTAATGGGCAGGCCAAGCGGTTAAGGGAGCCTAATCCTACATGGCTCACTTCATGGTTCAAATCCAAGCCCTGGTGACTTGAAAAACACACCAGGTACACACACATGTGTGCCCCAAATCCTGACAGGAGGAAGTAATGGAGGAGAAGGGACTGCAGTATGATCACAGCCTGTCGGGGTAATGCCTTCCCCTCTCCCTCTTCTTTAACTCTCTGTCTCTTTTTATGGTGAATACACATGCCCTGTGACAAATGAAAAAAGAGAAAACAAAAAATAAAACAAAATGTAACTTTCACTTGGGACAATTTAATAACTGGAATTAGCAATATTAGAGACCCAGAAATTCATACGGCTTAGCTTTTTCTCTACTGAGGACGGGGTTACTAGGGATAATCCCGTTGCGTGATTAACCTTGAGGCAATCAGGCAGTCATTATCCTCAGGGTCGAAGTTGCTTCTCTTCTAATTGACAAACACACTTCGGCATCCACTGGGGTGTGGCCAAGGGGGACAGCAGTGAAGAGGTGGGCATGGCCCTCCCCTCAGCTAGCTCACCGTTTAGGGACCCACTAGTTCAGGCTGACTTTGCAACCCCACACCAGGACAACTGCCTGAAAAGTCTTGGAGTTGCCTCCTACAACAGCCCTGTGCAGTCAGCTCAGCAGAAATAACTACACATTCGACAGACGAGAGAAACACACAGAGTCTGAAAGACACAGCTAGTAATGGCGGGATACAAATATGTCTCTGTCTCTTGGCCTTTGGCCTTGGCTAACATCTGGTAAAGCCACACCTCTTTGATCTTAAGGTTTTGAGTTTAGATTTAAGAAGGAAGGTACCAGGGCCAGCAGATGGCATGGTGGTTAAACACTGTACTCGCACATGGCAGACTGTGGTTTGAGTCCTGGACCTGGCAGCTTGCTTTCTCACTTTCTCTCTCTCTCTCTCTCTCTCTGGTGAGTACATGTGCCCTATAGAAAATTTTAAAATTCTAATAAAAATTATTTTAAATAAGTAATTCTTTTAAAAAAGATAAAGGTCCCAATGTCATAAATGTGGTAGTTACAGAAAGAACCTAGAGATTAGGCAGATGCAGGCACAGATCAAAGAGCTACGACGTGATCATGAATTGTGTGTTTGTGATAAGCAGATACTAAGGAGATGACCCATTTCTACCTGACAGGACTAAAAATTGCACCTTCCGTATGCCTTGCCCTGTTGAAAGCACCATGCACACATTTCTGTTGAAAACAGGGATAGCTTTAATTTCTACTCTGCAGGTGAAGAAACTAAGATAGAGAAGTTACGTAAGCTGCCCAAGATCACGCAGCTCGTAAATGACCATGGTGTATTTGGAACTAGGCAGCCGGATCCCAAACCCTGACCATCACCATGATGCTGTGCTACCTCTCCAAAGAAGAGTCCAAAGCTCTAGAAGGGTATTTGTCTACCACTCAATGTGCTTCTTCTCCTTCGGTGACTATGGCGTACAAAACAACATCTGTTACCTTCTGTCTCTTTCACAGCGCTGTGGTAGGATTGTACAGGTGAATGTGCTTGCATCTTTCTCCAAGGAAAAACTTACTGCCCTTACCTAGGGGGGAGGGCCAAGGGATAGGGAATGGCTCCTACACACATTCTCGTACTCCGAGCTCTGCACTAGCTGCATATTTTTTGCTACTCCTTTTCAAGCATTAGCCTTTGTGACCTTCAAAATCAATAGTGTCTTACCCAGAGGGGAACTCAGAATATCAAAGCCCTGCACAAGTATAGGACTGTCATTGTCTATGAAAAATGCCGTGACCCTAGTGGCATTGTGGACACAAAGAATGGAACTTGCCTGTGTAGAAAACAAAGAACTCTGCTCCAAATAAAAGGACTAGAATTCTTTTGGTTATTAAGAAATGGAATTTCTATAATCACATTACCAGTAAGTCCAAGGGTAGACGAGCTGTGAGGTCAGTCACTGTGTTTGAATTTACTCATTAGCCAGGTTTTGGTCCAGAGCCACTGTGGCACCAGCCACCTAAATTTCACGTGCCTAATGTCAGGACGGAGTGGCCCCCAAACGAAAGTCAAGCCGCTTTTTAAAAACTCAAATAAAATACAAACTAATAAGGGAATAACAGCCAATAACAGGTCCCGGTCTCCACCTCTCAGCTGGGCGAACAGTGGCACACTTGCCTTTCCTTGGGAGCTGTGGAGCTAGTCGGTGGTTTTCCCTGTGCAAACCAGGCAGCGCGGAGGAGGGAAGAGAACTAACATTCTGAGCAAACCAGTGCCACACACGGTGCCGGATGCAGCTTGGCTCCTCTACCCGGAACTACCTGGCCTTTCCACAGCTGTATGTGAAAGTTATCCCATGAGCCTGTTTTGTCATGCAGTCTGAATTCCTGTATTGACACTTGGTATTCCTTAACTGTGTCCGGGAAAATCGACAGCCACTTGGGTTTTAAAAAATAAATATTTGATCAATTCAACAATGAATGGGGAAATAGAAAAGTAATTGCACTTTGATTTTCATGGTGTTCCTGCTGTCAAGTCACCAGGGACTACATCTGGTAAGAAATTAAGTCAATGCCAGGCCATTTAACGACTGAGAAGTCCATTTTCCTATTGTCCTCACAGGCCTTCGGGCAAACACTTACGTCTAGGTGTTTTAACTGCTTCAGTTGCTGTGAGTCTGTCTTAATGTGTCACAAAATCCAAAAATTAACATTGGAAGGAGACTTAAAGAATTTATAGGAAAATCAGAGGTCTCAAAATTAGGAATAAAATTCAGGTCAATTCACATCAGGGGGCAGGGTTGAATGTAAACAAGCTAGAGCATTTAACCATAGTCTTTTATTAGGTCTGTCAGAGTGGTAAATTGTGAAATCGTCGCTCTCTTATATAGTTTTTTTCTTTTTTTTTTGAGAAGTTTTTGCTATAGGGTATGTGCGTTCGCCAGAGAGACAGAGAGACAGAAAGCGAGAAATCACCCCCCAGGGGGGATGGCCACGCCGCAATCCCTTCTCCTTCATTCTCCTCTCGGGATCTTGGGCACGCACGCACACGTGCCCGGCGTGAGTTTTAAGCTACCGGGTCCGGGGCGCGAACCACAGTCAGCTACATGGGAGTCCAGCGATATAGCCATTACGCTAACTGCTGGTCCTTAGATGTTGGGTTTTTTTTTAGGTTTTGTTTTTTGTTTGTTTGTTTGTTTTTGTCACAGGTTGTGTGTGCTCCCCAAAGAGAGACAGTGAGAGGGAAAGTGAGAAATCACACCCCACACCCAGAGGGGATGGCCACGCCACAATCCCTTCTCCTCCATTCTCTCCTGGGATTTTGAGCACGCACACACATGCACCTGGTGTGAGTTTCAAGCCACCAGGTCCGAAACTCAAAGCATGGTGAGAGTCCAGTGCCTTAACCACTATGCTCTCTGCTGGCCCTCTCTTATATAATTCAAGGCACCTTTTCTTTGGGAAAAATGAGTTTCTCATTGAACTCAAGGCTTTTATTAGCTCAGAACCTTTCAGTCACAGGTGAAATGACTAATTCACCAACCCTACCTGCTGGGAAGAGGCATAACACAGTCTCTGTGGATAGAAGTCAATGAATAGAACACACCCGTGGTCTACGCCCATTCTCATGGACTGCGTAGGCTGGAGCAGTCCAAAGCAGATCATCCTTCCTCCAAACGGGTCTGAGGAAGACCTGTGCATGTCTTTCCCGTTGACTCCAGCAGAGTCCACTGGACTAACCGTATGCAGAGGGCCATTCCTGCAGTTCCAGGACAATTTTAACACAGCAATGACCGCCTGTGGCATCTGGATAGGCAGCGCCATGCACACCCAGAGCCATCCTTGAGCCATGCCAGCTTTATGGAATGATGTCATGGGTGGTGCAAGTCAGTTTTTTTCACCTCTGTTGGATTTCATTTGTACTATTACCTTTTATCCTGCCACTGGTCTTGAAATGAGAAGAGAAACAGGGACTTGTTAAGACAAAATAACCTTCAAAGCCTCCTTCCTACATTTCTATTGTTTTGACTGATGACATATCTGCTAATAAGATTAGTGCCTTTCTTTGTGCTCATTTTCTAGCAGAATTAGGTGCTGCTTTTCTACCCTCTGCTGCTAATTTTGCTGCCAAGTCTCCTGAGGATTCTAGCCTAATTTTCTGCTACTAGAAGCAGAACTGCTATTCTAGTAGGTCACCTAGCATTATTTAATTCCTTTAGGGGATCTCGAAGAATAAAACCTTTAGTACTAATTCAGACACAAACATCAAATACAAATTAAGAAACGATTTTTCAGCCAGGAAATTGATTGCTTCACATCAGATAATCTCTATTTCCCACAGTCGTTATACCATAGGGTTGTTGTTCAAAATGTGTGTGTATAATGCTTAGTAATATTCTATATATTCTATTACATTGTATTATACTAGTGGGTTGTTGGAAAAGTCATGATGCATTTTTGCATAGAAAAACAAAGAAGAAATATGCCATGACTTTTCTGACAACCTGATATATTATATATTCAGATACAACCCAGCACTATACCAGACACATTGAAAATACATTTTAATGTTTCTAACACAAATAGAAACCATTTAATGTTTGTAATTATGCAGCTATGTCATCCTTAGCCCATTTGAGACTTGAAATATGTTCCCCCTCTCCTGTTAGGTCCCTTCTGTTTAGATCGGTGTTTTTTCAAAAACACTGTTCAGAAGAAAACAACCAAAGATAGAGGTGATGCATTTCGAATTCCCCCGGACCAAAACTATCATTGAAATGTTGAGGAATGTCGTAGATCAACAGTGGGGAAGTACCAGCCAGGGCCCATCTTATCCACAATAATCGCCTGAATAATGAAAAGGTCTAAAGACACTTTCAACTTGATCATTTTAATTTGCATCTCTTACCTATTTCAGAACATAAAAATATAGTCAGCAAAAATTATAAAAATGATGTACCAAAATATTGAAGCTCATTCATAAAGAAGACATTCAGATTAGCAGGTACACACTTATAAATGAAGTATGTAGTCCTCTGTGGTTGTGACTGCTTCGAGAACTGAATCGTAACTGTGGGAGTGGACGAGACTGAGAAAGGGGATTCTGACACTCATGCAGACTGAGAAAGGGGATTCCGACACTCATGCAGACTGACAAGGGGATTCCCAGTAACAAGCGATCAGGACGAGGTGCCGAAAATCATTCCAGCAAGGAGGAAAAACTCAAACTATACCAGGAAATGTCCATCAAGAAGGGAAGAAACCTTGCCCAGACTGGAGACTCGCACTCATGGAACTTCTACGCTGAATTCAGACAAACGTCTTTGTATTTCTGAAGATGAGGCCCTTGGCAGTGGTTTTTGTTTGTTTATTTTGTTTTCATTTTTGTTTTTCTCTCCCAGGGATATTATTTATTATCTGTTGATGACATGTATGGTAGTCTTACTGGGCTGGACTGAGGTGTGTACCATGCTGGGTAAAGTCTCTTTATAATCTAAATGATGCATAGCAATTGAATGTATAAATAATAATAATAATAATAATAAAAGAAAAAATAGCACTTTTTACTGAAGAGAGACACACAACTCCAATGACAAAGCTTGAAGTCACCGCTAACTTACATGGAATGATCTGAGGGTTCTGGCTGCAGGTCATTACCAAGATGAAAGCTCCATGAGGTGATAGCACAGCTAACAGATTGGCATTGCCAGATCACGGAATATCCGTACTGATGCAGTGGGTTACGACTGAGAGTGCTGCTACATTAAAGAGCCTGCGGACTGGATCCATCCCCATTCGGGGAACACTGTAACAGGGAAACGCAGTTCCTGTTGGTGAGTCACAAAGTTGTATTTCAATTTGTAATTATCGAGAATTGGTTGCAGGTTATGTGGGAAGATACCGGAAGCTTAAGTAGACAGCAAGATGAAGTGATCTTGGTAATAGCCTCTGTACTCCATGGAAGGTAGAGGAGGGAAGGAAAATAGCCAAGCACATTGGGTTCTGGTCAAGAGTTAACGCTGTCCACGGAGCCACCTCAGACCTGCATATTTTGAGAAGTAAGTCTTTCTTTTTTTTTTTTTTGGAGAGGTTTTTGCTATAGGGTGTGTGTGCTCGCTAGAGAGACAGAGAGAGACAGAGAGACAGAAAGTGAGAAATCACTCCCCTCGGGGGGGATGGTCACACCACAATCCCTTCTCCTCCATTCTCCTCTCAGGATCTTGGGCATGCACGCACACGCGCCCGGCGTGAGTTTAAGCCATCGGGTCCAGGACTTGAACTGCAGTCAACTACATGGGAGTTCAGCGACAGAGCCATTTTGTCAACTGCTGGTCCCAAGAAGTATGCCTTTCTGATACCATCTGACCAACCTCCCCTTGATACAGTCATGGTATCATGACTTGCAGTGTTTTAAAATCCATTGTATTAGCTTTCTTCGGAGAGGTTTTCGCTATAGGGCATGTGCGCTCGCCAGACTGACAGAGACATAGAGACAGAAAGTGAGAAATCACCCTCCAGGGGGTATGGTCACGCCGCAATCCCTTCTCCTCCATTCTCCTCTCGGGATCTTGGGCATGCACGCACACACACCCGGCATGAGTTTTAAGCCACGGGGTCTGGGACGCAAACCACGGTCGACTACGTGGGAGTCCAGTGACATAGCCATTACGTTAACTGCTGGTTCCCAAAATCCATTGTATTCTAACATATTTGCTAATAATAATATATACTAAACATTAGTGGTTATCTTTTTCCCTTAATAAATTAGAAATGATTCAAGATTATTCTTTGTTGAATGCTATTAACTCTCACTCAAATTCCTTATACTTTCTTGAGTGAAAAGAGAGAGAAGTCTCCAGAAAAATGAGGGTGTTTTGTTTTTAATATTTTTTTTTGTCATAGACCACATGTGCTCATGGGAGACAGAGACAGAGAGAGGGAAGGTGAGAAATCACCCCCAAAGGGGGATAACCACACCACAATCCCTTCTCCATTCTCCTCGTAGGATTTTGGGCACACACACGTGTGCAGCATGACTTTCAAGCCACTGGTCTGGAAATCAAACCACAGCTGGTCATGTGGGAGTCAAGCACCTCAATTCACGCCAAGTGCTAGCCCCAGAATGAGAGGGTTTCAGCAAGGTAAAGAGAGAGGTTAGGGTAGGAAGAAGTACATTTTACATGTCAACTTAACAGAACCACAGGATACCCAGATAGTGGGTTGAACGTTATTTGGGTGTGTCTATGAGGGGGTCTCTGGGACAGGTTAGCATCTGAGTTGGTAAACTGAGAGCAGATGGTTCTCCCCAGAGTGAGTGAACATAATCCAGGACACTGAGGGTCTGAACAAAACAAAAAGACAGAGGACGTTGAATTTGCTCTCTCCCCGACTGATTAGGCTGGGCACTGCTCTGTCCTCAGCTCCTGGTTCCCAGGCCTTCGGGTCACATGAGGTTCATACCATTGGCTCTCTGGCTCTCGGGCTTTTCTACTAACCACTGGCTTTCTTGGACCTCCAGCTTGTAGACAGCAGGTGTGAGGATTTCTGAGCCTCCATTATCACAGGGCCAATTCTACGTAATCAGTCTCCTCTCACACCCATGCACAGATGTAAATGTGCTGCCAGGAGTCTTTGTGAAATTCATAAGCAATATGTATTGTTAATTTCTTCTTTTTAGTTTTAAACCGTGCAGGGTTTCAAACCCTTTGCACCAAAAGGTGTGTGTGTGTGTGTGTATCCTATTATTCTGCTTATTTTTCTGGAAGACCCAAATATATCCAGTTTCTGGAATTAGACATATATGCAGTTCTGTGTCAGCTTATGGAACATACCTTCTATTTTCTCACGCACGACTTACTGTATCTCCTGAAATTCTGGAGTGGGCAACTGTCACTTTTTGACTGACAGCACCTGAACCCTTTATCTCTTTTGGGAGACCCCTACCTGATGAGTCAGGGTTCTGCCTCTCCTAGAAAAAGTTTAAAAATCTGAGAGATGTTTTCCAGTCTGTCTCGAAGCAGGGCACAGACACAGAGGTGAGCTTGGCGGCTGACCCACAGACCCCACGCTTCGATTCAGAAGTGGATGACGTGAATCGGGGACTGCCCAGGACGCTGGCAGGGACACGTGCAGATGCTGAAGGCCCAGTGGTCTGGTGCTATCACCCTGGCTGTCCCACCAGAGGGACTGGATGCGCTAGGCCCCCACTGTAGGGGTGTGGCTGCAGGAAGCCCAAGGCTTCATTTGGAACACTTTCTCCTGATTATGTGACCTCCAAATCTGGTTCTCAAGCTTTCCTGGAGATTTTGTGATCTAACCAGCATCCTTTAGTTAATTCATTTTCTGCTTGAGTCAGGCAGAGTTAGTTTCTGTTCCTTGTGATTACAAATCTTGATTGAAGTAAATTAATTTTTAAAATGCAGTTCTGCCGCCCCCACCTTTTTATTCTTTCTTTCTTTAGAGATTTTTGCTGCAGGGTTCGTGTACTCGCCAGAGAGAGAGAGAGAGACAGAAAGTGAGAAATCACACACCCCCCACAGTGGGGATGGCCACACCACAATCCCTTCTCCTCTCAGGATTTTGGGCACGCATGCACACATGCCTAGCGTGACATTTTTTTTTTTTTTTGGAGAGGTTTTCACTATAGGGCGCGTGCGCTCACCAGACAGACAGAGAGAGACATAGAGACAGAAAGCGAGAAATCACCGCCACGCCACAATCCCTTCTCCTCTGTTCTCCTCTCGGGATCTTGGGCACACACGCACATGTGCCCGGCATGAGTTTTAAGCCACCGGGTCCAGGATGTGAACCACGGTCGACTACATGGGAGTACAGCGACATAGCCATTACACTAACTGCTGGTCCCATGTGACTTTTAAGCTACCAGGTCTGGGACTTGAAAACACGGTTGACTACGTGGGAGTTCAGCTACGTAAGCATTACGCCATCTGCTGGTTCCCTGTGTCCTCTTTCAAAATAGTGACAGAAGTCTTCCTGACTACGGAAGGAAGATTAAATATAATGTGGCACTATGGATTAAGTTTTATTATACACAGTTATTACTATTCCAACTTTACAAATGGGAAAACCAGAACTCAGAGTGCTTTGCCTGAGGTCAGTAAGCGAGAGTCAAAATTCAAATTCAGCTCTAATTCTTTTGCAGTTCCCAAGGAAGCGAGGCTGAGACACACCGGGAACTTAAAGGACAAGGTACAAGAGAGTTACGCCCAGATAATCAGGGCACACAGCTAAAGGAGATCCTGGCCCTGGCAGATGCACGGAGTGTAGGCGAACGGCACAGAGAAGGCTCCTGCTCTGGATAAGTAATTGCCCATGAGAGCTGAAAGGCAGCACAGGGGTTCCCAGGCTTCCCTCCTCCTTCTGTGATGGCCTCACAACCGAAGGTAATTAGGAGCAGTCAGCACTCAGAGACAGAGGGAGGTGTTCCCAGGTAATTAACCCCTGTACAAAGTCAGCCAGCTGAGAATTAGCGAGTTTGATTGTCCCGAGCTGTGAAAAGTGCCTTGGGCGCCCTGTGGGTGTCAAAACGGATTGGTTATAAACTCCCAGTCCACACATTGGGAGTAAATGATTCATCTGCTGCTTAGAAATGGGTTTTCCTTTTACCTATTGCTGTATTCGGGTATTATTTACTTCAAGGTTAAGAAAGGTCTCCATCAGTGCACTGTTTTATAAACAAAGAAATATATATTGTGTGAAAAGCACAAAAGAAAAGGGGGGGGGGGGGGGGTGGTCAGCCATGCACAGTAAGTATGAGGCCTGCCGGGCTGACTCACCTGGAAGGTTCCGGGTTTATATCCAGAGGCCTCCCCGAGCCCACTGGGCATGTTTGCACCAGGGTCCAGGGCTGACTGAAGCTGGGAGTACATGGAGCATTGAGGTCCCGTCAGGAGTGCTGTCTCTGTCTCTCACTCATGGGAGAGATAAGTGAATAAACCTTTTGAAAAATCATTTCTTTTAAAGTAAGGAATGAATATTGTATCCCTGCTGGCCTGGATGGCCCTGGGTCCTAAAAGTCAGAGCCGTATATTAATATCCTCAGAGAAGCATTCCTTTCCTTCTCATCCTATTTCCCCATTCCTTCTACCCATTTTCCACATCATTCCCCATGGGTGGCAGTTTCTTGATGGTCAGATTCGCTTGCTTGCTTGCTTTTTTACAAATTGGACGCGTGTATTTTCCGTAGCTCCTTCTTTCTTGTGAAAAAGCCGGCTCAGGAGGTATGCTCTTTAGTGGTTTGCTTTTCCATTTACTCATCACTTCCCAGTGCAGAGCGAGCCTTCTCATTTGTTGCACTAGCGCTGTTCTCCAGTGCCTGGGTTTAGCCTATTCACACTTACTCAGACCACTCCCGTGCATGGGCACTTAGCTCGTTTCCAGTATTTCGCAGTTCTTGCGATGCTGTAACGAATAATCTTATGCACGTATGTTTTGTAATGTTGGAGGTGCTCTTTCAGGGTACGCTATGATCTAAATGTTTGTGTCTGTCCAGAATTCACCTCTGTCCCTCTCCTAATCCCTAAGGAGATGGTATGAGGAGAGGCAACTTTGGGAAGACGATTGGTCATGAGCGTGTAGCCTCGCGAATGGGGTTAATGCCCTTGTAAGATAGCCCAAGGACGCTCACCTGCCCAGTACGCCCGTGAGGACACAGCAAGAAGGTATCTGCGACCCAGAACTCTGTCCTCCCCAAATATCGCGTCCACCAGCACCTTGATCTTGGGTCTTCTAGCCTTAAGAGCTGTGAGGAATACATTTCTGCTGTTTAATTGATGGCATTTTGTTGTAGCAGCCAAAAAGGACTAAAACAGGGTATAGTCTTCAAAATGGAATTACCGGATCACAGCGCATATGCTGTTTTGTTAGGTGATTGCCAAACTCTTCTTAGGACTGAACTAATTTGCATGTCCAGAAATAATGCATGAGAATGACATAGCCTTCTCAACAGGACATGTCATCATATATATATATATATGTATGTATATATGTATATATATATGTGTATGTATGTATATATATATGTGTATATATATATATGTTTTGGGGCAATCTAATAAAAATGGCATCACATTTTTGTTTTAATTTGAAATTCTCTAATTTTTAGTGAATTGGACAATTTTTCTTACGCTTGAGTGCCATTTTTAAAAATCCGTTTTGGTAAAATGTTCTAGTGTTTGTTTCCTACTTCTTTATTTTTTTAATCTTTTGTCCCTCCGTTTTTTAAAGTTCTTATATATATATTTAGGGATATTAGCCTTTTCTACATGTTATATGCCTAACATTTTTTCCTCAGCTTGCCAGTCCACTTTAGACTTTGCTCATGCGTTTTGCCATGCAAATTTCTCTAATTTTTAAGAGTCAAATTGATCAATGCTTTCATCTATTGCCTGTGGATTGTGAGTCATAGTTAGAAAGCCTTTCCTTACATTGAGATGAAAGAATTAGATGATCTCTTCTTCAGTATTTCTGTGGTTTCACGTTCTATAGTTAAATTTAAACCCCTGCCCCATTTAGAGTTAACTCGAGCGTGTGGTGTGATACGTGTTTAATGTCACTGGTTTCCACGTAGCTGCTCTGTTGTCCGTTATCCCAGTTCCACTTACTAAAAAGCCCATCTTTGTCCAGTTGCAAAAGATACCTTTGTCATACATTAAGTTTCTGTATGTCAGGCAGTTAGTAGCATGGTGGTTAAGGCAGCTGGATCCCACATAGCCAACTATGTGGTTCAAGTCCTGGCCCCGGTGATTTGAACAACGTGCCAGCTGTGTGTGCATACATTTCCAAAATGCAAAAAGGAGGGAGAAATGAAGAAGAGATTGTGGCATGACCATCCTCCATGGAGAATTCTTCCTCACTTGCTTTCTCTTTCTCTGTCCGTCTCCAATGATTGCACACTCCCTCTAGCAAAACTAAAATTAAAAAAAAGAAAAATTCCACTTATCTTCCTAAGTTTTCTATTCTACTACACTTGCCTGCCCATATATCAGTACCACACTGTTTTAATTACAGGGGCTTCAGAGTATGCTCTATTATCTTATAAGGTTGTTTCTCCCTCATAGTTTTTCCTCCTTCAGTGTTTTGCTGGCTGTTCTAGCATTTGTGTTCTTCACTGTGAATGTAAGATCAACTTGTGGAACTCCTTTTTTTTTGTTTGTTTTTTCTTAGAGAGAGAGTTTTGCTATAGGCCAAAAGCACTCACCAGAGAGACATAAAGCAACCCCCCAGGGGGGATGGCCACACCAGTCCCTTCTCCTCCGTTCTGCTCTCAGGATCTTGGGCATGCATGCACACGCACCCGGCACGAGTTTGAATTGTCCAGGTCCAGGACTCGAACTACAGTTGGCCATGTGACAGTCCAGCAAGTAACCATTATGCCATCTGCTAGTTCTGCATGTTAACTGTTTAACCTGTTGTATTTCTTAGATTAATTTGTTCTCATACAATGTCCTAAAGTTTTCCACACGTACTATTTCATATCGTGCATTTAGAGATGGTAATTCTTCTTTAACCCAATCTTGCGGCTTTACTTTACCTCGCTCATATAATTGCCAATTATAAGAGTGTAACAATTACAGGAGCAGCCATAGGGGTCCTTCTTGCACTGTTCCTGACAGTAGTGGAAATGCTTGCAGTGTTGCACCATTCCATAACACTCTAGACTGAGGGGTACGTAAATATATTAATATTATATATATTAGTATTTCTATATTACATATTAATTACTTATGTATAATATAAATACATATTATAAAGTATAAATATATAATTTACAAAAATGAAGTTCCTGTTGAGAAACTATGCCTTGAGTCCTTTTTTTTTTCTTTTTTGGAGAAGTTTTTGCTACATGGTGCATGCGCTCGCCAGAAAGAGAGAGACAGAGAGATAGAAAGTGAGAGATCACCCCCCAGGAGGGATGGCCACATCGCAATCCTTTCTCCTCCATTCTCCTCTCGGGATCTTGGGCACGCACGCACACGTGCCCAGCATGAGTTTTAAGCCACTGGGTCTGGGACTCGAACCGTAGTCCCTTGAGTCCTATTTTTGAGTTTTTAAATGAGTTTTGAGTCTTGTCATGTGCTCATTTTTTTAAGGCTTAAAATGTATTTTAAATAAGTCGATGCTGCATTACTGCTCCATTTCTCAGAAAAAAGACTCCAAATGTAAGGTGTCAGGGCAAATCACACATGATCACCAATAAAAAAAATGCACAGCATAAGTACCTAAGACAGGCGAGGCTAGGAGCTACTGGCAGACCTTCAGTCTACAGCAGCCCTATTCCCAAGATTGTACCAGACTTAAGAAACGCCATGAAGGGAACCAGCAGTTAGCGTAATGGCTATGGCGCTGGACTCCCCCGTAGTCAACTGCGGTTCGCATCCCAGACCCGGTGGCTTAAAACTCATGCTGGGCACGTGTGCGTGCGTGCCCAAGATCCCGAGAGGAGAATGGAGGAGAAGGGATTGCGGCGTGACCATCCCCCCTGGAGGGTGATTTCTCGCTTTCTGTCTCTATGTCTCTCTCTGTCTGTCTGGCGAGCGCACGTACCCTATAGCGAAAAACCTCTCAAAAACAAAACAAAACAAAAAAACGCCATGAACAGCAACATGTCAGACACAAAGGGGTCACTCTTGGATTGTCCTTGCCCACAGAAAAAATAGAGGAAAGTTAACACGATTTTTAAAAAAATGTAAGATATACTAAAATGAAAATCTCCAAGAGCATATGTCTTCCTTAGGACATGCAGGGTAACATACGGGCTAACAGAGGTGCATGTACACTGTCTGTGACCTCTGGGAACCTCCACCTGAATTCCCACCTGGGAGTGAACAGCGATGGGGCTCAGGTCATTGGGGGAAGTTTGGATTTTGTGGTATATGTGGCAGTGTTCCTGGCGTTAGACAGTGTGGATGAAAAAGCAAACATAACATGATGGCCAAAAAAAAAAAGGAATAATCAAGACGAATGGGGCCTTAGCAGGATCCATTTTGCAATGGTTCCCCCAGGCCTCAACAATCACATCTGAGAGTTTAGGAAGGCACCTCCGGGAGACTGATGAAACAATATACCACACGGAACTGACTGGTTAAATACCGTCCCCTTTGCCCCCTGCCTCCAGTATTACTCCCCAGAGTAGAGCAGCCAGGGAAGACCTAACAACTGGAAGGAACCCCAACGTTTCTCCAGGGTAGAATTCTGGCTAGTCCAAAAAGCGTCCTTCTTTTAAGGGTTTTAGGAAGCTAGACGCCGCAACTTTGTTAGTATCGGCGACGTCTGTTTGGAGCAAATTCAGCTCCAGTTGTACGGTTGCAGGAGTTCCACCAGTTTCCCCAATTCCTTCCATTGTAGCAGCATGACCAAAGCGTTCAGTTGTCGGTGGGGTCAATCC
Source organism: Tupaia belangeri chinensis (assembly GCF_000334495.1). Lineage (NCBI taxonomy): Eukaryota > Metazoa > Chordata > Mammalia > Scandentia > Tupaiidae > Tupaia > Tupaia belangeri. The sequence goes on from NW_006198133.1 coordinate 2,472,713, forward strand.
CAAGGGTCCCTCTGGCATCATAGTGGCAGGTCCTGGAGCTGGGGTACCAGCTGGCACAGGGGCAGGGGGCATGGCGCCTCTGTTGTTCATGCCCATGGCACCTCTCCGACCCATCTGCGTCTCTTGCTCTCTCGCATCAGGGAAGGTTCCCTTGGGTCCTTCCTGCCCCCTCCTCTCGGCGCCAGCGCTGCCCTTCCTGCCTAAGCTGCCGCTGCTTTCGTTTCTGCACCTCTTGGTTGTGCAGCTCTCCCGTGCTCCGAAGGTCTTCTTGGCACCTCATCAGCATCACCTGTGCTCACGGCGGGCGGCCTCCATCTCCAGCCTCTTATGCTGGGCCCACCTGCTCCTGCGCAGCTCCGCCTCAGTGGGCGCCTCCCAGCGCGGCCGTGCTCATACTCAGAGGCCGGGGCTGTGCAGACCTGGGGGCGGTGCAGACCTGGGGGCTGTGCAGACCTGGGGGCCGCGCTCCTTGGGAAGTGGCCGCTTCTCTGGAAGCCCCTCTTCACCTTCTCACTGCCCGTGGGCTGCACAGGCACAGCCGAGCAAACACGGCTGCCAGGAAAGAGCGCGCACTGTGTGTGTGCAGAGCTCTCCCGGCTGCTGGCTTCCCGAGAACCCTGTGGCACAGTGTCCAAGGGCCTGCCTCCGTGGTCCACAGCGAGGGCAGCCCATTCCGCCCGGCCCCGCCCGGAAAAGGCCTCTTCCCGCACGCAGTTGGCTGGACACGTGCTGGGGAAGGTTTCGGACCGTGAGGGATGCGCTATGGCAGGGGGGGGGGGCGCGCGGCCGCCCTGCAGGGAGCGGCCTGCCGTCCGGGCTGCCTTGGCCATGTCGGCGAGGGTTCGCGTTTCCCAGCTGGTAAGGCCACAGCCTTTGTCCTGCAGAGTGAAGCCTTCACCGGCCTTCCCGTATTTCTCGGCTTCCTCATTTCCTCTTCAGTGAGGTCAGGAGGACGATCGCCCACAGGGACTACGCTCAGTGAAGGCCGTCTCCTGGCCTCCTAAAATTCTTCAGGTCATAGTCAGGCCTTCATTTTGGGGCTGACCTGTCGCCCGTTTGCAGGTGTGGGTGGCGCAGTGGCTGGGGCTGCTGCTGTGCTGCGGTGGGACGCTGATGATGCTTCTTGGAGTATGGTTTGTTTCTCCAAATTCACATTTTATTGCTCTGAGTTTTTGTACCCTCCGCTTCGACTGAAGACTGAAAAGTGCCTCCTGGTCCTCTCTAACCTCGACTTCCTCTGCGCAGCCTCCACCGACCGGAGAAAAGAGCCTGTCATAGACTCTTTCAGCGTCAATGGAGAGGATCATGTCATTTTTTTCTTTAGTCATTGCTATAGTGTATGATATTAATGGAATTCCTAATATCGAACAGAGCTTGCATTCCTAGAACAAAACCTACTTGATCATGGTATATTTCGTAATGTGCTATTGCATTTCCTTACTAATATTTATTCTGTATTTTTGCATCAGTACTCAGGAATACAGTATTATGTAGTTTTATTTTTATGTACCATTTTTCTCTGCTTTCCTCCATCTCCATTACTTTCTCTCTGAACACTTACTTTCTTTTTACTTTATTCTCTAATTCATTTTCTAGCCTTACTTCTATGCCTAGTAAACGTTCACGTGTCTACTCTCCCTTGGATATCTTTTAATTTATTCTTAAGATATGCTTTCTCTTATTGTTCCATTTCTTTCCTGAGTTCACTCAACTCTTTTTATTTCTTTCTGTTTTTATCCATTTCTATTCTTAGTTTTTTGAATTTCTAACTCAAGTGATTTTTGTTTTGTTTTTTGAGAGGATTTTTTTTTTTTTTTTTTTTTTTGCTATAGGGTGCTTGCGCTTGCCAGAAAGACAGAGAGAGACAGAAAGTGAGAAATTACCTCCTGGGGGGATGGCCATGCTGCAATCCCTTCTCCTCCATTCTCCTCTCAAGATCTTGAGCATGCACACACACGTGCTCAGCATGAGTTTAAGCCACCGGGTCTGGGACTTGAACTGTGGTCTACTACACGGGAGTTCAGCAACATAGCCTTTATGCTAACTGCTGGTCCCAACTCAAGTGTTTTTAAACTGTTCTCAAATGCCTGAAAGAGTATGTATGATTTTGTCTAGATTGTGATTCTACTTGGAATTTTTCTCATGGAGTGTGAGGACTGTTACTTAGTTGATATATGAAAAATGTCTTCCCTGATGTTTTTTTACAATGGTTCTACATGGACCTGTTGATATTTCTTTTAATTTTTATGGCGTTATGGTGATTTACAAGAGTCTAAGCTTCATGTCTACATCTTCCAGCAATATAGCAGGGTTCACATGCTTTAGGGGTCATTTGTTCATTTGTTTTAGTGGTGGGAAGAGTTGTAAATCCTCCAATGTTGTTTCTCTTAGATCTTGCAGAACTCTAAAATTCACACCTTTTGCTCTTTTTTCCCTTCACCATCAAACTTCACAGGGTGCTCTCCCCTTTCTTTTCTGATTTCTTTCTCCTTCTAGTAATAGGTTTTGAACACTGCCCTTTAAACAGCCCACATATGTAACCACACATAGTCTGAACTCCTTTCCTCAAGTTCATGTGTTCTCTGCCTGAATATATCACAGTATTTTCATGTGTGGAGTGAACTTGGTCTTTTCTTTTTTCTTTTTTTTTTTAATTTTCAAAGGTTGCATGCACTTGCCAGAGACAGAGTAACCAAGAAATAGAGAGGGGAAACCATCACCCAGTGGAGCCTGGTCAGGCCACTATCCCACCCCCTGCAGATCTGAGGCACACACACGCATATACCCAGTGTGTTTCTCAAGTGCCAGGGCCAAGATTTAAGCCAGTCAGCCATGAGAGGTTCTACTCCATAACCACTAGGCTATGGGGCTGGCCAAATACAATCTTTTTGATGAAACTTAGGCCCTTTTTGAACCTTCCTGGAGCTTTTCTCAGTCACTTTTACTTACAGAAGAGCCTGTGCAATATGGGCCTCAAGCCAGAGTCTGAGGGATCTTACACTGGAATGTGGTGATTTCCTTTTGACAATCATTTTGATGTCTTGGCATTCTTTGTCTCCAAGGCATGGTTTTATATAGATTGCATTTCCTTTTTTGTTTTTGATCATTCTGTAAGGAAGCACAAAGAGCCACGTATGTAGCTAGGCAGCTGTTACTGTCTTCAGCTTCCCGGAAGTCCCCAATTAGAGTTGTTTCAAAGTTCTTTCCTGTTAACTTCAATTATGCGGATCATCTCTTTGGTGTATTGGGTTTTTTCCCTCTTCATTTTTGTCCGCATGACCTTGCCTCTTCACAAGCCTAGTAACCTGTGTGCACGTAGGATCTGTGTACAAATTCTCTGTACCCAGGCATGATGGCCCAGGCACAGAGGGCTGCTATGCCATACAGGAGCCACAGGGCGGTCAGGGTTCCATTCCAGGTTCCCCTGAACACATAGGCATGCCCACATGTGCCTGTAATCTGGCTGGCTGGGAAACTGGGGGAGGAAGATACATAGTGAAACCGTCAAGGGTACTTATCTCTCTCTCTCTCTCTCTCTTTCTCTCCTCTCTCTCATAAAAACATTATAATAAATAAACTTTAAAACATATAAAATAAAGTGCTTTCAGATATCATTATCTTCTAAAAGATAAAAAGTGTTCTCTTGCTCTGGACTGAGTTATGTCCTCCCAAATTCTTATGATGACTGTACTTGGAGAAAAGGCCTCTGAGGAGGTAATTAAGATTAAACAAAGTCATAGCGTGGGACCCCAGTCCTATAGGACTATGGCCCTATTGAGAGAGGAAAAGAGGCCCAGACTCACACAGAACAGTTAAGTACTATGCTTAGGGACATAGATCCTACATGGCTGCCTGTGGTTGGAATCCCAGCCCTGGGGGCCTGAAAAACATGCTAAGTGTATGTGTATGCATGCCCCAAATCCTGATGGGATGGAGAAATAGAGAAAGAAGGAATTATGGCATGCCCATGCCCCATTGGGGAGGGCAGTGCTTTCTCTCTCTTCTCTCTTTCTCTCTCTCTTTCTCTTCCTCTCTTTCACAGGAGTGCACATGTCTTCTGGCAGTCAATCAATATAATAAAAACATTGAGGGGTGGGGGCAAAAGAAAGAGAAAGCACCCCTCCATTAGCACACACCCAAGAAAAACTGCGGAAGGGTAAGCCAGAAGGCAGCCATCTGGGAGCTAAGAAATGGGCCCTTACCGGCAACCAAGTTGGACAGAATCTTGACCTTGGGCTTCTCAGACTTCGGAACTGTGAACGTCAAGTGTGAATGTCAACTGTGAACATCTGTGGTGTTTTGTTCTGGCAGCCCAAGCTGTCTAGTACACCTCTGTCCAGCCCATAACAGGATGTTACGTTGTAGTGGGGCAGTGGGGCCAGGCCGTAGGGCTGGTGCATGAGTAGTAAAAGAATTTACCAGATGGGGCCAGCAGTTGGTGTAATGGCTATGTTGCTGGACTCCCATGTAGTCAACCGTGGTTCGAGTCCTGGACCCAGTGGCTTAAACACACCAGGTGTGTGTGCATGCAGCCCAAGATCCCGAGAGGAGAATGGAGGAGAAGGAATTGTGGGGTGGCCATACCCTTGGGGGGTGATTTCTCATTTTCTGTCTCTGTCTCTCTCTGTCTTTCTGGTGAGCACACGCACCCTCTAGCAAAAACCTCTCCAAAAAAATAATTTACCAGAGACAGGAACGTGAGTGTGAGCAGAAGTTAAGTTTGTTAGAGCTCAGACAAGAGTGTCTGGGAGAGACCTGAGCAAGTTCACAACCTTTCGTAAGGTCTTGATCGTGGGGGAGGGTGGGAGAGCGGCCATCCCTCAGGAACATAGAGCATCTATCAGCCGCAGGTGATTGCTGAGCGGGGGCATCAGAGGCGGTCTGAACATCCCTTTCCCCGCTGTAAAAACTTATCTCAGGGGCTTTGTTTTGGACCCTCAACCTGAGCAAGTTTCCTTATGTCCTCAGGTAAGGGCCATCGTAGGCCCTCTTTGTTAACCCTTGCTTGGCTGTTTTCTTATGAACCCTCCACAGTCATTTCAGTCCAATCAGGAATTGAACTGGGGCAAAGTTTCAGCAAGATTCAATCTGCCTTGGTTATCACGTTCCTGGGGCACAGCTACTCCAGACGGTTCACTACAAACCTGCTTCTTCCTCTTCGGTACTGGAAGGCTGCAGGAGATGCATTTTTGCCCTTTAGAAGGTCGCCACTTGCTGCTCGGCCGCCTGCTCTGTGCAACTTCAAGATTTGATAAATCTTCAGAGGGAGGCTACACTCTTCCCTGATGAGTCTGTTTTCTAAGTTCTGTGAGACTATGGGAGATTTCCGTACAGTGAGGAAGAACCAGGCGTGCACTTGAGGCCCCTCAGGTCTTCAGCGCACTGCAATTACCAAAGGCTTTCCGGGTCTCTCCTCTAGCAGAGTGCCTCGACCTGAGCCAAGCCCAGGCATCAGTGCATTCCCAGAACGCACAAATGCCCAAGAGAAAGTAGCTGGCAATTATCAGCTCACCTCAGAATCATTGTCCCTCTCTCTGGAGTTTTAGTTCATTAGTCTTCATTATTTTCACAGCTCTCTTCTGAAAATGACTCTTGTAATGTTTTTCCATTTGTTCCAGTAAGAGTATTGGCCTGTCACGTCCTGCTCAGAAGCAGAAGTTTTTCTCTACATAATTTCTGTTTTATTTTTTAAGAATTATTTATTTAATTTAATTGATTTTTTTTAGGAGAGATTTTTGCTATAAGGTGTGTGTGTGCTCCTCAGAGAGACAAAGAGACTGAAAGTGAGAAATCAGCTCCCAGAGACGATGGCCACACTACAATCCCTTCTCTTGGATTTTGAGCATGCACACATGCTCGCCTGGCATGAGTTTTCAGCCTCCAGGTCCGGGACTCGAATTGTGGCTGACTACATGGGAGTCTAGTGACATAACCGTTATGCCATCTGCTGGTTCCTATTATTTTTTTCATTTAACCAGAGAGAGAGAAAGGGAGAGCTAGAAAATAAGCTACCAGGTCTGGGACCTGAATCTCAGCGGGTGAGATATTTGCTTACCAGTTTACCATCTGTCCTTCCGACCGACTCCATGAGGGTAGGGACCTTGCCTTGCATGCCATTTTATTCGCAATGTCTAGTACAGTGCCTCACCCTTAATAGGTGCCCAAATCACCTGAACAAATGAATGAATATCACTAAGTCCTTTCACAATTTGACCTGTTTGCAGATTAGCCTGACTTAATGTAGAAAATAGAAGCAAAACAAGATTGGTGGAAGTTACTGACAATAACTAACACTGATACACAGCATTCTTTCAGAAACTTAAGACGAATCACTTCAGCAATAAGTTTGGTCTAAGAGAAGCAGAAATTCAGAGGTTATATTGTAAATAAATTCTCATTCATGACATTAGATCATGCTAAACTCCCCTAAATAAAATTAAATTGAGTTCATCAAAGTAAAAACAATAACAAAATAGACAAAAAAAAAAAAAACTTTGCAGAGAATAAGCTTCAAGCAAAACTTCAAAATGTAAATACCTTTGGGAATATTTTCAATTTCCAATGCCAGTATATTAATGGGCCACTTGCCTGGCATAGAAGCCTCATCGATAAATTTACACATACTAAGACCATGCAAAGGCCAAAGGTTTTATTTTACTTTATTTTTAAATTATTTTTGCTAAAGAGAACATGCAATTGCCAAAGAGAGAGAGAGAGAGAGACAGAGAGAAGAGGACAAAGCACTCCCCAGGGAGAACACCCATACCACAATCCTTCTCCTCCTCCTCTCCCTCCTTTTGGGATTTTGGCATGCACATACATACACCCAGCATGTTTCTCAAGCCACCAAGTCCAGAACTCAAACCATGAAGTCGGCCATGTATGATCTAGCTACCTTAACCACTAGGCTATGGGGCCAGTCCAAGGGCTGAAGTTATTTTGAGAAAACTAGAATTAGCCTTGTATATTATTCATAACTTGATTTTCTACCATGAAGAATATTTTTTGACAAGATCTTCTGTCAAAGCAGCATTACTTCTGAAAAATTGCAAAGCTATATGAAATGATTGATTCTTACTAAAAATCTGGAGAGAAAACAGATCAATTTGAGGTGAATTAATAATAATAAGTATGTGTGAACATGCGAATTTTATTTATGTGTTATCCAAAATGTTCAACAGTAGCATCATTGGTGATCGGTGATAATTAATGTTAAATAATTTTAAAAGTCAGTTATTTTATAATTGAATATTCCACATCAACCATAGTAAAGGAATCACAAGAGGACCACAGAGAATGGACTTTGAAATAAGATAGTTCTGAATTTGAATCTTTGCCCTACTGTGCCGGTAATGTAACTGACGTCTCAGAACCTCTTATAATACTGTATTTCTCTCTCTTTGTCTCTTGCTCACTTATGGAAGAAAGAAAGAAAGCATTATGAATAAATAAAATAAAAGCACTTGGAACTCTAGGGCATAACAAGTGTTAGCTTCCTAACCACCTCTTCTTAGCATTCACAGTGGATTACAAATTTACTTCCCCTTAGAGCAGCAATAATTTTTCAAGTTTATTTTGAAACTTGCCCTACCCTCAAGGCAATATGAAATATATGTGCTTTTGGGTTACCAAAACCAGGCAAATTGAAATTTCTCGAAATTATATTGTCATTGTTGAATGAAGGAATACATTAATAAATAAACAGAAAAGCCATTAGGAAGTTATTTCTACTTTAAGGATTTCAGATGTAGGTCTCTGGAGACTTTACTTCTCAAAACCATTCTTCTCTTTTCATTTTTATTTTTTTCCATTTTTTTAAAATAATTTTTTATTATAGGGCACATGTGCTCACCAGGGAGACAGAGAGCCAGAAAGCAAGAAATCGCCCCCCACCCCCAGAGGGGATGGTAACACTGCAATCCCTTCTCTTATATTCTCCTCTAGAGATTTTGAGCATGCACATGTGCCTGGCATGAAATTTAAGCTGCCAGGTCCAGGACTTGAACCACAGTTGACTACATGGGAGTCCAGCGACACGGCCATTACACTATCTGCTGGCCCTGTCTCTTTTCATTTTTAAATATTAAGTAAACCATATAAAACTAGGCACTCATGGAATTCAAATGAAACCTGTGTTTTGTTGTTGTTTTATTTGTTCTTTATCAAGAGAATCTAGCAGAATTAAAAAGATGTTAAGGAAAAGAGGAGAGCATTACATTGTAATCAGTGTACCGTATTTATTGGTTAATTTCAAATGGCTGTGAACTTTAAAATAAAAGACTGCATTTTCTTATAGCAACTGAAAATGCCATTAACTTCACAAGCATATAACTATTTCTGGTCTCAAGTTTTCATAATAAATTTTACTTTTCATTCATAAATAAAATTTCAATCATTCTTGGTTATATTTTCCCAAAAAAGTATCTCAGTTGCTCACCAAACATCAGGAAAATGGGCAAGGCTGAGTCTTGTGGATTGCATAGCTAAGGATTTAAGGCACTAAATAATCCTTGTCCCATATGATCAATAATCACCAAATCACCAGGAAAGAAGGTTGTTTGCTATTTTCCCGAACTACAATTCTTAGCAGCAAGTGATAAAAGCACACACCGAACAGGTTGGAGAGAAAGGGAAATATCAGAGCAGACAGAGGGAGGTCCCACTGCAGGCATGGTCGGGTGTCGAGTTTCAAATGACAACTGTTGAGATTAGGACTTGGTTTGCTTTCATTTCTTTCTTCTTCTCCTTCTTCTTCTTCTTCTTCTTCTTCTTCTTCTTCTTCTTCTTCTTCTTCTTCTTCTTCTTTTTTTCATTATTTTCCTTTATATTCAACCGTCGTATATCATTATAGCATACAAAATGGATTTTCCCAGCATGAATACACTATATATTAGTCCAGTCAAAGGTATTACCATACGCGTTATCATCAAAAGATAATTTTCCATTTTTGCGTCCCGTAAATGTTTTGTTTTTTCCTTTCTCCCCTTCCAGTTCCTAACTCGGGTCTCTCTCTGTATTGGCTTTTCTCTCGCGCAGGGTGATTCTGTGTCGCGGCCTTTATGATCTCCAGGCTTACGTCCTCCCGGCTTCAAGCCAAGCAAATCAAGCTTTTCATCTTGTGATCCCAATGAAAGTCCCCAAATCAGGTCTCACTGTCCTAGCCGGGTGATGTCCAGTGACACCGAGGATGTGGAAGGCTCTGTCTGGCCAGCTCTTGATCCCATCACTTAGACCCCAGAGGTCAGGAGGCACAGGAGAGGGAGGGAAGTCCTGCCTGAACCTGATGTCACTCGCTTACAACTATAATAGCTCTGCGTGTGTGTCTTTCAGTCCAGGCCTGGCCTCTCCACCACTCAAATTATTATTCCACTTTTGGGTAAATCACTCCCAAGCAGTCAGTCAGCTTGTATTATTATGCCAGTGAAACATACCTAGCTTTATCTCTATCTCAAGCTTATCACAACTTGGTTTGCTGTATATTAAAATTTGGCTCTGCAGGGAACACCAGGACAATTTGGGTTTGCAGTGGTGGAGATAATATCGTTGGGAAGATGCATGTTAGTTTGCTTTGAGGGATGAGTCTGATTCCTCCATACATGGTGTGTAATTGGATTTTTTAAAGTTTGCTCTTGCTGAAAAGCACAGTTATAGAAAACTTTGGGGCATGATGCATGCTTGTCTCTCTGTTATTAACAGATAAAGGGACTATGATGACATTAGTGTATTCAGTGAGCTTGTCTGTGAGCATATTTCATGGCTCATGACACAGATGGTAAGGGTCAGTAAAGCAGCCACATCAGCCTCCAGAAGCTTCTCAAGGAAGGACAGTAGCCCTGTGTAGCCTGGCAATGAGATGGATTTGAAATTGGAAGCCTGGGGCCAGCCAGTGGCATGATGGTTAAGGCAACTAGATCCCACATGGCCAACTGCACGGTTGAGTCCTAGACCCCACTGCTTGGAAAACATCCTGGGCACACGTGCATGTGTGCCCCAAATCCCGAGAAGGGAGCGTGGCATGGTCATGCCTCCAGAGGGTGCTTTCTCACCTTCCCTCTCTGTCTCCCTCCTGTGAGCATACATGCCCTATCACAAACAAACAAGAATTGTAACACTGGTTTTGTGTCTTTGTTCGACACTCACTATTTGCAAGGTTCCAGACAATTTGCTTCACAGTCACGGGAGCCTCCGTTTCTCTTCCTCTACAGTGAGAACAGCGGCGTCTGTCCTACTCCCCTCCGAGGCCAGCGAGAGGCGCCAATGAAGGAAAGCTCCTTCATGCCTGTGACTCTCCTGGACACGAAGTGCCTCACAGCCTTGAGTGTCCGTGTCTAACCAGTGCCTGTGGGTCAATTTGCTCAACAAACATCCACTGGATGGGCAGAAAGCAAGTGAACAATGATCAAACAGATGAATGGACACTGATAGCCGTGGCGTAGAGCAAAATATATATTACCCATGAAGTTCTGAGAGTGAGCAAAGCTAACAGTAATTCAGAACTTAGGGTCCAATATTTGATTCTGCACACTTTTCCCTGGGTTTCCCTTAGGAAAAAAATAAGCTGAAGTTCAAGATTTGGAATGGAAAGAATAGTGACACTCCCTTAGCAAAGAAATAGCAAAAAAACAAACAAACAAACAAACAACAACAAAAAAACCCTGCTGCTCTCCTAGCTTAAAAAAGAAACATTAGGGACCAGCAGTTAGCGTAATGGCTATGCTGCTGGACTCCCACATAGTCAACCACGGTTCAAGTCCCGGACCTGGTGGCTTAAACTCACGCCGGGTGCATGTGCGTGCATGCCCAAGATCCCAAGAGGAGAATGGAGGAGAAGGGATTGTGGCATGGCCATCACCCCTGGGGGATGATTTCTTGATTTCTGTCTCTCTGTCTCTCTGTGGCAAGTGCACATGCCCTATAGCAAAAACCTCTCCAAAAAAAGAAAAAAAAAAAAAAGAAACATTCATTAGGTAAGACATGGGCAAGAAATAAAATGCAGAATTTATAAGAGTGACTTGTAATATAATTAACAGTAATTTCTCTAAATTTTAGAGCATGACTGTCTCCTCCAGAGGTCTTTGAATTATTTACAGTATTTCTGAAAGAAGTCCGAAATCCTTGGAGACAACTTTCTTTCTTTCTTTCTTTCTTTCTTTCTTTCTTTCTTTCTTTCTTTCTTTCTTTTTTTCTTCTTTCTTTATTTCCTTCTTGTTTTTTTGTTTTTTTTGTTTGTTTTTTTAGTTTTTCTATAGGGTATATGCACTTGCCAGAGAGAGACAGAGAGAACATGAGAAATCAACCCACAGGGAGGATGGCCATGCCATAATTCTCTCTCCATTCTCTTCTCCAAATTATGAACATGCACCCACATATATCCGGCGTGATTTTCAAGCCTCTAAGAGTCTCGTGCCTTAACCATCATACCACCTGCTGGCCCAACTTTTCACCTTTTTATAAAGGTTCTTTCCACTCCAGTCTAGATGCACTGCGCAAGTTCATATGATAGAACATCTATGATCTGAAGTCTAGATAGACAGGAATGGCTGTAGGTAAACCCGAGGCTCCACAGTTCATTTACATTGACAATAACTGGGCAATTTTTACCATGTAAAAATGTCCCGTACGTATGATTATGTGATTTTTAGAAATAATAGTTAATTTCATCATTGTTTAACCTTTCTTAGTTTAATCACCCCCAGTGAGGGATATAACTTTTTGATTACTGTTTTTAAATGTGGAAAACATAGATTCCAATATCTATGGAAAACTGTGTATATGTGTTTGAGTGGAGCAGTAAATAGCGTGGGGGAGAGGAGTGAGGCAGAAGGATTTGGGGACGGGTACTTTCAAATATGCCCTTATCTTATTCTCATGATAAAGCATATTTGCACTCTGTGACTCATGGCTACAACTGCATTGACTGTGTAACGGACACACCACCCCATGTTTGTCCAGCTACGAGTACAAGGGTGAAATACATTTCCAGCAAGAACCGCTGCAATTCGTGTCAGGGGAAAAAGATTACATGGAACTAGGAAGGGATCCAGGATAATCATATTTGGATTTTCTCAAAATACCTCATAAGAAGGAGATGTTTCTCAGCACTGCATCAGTGATGTCGGACCTGGAGGTTGTGGGGGAGATTAAAGACTCTAAATGGTGTTTTATTTTCCCCTCCTGGAAGTATTATGTTTTACCTTCTCAACCCAAAGTATAGGGAAGAAATAGAAGCTACCGTGCCAATTTCAAAGCTGGTGGCAAAGCCAGTGGTCTAGTCAGGGTTGGGGTAGGATATGGATCCTTGTCGCCCCCCCTCCCATTGGTGGGTGCCATCACTGACATGCCGAGTCCATGAAGGAGTCATTCAGTAGTGCTGTCATTACACAAATAAACTTAATAACCCAATCAAAGTGGGCAAAGAACATGAGCTGAGAGTTCACACACATGACAATAAACCAGACCTCTCAAACAATGAAAGGCAAACTGAATACAGTGAGGCTCCATTTTCACGTAGCAGAATGATTAAGACCCAGCTGTGCAGTGTTTCACCGGATGGAGAAGGCTGAACCGAAGTACTGTTGTTGGTGGAAGTGAAATTTGCAAATTCTTTGCAAGTCTGTTTGGAAAAATCTTCCAAATTTAAAGTGAACATACCAAAATATGTGATGCACACACATCTCTAGGGCTTTCCTTAGATGTAATCACCCTCATATGCAAAATCACATGCACAATGATGTTTATTACGTCACCGAATACTGTTTGTATTAATGAAAGATGCGGGTAATCCAAACACTTGACAATAGTGAAATGCTTAAGTAAGCTAAAAGTCTATGCAGTAAAATATCATATAATCACTAAGTTAGGGAGTGTTTTAGTCAACATAGGCTGGCATAACAAAATAGACTGAGTGGCTCAGACATGGACATTTATTTATTTTTCATAAATGTGGAGGCTGCAAAGTCCGAAATCAAGATGCCACCCTCGCTGAGTTCTGTGAAGGCTCTTGTCTTCCCCTGCAGATGGCTGCCTTTTTGCTGTATCGCAGGGCAGAGAGAGGAACGTCTGCTATCTCTTCTTCTTTTAATAAGGACCCCAATGCCATGATGGAAGCTCCACCTTCATGGCCTCATCTAAATCTAATTACCTCTCAAAGGCCCCACCTCCTAATACTATCACGGAAGGTTAGGGTTTTAACATATGAATGGGGAGGACAAGAATATTCTGTCTATAATAGGGAAGTTCTGAAATAGACCGAGTTCCAAAATGTTCTGTCCAGTGAAATAAGTTCAGTGCAGGACGAGGTGCAGGTGCATTCTACCACCATCCCTCACTCGCTATCCTCCAGCCATGCTGGCCTGATTCTCTCTCAGATACGCCAAGCTCACTTCAGCCTCAGGAACCCTTCCCTTGCCATGCCTTCTGTCCAGGGTGTCTTCCTGACCTTCACACACCAGGCTTATGCCCGTCTGTCAGGTCTCAGTGCAAATTCCACCTCGTTAGAGACGCCTTCTAGCCACTAGTAGCTTTGTCTTACTGAAAGAAGCAGCCTATTTTGCAAGCCGTTCTGCGACTAACATGTGTGTGAGGTAGAGTCTATAACAGCTAGGTTGTCCCACCCCTGTCACTCATAGTCATGCTGTTTGATTTTTTCATAGGACTTAATACGACTGGAAAATATCTCATTTTAAAATTGTTTTCCTGGAGAGTCAGAATAGAGCAGGAACTGGATGACTGGTTGCGTAAAAATTATTTTACATATTTTTTTACCAACCTTTCTGTTTAGCGCACACTTCAACCTCCTAGGATTTAGAATCCATAAGGACAGGGATATTTGTCATGTTTATTTCTGTGCTATGCTAAATACAGATGAGCTCTGAATAAATGTGGAATAAATAAATAAATATGCTAATACAGAGCTATGTACCTACACTTACATATACAAAATTATTTCCAGAAAGATATCAAGAACATGTTAGGCTGGTCCTTCCAGGGAAGAACCTGGAAGGAAGGTTATGTTCTGTTTTCCACGTGGGAGAGAAAGGCGGTTAGACGTCCAGCCTGGCGCAGGTCTGCTCCGTGGTGAGGAGGCTGACCTTGCCCACGCAGGGGTCAGTACCACGCCTCCTCGCAGCCTCCCTTTTACATTCGTGCAGGAACCACGTACGGACCGTGACGGCAGAGTTGTTCTCTGACCCTGGGAATCAAGACATGCTCAGAAGCGTTTTCTGAGCTTCAAGCCCACCTTCTGTACACTGCACCTTCTGTGGGGCTGGACCTACTTCAACTACGTCTCCCAGGATGCCCTGCCAGGTGGGCTCTTGTCAAGGTCTGCGGGTGGGAAGCACCAGAGAGCTACTGGTCTCCAGAGGGCCGGCAAGGCCGCTCCTCACGCTCAGACACCAGATTTGAGGGGTTGTCTCCCAGACGCCCAAGCACCGCTTCCATAGGGCCCCTCCAGCTCATAAGTGGAGGCTGCAAGGCCCCTTCCTTGTTCTCTAGGCCCAAAGTGGTAGTTTCTTCCAGCTGCGATAAATCTCAGGGTCACCTCAGCATTCTTCTTTTGCACTTTTGGCCTTTGAACATATGCGTAACCAACTTCCTATAATTGTGACTAGTGTCATTTCTGGTTTCCTTCCTGAAACATCACCAATGCAGTGTTTGTTGTTCTAAATTCTTTCCCTACATATGGTCCCATTTATACCCACAAGACAAATGACTTTTTTCTGTTTATTTCTTCAGGAGAGATGGGGCAGGGGCAGGGAGACAGAGGGTCTTAATGCCACGACCCGCCCTCAGTTTCAGCTGGCCCAGCTCATGGGCATACACAGGGTCGTGAGTCCTCAGGGAGGTCTGTGGCCACAAACCAGAAATCACTGCATTTTATTGCTATGTCCCCATCCAGCTTCTCCTTTGTTATTTTACATCTGACAATCTAATAGACACCGCCAGTATTTCTTGTCACGCAGTGAACTCTTCACATGCCAATCCATTCCTTCATCAGAATTCCCCAGAGATGCACCTCCAGTCACTCTTTTTTTTTTTTAAAGGTTTTTTTTTTTTTTTTTTTTTTGGGGGGGGGAGGGAGAGATTTTCACTGTAGGGCGCGTGCGCTCGCCAGACAGACAGAGAGAGAGACATAGAGACAGAAAGCGAGAAATCACCCCCCAGGGGGGATGGTCACGCCGCAATCCCTTCTCCTCCATTCTCCTCTCGGGATCTTGGGCACGCACGCACACGCGCCTGGCGTGAGTTTTAAGCCACCGGGTCCGGGACGCGAACCACGGTCGACTACGTGGGAGTCCAGTGACATAGCCATTACGCTAACTGCTGGTTCCCCATTCACTCTTGTCTCCAACCCGAAATCCTCGAAGTCTTCCTGGCTCTCCTCCCGGACTATCCGCATCCAGCGCCTCGGTGCACTTCGTTGGTTGCAGCCTCAGGACTGCATGGCAATTTGTCTCTGCCCCTTCTGCCACCGTCCCAGTCTACGTCCTCTTTGTCATGTTGACTACTACAGTTTTTTTAACTCTTGCCTTTTTAGAATTTTTCATTCTGTATCATAGCCATAATAATATTTTAAAATTGTAAATCTCAAGGCAAGTTAAATCCAACCTTTTGACAATGGCTCTCCAGGGCCTGATCCCTGCTAATACCTCCAACCTCATCTCCTCCCACAGTCTTCCTACGCCAGCTATGCCCTAGACATGGAGGCTTCCTCTCTCGTCTCCTTCGCTGTCTGTTGTTCTCTGTTGTCCAGCTCTTTGCAATATGGGCCTTGCCTTTTACTCCTGTATCCGCAGCCTCTCCACTCTCTCTAGCAGTCTCTATTCCCTCAAAGGCGCTCAGTAAATGTGTGCTTACTAAACGGATGAATGCTTTTAATGCCTCTTTGCTTGGGTTTAAAGTATTGAACATCCAAGTCCTGAACGTGTCTGAAATTTTCCACCACTTTAAAATGGAAATCTACAGAATTAGGTTTATCTCCCATCTATTTTCCATCACACTTCCTAGGACATTTCATGAGGAAAAGGAACTTGAAGGATCAAGTCTTGATGGCATCACTGTTACTACCTTTGGATAAATAATATGTGAATCAAAGATGCCAAAGATGGGGCCCAGCGGGTGGCAATAGCTATTACAGTGCTGGACTCCCACATGGTCGATTGCAGTTTGAGTCCCAGACCCGGTGGCTTGAAAATCATACTGGGCGTGTATGCATGCATGACCAAAATCCTGTGAGGAGAATGGAGGAGAAGGAATTGTGGAACCCCAGGAGGTGATTTCTCACTTTCCCTCTCACTATCTCTCTTTCTCTGGCAAGCATACAGGCCCTATGGCAAAATCTTAAAAAAAAAAAAAAAAAGAAGAAGAAGAAGAAGATATACCAAAATCTAAAAGATTTTTTTACATCAGTGAGATTAGTGGCCTTTAAAAATATGTAGAACAAGATGAAACAAATGTTTTCAGTAGATGTTCAGGTGCTCTTTTCTAAAAATAACATATGTAACCACAAATCAATGCTAAAAGCCAGATGGTTAATGAAGGCCAGCCAGGAAACTCCTATAATTCACAGTAATGAGGATGGCAATGAGCTCCCATTATAAACCAAACTGCAGCACGACACACTGTATCTATTTCAAATAACAGTAATTCCAGTATTTCATGTTTTATCAAAGCTCCAAAGCTAAATTTACAGGGAAAAGTTTTAGAAAGCTAGAGTGGAGTTAAACATCATGCCCAGCTAATCAAATGGAAGGTAGCCCAAATTTTATTAACGAGACCTATTTAAATGTCAGATGCCCTCAGAAAGAAAATAATACTCAAATCCAAATAAAGGTTAAGATCTTTCAAACCTGAAAGAAGTCTCATTACTATGGTTGAAAGAAATGTTTTTCCTTCAATTCTTTGATGTCTTTTCTTTTCAAATAGGGGCCTAGGAAAGGTTATGTTCTGTTGAACAGAGTGTTTTAGGGACTCTGCTTCTATAGAGAAATGTCAGAGATTGGACTTTATTTTTAGTATCAAAAACAAATATTTATGTGCTCGCTTCAGCAGCACATAAACTAAAAAAAAAAAAATATTTATTTTTACACTTAAAGATCACGTGATCTTGGAGAAGTAGCCTGTAAAGTGTTCCCATGACAGATACTCAGGATGAGGGGGCAGGAGCACAGCACGTGGGCAGGCTGTAGCGTGCGGTTCCACGGAGTCACTCTGCTCTTCTGAGGCAGGTCACACTGCGTTGCCTTTCTGTACACAGGTAGGATGGTCAGAGCTGAGCTGGGAGAAGGCGAGGGCTTCGATCCCAGTCATTGTTCCCATCTAAAGTAAATCAGACTGCTCACACAGCCTGTGTTTGGAATAGAAGCCATTACAACTGATGTGCGAGTTTGATGCTCCATCTTTTTGTGATTTTCTATTAAACTATTTGTTCTTGGTATGTCTGAAGCATGTTTTTCTCAAAATTGTGATAGGATTATAGATAGGCAAGCTTTGACAAATTCTGATCATCTCTAGAATTTCTGAATAAATCTCAGTTATATTTACTTAAGATTAAAGGTTTATTTTCTGAAGTGTGTAAGACAGGGTGTGTAAGAGGGTCTTCTCTGGTCTGGGTGCACAAAAGACAGAATTGAAGTATTTCAAGTAAATAGGCCAACCTGATCACCCCACAGTGAAATTCACAATCTATATGGTCTATTCATGCACTCAACATGGCTCATAAATTGTAAAATATGAATAGACAATATATGTCAATTATGAGAAAATTATATGCATATGTATATAATTATGTATAAAATACTACAAAATATGAGAAAACAACTCTAAAATATTAGAAACAACCAAGGGTCATTAAACAATGACATCCAAGCTATATTAGATTGTTGGGAAATTCATGACACATTTTAATATGTTTTTCTGTGCAAAACACATAAGCCAAGGGAAACGGTCATGGGAGACCAGTGGAAGATACAGGGGGCTGACCGTTGCTGCTGGCGGTCTTAAAGTGGCAGGCTGGTTTTTGTTTTGGTGTTTTCAGATTATTCAGAGGTGATACTCATGAAAAGAAATTCCAAAACAATAGAATGTGCAGATAATGACAGAGTGTGTTCTGGTTAGTGTTGTTTTATACCGTCAAACAAATCGAAGTAAATATAGAAACATAGACGAATTCAATAAACCTCAATGAAAAACCTGAGGGGAAATGAGCGTTGTTTAGTCACTGTTGTTTTTCATTGCCTTTTGACTTAAAAAGGGGGCAGGGGGTGCATGACTGGATTCTAGCTGCTTCCAAGAAACATTCCCTTCAGCCACTAGGAGTGGTGTTCAGAGCCTCGTCTCGGCACTGGGACTCGTCTTCATGGGGTTTGCGCTGCTGCGGGATGAACACTGCCTGGTCAGGAAGAAGGGCTTAGGAGTCAGACACAGCTGTCACAGGAGACAGGTGTCCCTCAGACACGCTGGCAGTCTGGCTGGCTCTTCGTAAATCTGCTCAGCATCTGGAAGGCCCCGGAGTTTTACCTTGCCTGGCCTTGGACGGAGACCACCATTCAGACTTACCTGGGGCCCTTCCCTCAGAGCTAGGTGGTGCGGCAACGTTAGTCTGTCTTTGACACCTTCTTCCCTTCCTCCTACTTCACTGTCTCCTTGATCGAACCAGCCAGGGGGGTGCTTGAAGAGACGGAGCCATGCCTGAGAGAGGACGGAGCAGCTGCTGTTCCGCCTTCTGCGCAGGCAGAGCCTTGGCAGGCCCCACGTCTGGAGCTCAGCGGACAAGTGCAAGCACGTGAAGAGGTGGGGCTGGAGGGCGTCTCGCGCCGTACTTTATTTAAACATCAGCAGATCTCTAAGTAAAATACGTTTTTATACTTAAAATTGTAGAAGGGACAAAGTTAAAAAAGAAAAATAGGGATCCTTCCACATCTACTTCCGCTCAGATGCCAGCTTAGGTGTTTTCACCTTTCCTAGGTCATTTCAATCGACAACACACCAGGGAGGTGAGCTAACTATTCCCATTTTAACAGAAGAAACTGAGTGAAAATAAAGAAAATGAGGTATCCAAAGTCAACCAATTAACAAATGGAAAAGCCAAATGTAACATTAAGTCTATTAAGTCTAAAATCCCTTATACTATTTATTTATTTATTTAGATTTTTGCCATAGTGCGCATGCGCTCGCAGGAGAGACAAAGAGAGACAGAGACAGAAAGTGAGAAATCACCCCCGAGGGGGATGGCCACTCCTCAATCCCTTCTCCACCATTCTCCTCTTAGGATTTTGGGCACACACACATACATGCCTGGTATGAGTTTCAAGGATCCAGGTCTGGGACTCAAACCACAGTCAGTCATGTAGGAGTCCAGCAAGTAACCATTACAATATCTGCTGGTCCCATTTATTTATTTTTATGAAAGTTTATTTACTTCTTTCATGAGCGAGAGACAGAGAGACTGAGAGACAAAGAGAGGTACCCATCAGAGTCTCAGTACCATGATCCACCCCCAGCCTGAGCCAGCCCTGGGTCATAGGCATGAGAGTGCCTGGCATACTAGGGAGAGCTCTGGTCACAAACCCTAACCTTCCCATGTGGACTGGCCTTGCAGAATGCCACATGTCTACCTATGTGCCACTATTCAGTCCCTAAACCCTCTTTTAAGGTACCATCCACATTTTCTATTTGCTTGGTGTTCCCCCCTTCAGAGATTTTCTGTTCCAATTGCTTTTCAGCTAACAGCCATGCCGAAGGGACTTAATAATTTAACTCGAATGTATCATTCTTTTGTCGCATTTGAACAGGAAGCAACCATGAGATGAAGTTCTAATCATAAAATTTTACTGTTACTGACAGTTTAATGCAAGAGCTATCTTTTTTTTTTTTTTTTTTTTTTTAAGGTTTTGCCATAGGGCACTTGAGCTCACCAGAGAGAGACAGAAAAAGACAGTGAGAGGGAAAGCGAAAAATCCCTTTCTCATGCCAGGGAATGGCCACACCTCAGTCCTTTCTCCATCTCCTCCTGGGATTTTAGGCACACACATGCTTACGCCTGTCATGATTTTCAAGCTGCCTAGTTCAGGACTTGAACTGCAGTCAGTCATGTGGGAGTCTGGCACCTTCACCCCCACATCACCTGCTGTCCCCCGTGCACAAGGTCCTTCAAGATTACAGTCTGAGAAGAGGAGGCCAAGATTTCCAGTAGAACACCTGGAGTCTCAATTCCAGGAGATCCACAGTGAGGGCAGGGACCACCTGTCCTCATCCCACTCTGTCATAGCAGTATGGACAGGACGTACTTGAAAATACGTTTGACATGAATGCTAAAACATGGTTGAGGTTTCAAAGAAAAAATATGTCTGAAGGCGAAGATGGCAGCAGAGTAAGAGTACCTTTGTACGAACATCAATACAATGGTGTGGGAGGCTGCACACCAGCGAGTCTGCCGAGGTTTCTCAGAGAGCAAACAACTGCCATGATTGGTTCCCTTCAAAAAAACCTGACCTTCGAAACCTTGCTCTGATTGGCCACTAGAATCCCTCAAATTTGCATATCCAGCACCTCATGATTGGTCCAAAAGCAACCAATCACGGCCCACCGTTTACAACCAATCATGGCCCACCGTTTACAACCAATCACGGCCCACCATTTACAACCCACCAGCATGTATATAACCACGATGCCTGGCCCACAGTAGCCAGATGACAATGACAATGACCAGGAAGACAACGGCTGAAGAGCCTGAAGAGCTGAAACACCGCGCAAGTCTCCAGACGACCCTGAAGATCCTGAAGAGCTGACACTGCATCGTCTCCAGACGACCTGGGAGACCCTGAAGAGTTGTAACACTGCATCGTCTCCAGACGACCTGGGAGACCCTGAAGAGTTGTAACACTGCATCGTCTCCAGACGACCCTGAAGAGTTGTGATACCGCGTCGTCTCCGTGCTGTACCGTGCTGCCCACAATAAACGGACGACACTATCGTCTCCGTGCTGTAACACTACGCCGCTTGTCCCGGCTCTCACTCCTTCACTCAGAAAACTTGTTCGGCTGTCCCCCCGGGTCGGGACACAATGGGCACCTACAAAAGCCTCTCCAAAAACCATCACTATCAACATGAAAGCCCACCTGTCCCATTCAACCTTGATTCATTAATATGAGCACTGTAACTGAATTGGGAGGGGATGAAACATTTTCCTTGTCATTAGATAGTACGTGTTATGTATCCCTCCTAAGTGTATGTTCTTGCAATGCTCAAAGAAATTGTGAATTAGAAGTAAAGGAAAAAAATCTTTCCCAAGTTTACATTTAAAAAAAGTTTAGCTCAGACATACCGAGAGCACGGCCTAAAAGCAGCAAGCAGATATTCAGCAACTTGGGGAAGAAGTAAGAGACCTGAGTTCTGCAGGGAGCACTGAGTTGTCATCCCCAAGAGCTAAAAGTGAGTGTTTACTCACTGAGCATCTACTGTGTATGAAACTCTGAGCTAGACGGCAACAAAACGGGAGGTAAAGAATCTTAACATCTATTTTTGGAGATAAGCTATGCCTATCCGCCTTCCTACACACTGAAAGAGAACGAAGTTGAATGTCTTCCCCAAGTGATCTCGCCTCGTCCTAGGTCTCCACCACGTCACGTTATCTTTCTTGTTAATGAAGCGTATTCTGCAGTAGTCTCCCTTTTTTGCTTTATTTCTGAGCATGGAAAATAAAATCAAAGTTTTATTGCAGTGATTAATAAATCACTCACTTTTTAAGTTTTTCTAAATCTTTTTTATTTTTATTTGGTAGGCTTAGGGAAGAATTGCGAATGTAGTTCCAAGAGTTTCTATATGCCCTGCGTTCACCTCCCCCAGTGTTAAACCTGGCATAACCAATGTGTTATCTCAAAAGCAAGACGTTCCGATTGGTACAGCATTATTAAACTGCAGTCTTTGCTTGGGCTTAGATGTGGTTTCTACTAATGACCTTTGCACAGAGATCCCAGGACACAGCATAGTGTTGCGTTCGGCATTTGGAACGCACCACACCACGACATGCATGTGGTTTGTCATCCTTGGTCCAAGCCTGTCTTGGACAGTTCCTTAGTTTTTTGTCACCTTTCATTACCTTGAAGCTTTTGAAAAGAACCAGCCAATTATTTTGTAAAATATTCCTCAATTTGGGCTTGTTTGATATTTTCATATGCCTAGAACTGAGATTATGCATCATTAGGAAAGCATCACAGAAATGATATGTTCATTATCACAGCATCACATCAGGGGGTATGTGGCCTGGAAATGTCTTATCGTTGGAGATGTTAATCTGGATAATGGCGGTGTCTGTCAGATTTCTCCACTGTAAACTATTTTTTCCCTTTGTAATTGTCAACCTAAAACGGAAGGCTAAGGTAAGTAAAGCAAAAGGAGTTTATTTGTACCAAGGGCTCAGGGCTGTTCATCTGGTGACAGATTCTACTGGTACTTACCTAGAAGGTTTGCACCAAAATGACTCCTAGAGCGTGAGTTTAAACAACAAAGAGGAGGGCAAAAAGAGGGGAGATTGCAAGGTGTTTGTCAAGAATTCACATCAGTCCATTAAAAACACAGACAGGGCCAGCAGTGGCATGGTGGTTAAGCTCTGGACTCCCATGTAGTCAACCGTGGTTCGAGTCCTAGATCTAGAGGCTGGAAACTCATGCTGGTAGCTTGTGTGTACATGCCCAAAATCCCAGGAGGAGAATGGAGGAAAGGGATTGCAGTGTGGCCATCTTTCTGGAGGGTGATTTCTCACTTTCTATCTCTCTGTCTCTCTCTGTCTTTCCTGTGCTATAGACCACAGGTGCCCTACAGCAAAACTCGTTCAAAAAAAAAAAAAAGGCACAGACAACTGATTGGCAATACCTTATTTATTATATCATGGATTTCAAGAACATTGCAATGAAGAAATGGTAGGAGTTATATTATAAATCTGTATCCGTTTGTTTACTGTAAACCAAAAATACTCCTTTAAGTCATTACCCTGAACTGGAGCATGGGTGTGCTGTGCAGTCTAGCTACAGCTGTTGGGCAATGACCCTAACAGGAGCGGGTCTGACCAAGGCCCCATGCTTATGTCTCTCTTGGGACCTTAGTGGATCCAGTCCATAAAGTGCCCAGAACCACTTTTCTTTTTCATAATTAATTAGTATTAATTTACTTATAACAAGAAACACTATAAAATTGTGCAAGTTTGTCCTATTTCTCTTTAAATTTCATCCACTAACAATCACTTTTGAAGAAAAGGCAAACCTAATCAATAAATAAGAGAAATCCACCAAAGCTACCAGGAGCCAGAAGTGGTTGGTGACTGCGATGCTCATCCTAACATAATCTTAGAATTGCTAAAGGCAAAGGATAAAACCAAAAACACCCTCTAAAAGGCATAAAGACGCAAAAATTCTGCCATTAGTTGCAAAAAAAAAAACTCTCTTTTTCAAAATTTGAGGACAGAACTGAAATAAATGGATAAGATGCAAAGAGAAACAGAAGGAATTCCAGACGGGTTCCACAGTTATCAGAGCGCCATTATCATTTGTATTTCCTAACTCATTTTTGTATCAGTAAGTTATATGGTTCACAGATGGTTTAAAAATCATTTTTTCCAGTGTTCCTTAGATCAAACACATAAAGAACTATAGGCTTGGGGTATTTGAGTCATTAAATTTTGGCAGACTATCGAATACCACTTGTTTGATTGGTTAGTTAATTTTCCCTCCACACAGAATTATAACATTATAAAATCTATATTCAAGTTACATCGTAAAATATGCCTTCAGAATTATTTCTATACTATGTGGCCTAGCCAGAAGAGGCAAAATATTCATGAGTCCAATCTTCAGAGTTTCTTGACCCTCCTAGAATTCTGACTGCAAAGAATGTCACAATGAGAGAATGTATCACTATTTTTTTTAAATGTAATTTGAAGTTGATTTATTTAACACATAAAATACCTATATTAGGGGTCAACAGGTGGTATAATGGTTAAATTACAGAAATCCCACATGACTAACCACATTCGAGTCTCAGATCTGGTGGCTTGAAACTCACAGGGTGTGTGTGTATGCGTGCCCAAAATCCTGAAAGGAGAATGGAGGAGAAGGAATTGCAGTATGGCCATCCTCCCTGGAGGTGATTTCTCTCTTTCTGTCTCTCTGCCTATTTGTCTCTTCAGCAAGCACACACATCCTATAGCTAAAATCTCTCTCAAAAAGAAAAACAAAACCTATATTATTATTATTAAAGTTCATATATATGTGTTTATTTTACAAGAGAAGGAGACATAGCAATAAAGGGGGAGAAACTCAGAGAGGGAGATAGAAAGACAGACACCTCCAACAGAGTCCATGCCCAGAACCACTCCCCAGTCCCAGCCAGCACCCACCCTGCTCAGGGAGGTTCCAGAACACAAACCCAGGACTGTTCCCCTTGGTCTAGTTACATTACCACTGTGCCAGGGCCTGTCTCGATACCTATATTATTAATGAATCAATTATGTATTGATGGTATCTGGGATAGTAACAGTATCAATGGCCAATATATTATTGGTACTTTTTATGTACCAAGTCACTTAGTTCTTTACACATATTATGCTCTGAGATGTCAAGAATTGTGAAGGATTTAAGATTATACCTTACTTGCAAGCTAAGTTAGTCTGCTATATAGTTCTATGGATGCTGGCAGAAGACACGAGACTCTTGGGTCAGAGACAATGGACTTCATCACTTGTATCCAGAATATCAGCATTTTGTCAAACTATTTCTCTACACCTAAAGTCCCACAGGCAACACAAAGAGTCAGATGACACCTGAACAGTGAGTTGTGTTACAGAGAGGAATTAGGAATTTAGGGAACCCTAGTCTTTTAAAATGGACAGTGAGCATGCCATTATTTGGTCCAGACGGAAACACTGTCATGCCCTTCCAGTGCTATTTGCTGGACAGACATCCTCGAACAAGGATGTCCAGAACAAGGGAGCCAGTGCTTCTGCCTGCAAGACACACCCATGGGGAATTCGCTCCTAACTTGATCATATACTATAATTATTACTCTTGTAAGTGAAGTAACTTAAAGGTAGACAGAACTACAAGAAGACACTTGATAAAGGCATAAGGGGGACCAACAGTTAGCGTAATGGCTATGTTGCTGGACTCCCATTTGGTAGTTGACCGCGGTTCGCGTCCCGGACCCAGTGGCTTAAACTCACGCCAGGCGCGTGTGCATGCATGCCCAAGATCCCGAGAGGAGAATGGAGGAGAGGGGATTGCGGCATGGCCATCCCACCTGGGGGGTGATTTCTCACTTTCTGTCTCTCTGTCTCTCTCTGTCTGTCTGGCGAGCGCACACGCCCTGTAGCAAAAACCTCTTCGAAAATAAATAAATAAATAAAATAAATAAAGGCATGATGTACTTGCTTTTTCATGGCAGTGCTTTAGTATTTACAAGTTTATTTGATTTATTACATGACGTGCACTCTCCCTAAAGTGTTGCTCATTGCACCAAGAGAGCTCCCAAGCTGTAGAGTTAAGTATGAAAATTTACCTGGGAGAAACTTTTCATTAGGTGTTTTGGAAAATATTTTCTGTGTTTCTCTCTGTGATATCACTTTTAAAGGGTAAATACCAACTTCCACACATAATTTTGCTCCTATACAGCCAAGGAGGAAGTGTGTTGCAGTGGGGAAAAGCTGAGCCCTGAAGTCAGACAGTGTCAAGTTGGAACTGCAATCTGCGCATGCTAACCTCTCCGAGGCTCTGTTTCCCTCTCTGTGAAGTAGGACTCCTGTACAGAGTCATTGCAGGAATTAAACGAGACATGGACGGGCACCTCCAGCACAGCGTTCTGGCACATAAGAAGTGCCCTCCGATAGAGAACAGTGACTATGACTTGTTGAATGAGTGTTAGCAAAGTCTCTTTCGCTTCTGTTGCTTTTGAAATTTAGAAAATTCAAGCATAAAATCAAAAGGAGATTTTTAGCCCTGTTTTTCCAAGTAAAAGCTTTTCCAGGCACTGGGGATATGTCATATTGAATTTAACTTTTTTCTTTCAAAGATTAATTTTAAACGTGGGGTGAAAACTCTTCAAGCTGTCAAAGCATTAGCTTTTAGCAACAGAATGGATGTTGTTCTTTTAAAAGGTCCCCTAATATTTCTTATAATGACTTGAAGCAGGAAAGCTTGTCATTTTTCCTAACACGATGCGAATAAAATACAAAATGTGTGGTGGGAACCAGAGTCAGGAGAAGCCAGTAATGAGCATTTGCCATAACACGTGTCCTTGCTCCACTCAGAGGGCCCTGGACGCTACCTAGAGAATCCTGCTGTGGTAGAGGCAGCTCTGTTGATCTTCCATCCACTCACGTGGAGGGGTGCTGCAAGATGAAATTGGTTTTTTACATTCACTTAAAAGTTATGCCACACCATTAGATAAAAGCAAGAGGAATTGCCTGCTCAGTGGGCAGGCTGCTAGAGAGAAAGAAACGCACTCGTCAAACAGTTGTGTTTTCAGCTTTGGCAGATGGAAGATCACATTCTTTGGTGAGTTCTTCCACCCTGTAAAATTTAATGATTTGCCCTCCCCGCAGATTGCTGAACAAATTATTGTCCACGATAGCTTGATGTTGATTTGCTTCAGAAAGCCTCTCAACTTTAACTAATAGTTGCAATCCAAATTAACAATAACCAAGGAAGTATGGAAATTATGGGTGATTCTGGTAATTCACTCCAAACTAAGCTTGTTATCAGCATGAAATACAACTGTGGATCCATGAATAATTCTCAAAAATGTTGAATTTAAAATGAGCACTGGGTAGGATAAACAGAAGTTGAATAATACTTAAACTCCGCCATCTGGTATTCTAGTATTTTAATGTGAGCTGAATTTCTTTTATTAGGTGTTTATTTGAGATTCTTTCTGTATAGATTCTTTCCTCATGCAGAAGGAGCTCTATAAATTGGCAAGGAGTTAGAGTTATGATTCAGGACGGTTTTCTTTTATACTAATTCTCTCTAAGGAAAACACGAGTGTCGACATTGTAGCCATTTTCCCAAAAGGCAACTGAAGAATTCCTGAGTTCCACTTATTTCAGAGTACTTATTTCAGAGTACTTATTTGTAAGATTCCGTTTGGTTGGTGCATGAAGAGGGAGAGAGGGGTAAAGATTAATGACAGGAGACCAAGAAAAATGGTTACCAGTAGACAGGGCAAAAACATAAAGTAATAATAAATTTGCATCATGGTCTTTGCAAGAAAAATAAGGGAAGGAGATGAAGAATCTTCTGAAAAATGAAACAGGTATCATAAAAGGAAGATTTAATGGGCTCATCACGCTTGGAAAAAACATCAATCAATGTAATTGCTCTGGAAGTTCTATACAAGCTAGTCAGTGGCTTAAGGTGAAATTTACATGAGAAATTTTTTTTCTTCCTGATTTGAGAAATTCAACATAAAGTTACATGGGGGGAAGGAGGAGACCATCGTTCTGACATCTCCATAGCTCTTAACTGTTTACCCAAATGCTGGCACCTGTGTTATCACCTTTCATGGACATGGCGGTGCTCTGCACGGGTCACTCCAGCAGAAGCCATCATCCCGTTCTACATGCTCAACTGCCGAGTGACGGTTCCTGAAGGGCAACTCTGTGGGGTTTTCAGAAAAGTAATGGCACAATGATGCAGAGAAACACATAGAAAAAATAGGTCATGACTTTTCCAACAACCTAATGTTTTTCAAAATTCTCAACTTGAATTGTTAAATCTCAAATTAACACTAACCAAAGTGACGAGTTTTATTATGAATATGTACCAAGAAAAACTGATCCGCCAGTGAAAAATATACACCCCGGGATTGGCCTCTGACTTCTCTAGGCATCAGTTTCTTGGTAGGGCAGTTAAAGTTTTACCAAACACTTTTGCCTCCATCATCTCATTTAATGTTCACAGACACTGTGTAAATAACTATTTATCTCTTTTCCTTTTTCAAGTTTATTTATTTATCTATGCTATGAGAAAGACAGAGAAAAAGAAGAGAGAAAGAGGCACCTCCAGGGGCCAGATGGTGGCACAGTGGGTGAAATGCTGGACTCCCACATGGCTGACTGTGGTTTGAATCCCAGGCCTGGCAGCTTGCTTTTTTACTTTCCTTCCCTCTCTGTCTTCCTCTGGTCAAATTATAAACAAATAAATAAATAAAAACAGCTTGTTTTCTCACTTTCCCACTCTCTGTGGTCAAATTATAAGTAAACTAATTAATTAAATAAAGATAGAAGGGAGAAAAGGAAAAAAAGAGGCACCTCCAACAGGATTTTCATACCACTATCCTCCCCCCAACCTCAGCCAGCGAGGGTCTTGACACATGCACATGCGACAGCATGTCCACGAACATCGCGGGATTGAACCTGGGACCTTTCCATATGACTTCAGCACTGCAGAGCATTGCATTATCTCCATGCTGCCACCGCTGCTGCTGCTGCTTCATCTGCTGCTGCTGCTGCTTCTTCTTCTTCTTCTTCTTCTTCTTCTTCTTCTTCTTCTTCTTCCTCTTTTCTCTCTCTCCCTCTCCTCTCTCTCTCTCTCCCTCTCCTCTCTCTCTCTCCCAATTGCCCAGGGCCGTATTCACTCATCAGAGAAAGAGAGTGATAGAGAAAAAGGAGAAAGTAACCCGCAGTGTGGGGGCACGGTCACGCTGCAATCTTTCTCCATCTCTCATCCTGTTTGGATTTTGATCATGTGCACACATGCTCCTGGCATATTTTCCAAATCTCTGGGGCCAGGATTCAAACAGCAGCCAGACATGTGAGATCTAGGTCCCTTAACCACTAAGCCATGGGGACATCTCTCTCTCTCTCTCTCTCTCTCTTCTCTGCCAGGAGGCATATGTACATGTACAGTAAGAGTGAGAGAAAAAGAGAGAAACCACCCACTGGGGCCTGGTGACATCACAGCCCATTTTCCTCCCATTCTCCCTCCTGTCAGGACCCTGGACAAGCTCACACACATCTGGTCTGTTTTTTAAACCTCGAGCCTGGGACTCAAACTCTCATCAGCCATGTCAGATCTGGTGTGCTCTACACAGTGCTTAATCACTGTTAAAAGCAAAACAAACAAAACAAAACAAACGAACCTTTAAATTTAGAGTTGGTAAATGGCTTGCCAAGATTTTCCTAATAATATGAAGAATCTTACATGGAAAACGGGTATTACTAAAAAGCTATGCAAGGATTTCAAAATGTTTTTGCACCAAAATAAACTCATACTTTAATTCCATTTTCTACAAACTTTTTATAGTACCCTTGTAAATGTTAAATCTAGGTCTCTACTCAAGATTCTAACCCACCACTTTCCTATGAAATTGGGTTAGATGCTTTCTAAAACCTCTTCTGGTTCTATCTTCCTTGACTTTAAAGGCTGGCTGGAAGAATCTGCTGTTATTTACATGTCAGTAGTATTTACTGGTAAATCATATAATACGTGGAACAAAAAAATAACATATTTTAATCGCTAATATGAAAACATTTCCTGGCACCTCCTTTCTACAAGAAATTGTGCTGAGTAATAGGAGAAGAACGAAAAATGAATCAAAACTTACCTCTACCCTTAAGTCTGGGGCATAGTATGTAAACAGCCACTGCCGGGGAAGAATCACAGTGTGCTCGGGAGTCCTAGAAGGTACATGGCGTCAGCCTTAATCAGCAGATGGGTTCATGCACCCGGAGATGGGGCAGGGGCACAGAGGAACAAAAACCCAGGAAAATCTCCTGGGCCGTCTCCCTCATTAGTGTATCTCCTCTGTAGCAAAAAATACATTGAAATATGGCATTTTTTGTAAATGATAATCATATTGTTGATCTTCATGGTTATGAATTTTCAACGTAGAACTCTTAGGAAAATAAAAAGTTAGGAGACTTTGATTCCATACTTGAAATAAAATCAGCAAATCTATTAAGAATCACAAAGCCATCGACCATATTTTAGGCACCAGCTTCACTCTCTTCTTCAAAGCCATATTTCCCATACTTGTCATATCCTTATGAAGATCTGCCGAAAAGCCATTCCAATGACCAGTTCGAGGTTTCCTTCTTTTTTGTCTAACTTCCAGAAGTATGAAAGAACATTGGATGAATAAAAGGCAAAAGAGTGAGGCCTTCTTGAAGACACACAGCTTCATGGCTCCTGTGAACTAGCCATTTTGGGGAAAGAGAAATGAAGATTTCCCACTGATAATTCGGGCTCCAGCACACAAAACTCGCATGTTTGGGAAGAAACCAACCATCAACCAGATGACTAGAAATTGCTGCAGGACCACAAGAAATAAGGGAAAGCAGGAAAATACCTTTCCTCCAAGGGAAAAGGATAACTCCTCTTCATCCACACACAGTTCAATGGAAATCATGGAAATGTCTGATAAAGAATTCAGAACATTCATAATTGCAAAGCTAACAGAGATGGAAGAGAAGAGAGACAATGAACTTCTGAAGAGGAAGGAGAAAGAAGCTGTCGAGTTCCAGGAGGCGAGGAAATTCATGCAAGATCTAAAAGAGGAATTACACACTTTACAAAAGAATCAAATGGAACTGTTAGAGATGAAGGTTATAATATAGGAAGTCAAAATTTCCCTTGAAAGTATTAAAAGCAGACTAGACCATACAAAAAAATAGAATCTCAGACGTAGAAGAGAAAATTGCTAGCCTAGAAAAATCCACCTTGAAGACAGAGAAAATGGCCCAAAAATTTGAGACTAATATACGAGAAATACTAGATACCATCAAACGTCCAAACATCCGGATAATAGGCATCCCAGAAGGTGAAGAGACTCATAAGGGCATTGATAATCTATTCCATGAAATCTTACAAGAAAATTTTCCAAACCTGGAGAGGCACTCAAAGATTCAGTCCCAAGAAATACAGAGGACCCCAAATAGAATCAACCCAAGAAGATCTTCTCCAAGACACATTATAGCCAGATTGACCAAAACCACAGACAAAGACAAGATACTAAGACTGGCAAGAGAAAAAAGGCAAGTTACCTACAAAGGGTATCCCATCAGACTAACGGCAGACCTCTCATCGGAAACAATGAGAGCGAGGAGAGAATGGGAAAATGTATTCAAAGTATTAAGGGAAAAGCAATTTCAACCGAGAATTCTGTACCCAGCAAGGTTATCGTTCATTTGGGAAGAAAAGACACGAACTTTCCCAGATAAACAAAACCTGAAAGAATTTACCAGCACCAGACCGGATCTCCAAGAAGTTCTTAAGGGAGTGCTATGTCAGTAAAATTAAATGCAGACACACAGAAATAAGAGTTCAGAAACTAAGAAAATGGGCAACTTAATTGTAGGGCCAAAAGCTGGAGTTGAGTATTACATCCCAGATTTCAATCTGGAACATCGAACCTCAACAGATACAGAAGAAAGATTAAGTACATGAGACTGAACTGATGAAACAGTATTCTACGACTTGACTAAAATATTGCTGCTTTTCTTCTAAGCTTTGTTGTCTGGTTTTAAGGACTTTTGTCCTGTCTTCAGCTATCAATAGATTCATGTTCCGACTATTTGAACAGAATACTAACCTGTTTCTAGGCTTTAAGTTTCAAAGAAATATCCTTACCAGTTCAAAACTGCTAAAAGGAATTGAGGACAACTGTACATAGCAGAGATGGTGTAATAGGAGAGTGGGAAAGGGCAGAGGGTCAAAAATAGGGTAAAAAAACCATGTATATATACATATACATATATATGAAAGTAGAAATGGAATATTATGGAAGATAACATGCATTATTAAGCCACTATGCAGTATATTCTAGATG
>NW_006198133.1:2504839-2539520 GCF_000334495.1 Tupaia belangeri chinensis
ACCAGAGACAATGTGGGAAGAGGGTGGGACATGGCAGAGGGTGAGGGATAGAGAATCAAGGATGGCAAAATAAAAAAAAGTATACAAGACATAAGAAATGGAAAATTATTTGCTGATAACACATATGTTGATGTGCTTGATTGAGCCAATATACAGTGTATTTTGGATGGAAAATGCATTTGTATACTGTAATGATATATAGTGAATTAATGTAAAAAATAAATAAATTTAAAGAAAAAAAAAGGCAAAAGAGCAGAATGGCAAACAGAGGGGACAGAGGCCCAAGGCAGTGTGTCGCTTCGCAGCTGAGAACTCGCACACCTTTCCCTTCCCCTACCCAGGATAATCTCGCAGCCTGACGAGGTGGCGCAGTGCCTGTGAATCAGCCCCACGCTGAAGCCACTCGCCCACTTCTCCCTCCCTCGTAACAGTCCGTGCAGCCTTTCTCCGTGAAGCGGGTGTGATGGATGTCAGAGCAGACCGTGGAATATCTTGAAAACGGAGAACTCGGTGGTGGGTCGCTCTGGCAGCCGAGTAAATAAGTAACACAGGAGCATCAATTCCATGCTCTCTTCCTTTAGATTTCAGCACCGCGTCAAACATCAGGCACCTGTGTAAGACGGAGTAGGACCAAAGGGAGAGGGGACTGCAATAATGTCGCTGGCAGTACAACTTCATTTCAAACAACATCCTTCACGGGAACTGGTATCCCAAGTGCTTTGCCGAATGAAATAGTATTAGGAAGTGGTCAGCATGTGGTGTAAGTTACAGGGAACAGCGGCGCCGGGACATTATATGTGGAGCAAATTAAAGCATTTCATCATCAAGCCAAGAGCGGTGGGAGAAATGGAAGAGGCTCAGCAAGGTGTGTAATGTTAGATGAGGTGCAAGAAACTTGGACGTTGATAGGGAAGCCTTTTCTCTCCCTCTTCTGTTCTTAAAAATGAAACATCATTTTCATTCTCTTCTTGTAGAATGCTGTAAGCTGTTTAGTGCACAATGCTGAATTTTAGGGTGCTTTCGCTTGAATATTGCAATCAACCAGAAAGAATGAGGGGTTCTGTATGAATAATCAAATGCTCCCCCAAGTGAGCTGATTGTCTAGAAGCGTTAAGTCGACAAGTGGCCAAATCCTCCTACAAGCTTTTACGGCATAGTGCTTACGTGGGTCTTGTCATCAGTCCAATCACATCCACCTTTAACTGTCACTTAAGAACTCTCTAACCCCAAGTACGGCAGGGCCTCTCCTTGCCTCGCGCTCTGCATCTCTACTGAGAGAACTAACAATAATGCCTGTGATTGTTTATCAGAAAGATTAAATCACAAAATTCGGACCAAATGTTCAGCGTGAGCTCAGCAACACGGCCATTGAACATGGTAGCAACTCTGAATAAGAGCCATGAAGATGATGTCTGCGTCCCCACAGCAAATCAAGCCCACCACTGTTAGTGCCCAACAGGGTCCAGAGAAAGCAGGCAGGGTTCCCTTGAGAGCACTCACGAAAATGAGCCTCTCTTACACCTACTTCCAGGGAAATTAAGTCCAGGCTTTCATGGTATGTATCTCCGATGCCAAAGGACTTTTAGTTTTATAATCAAGAATCTGAAACTACAGAAAATAGATTTTAAATTCTGGTAGAGAATCCAAAACAGATCTTTTGTTAAGAGGTCCATGAAGGGACATCAGAGTCCATGAGCTCAGACCGTGGGTCATGCTTATTCCTGTCTTAGGTGACTTCCATGAATCTCTGCGCCCTCATGGGGACCCATGTGTCCACCACTGCCCTGGCACTAGTACGCATGGCTGAGTAACAAATGGCCACTTACAACAACACACATTCATTATCACACAATATCTGAGGGCCAAGAATCCTGGAGTGGTTGGCTTCGTGGTTCTGGCTTAGAGTTTTTCATGGGGTCTCTGCAAAGTCAAGCCGCTGGCTAGGACTGCAGGATCCAGTCCCAGTTCCCTCGTGTGGCTGTTGGCAGGGGTCCTCAGTTTCTCCCCATGTGGACTTTTCATAGGAGAGCTTAGGATATGTGAGCTGGTTTTCCCCAGAAAAGTAAGCACCCACGAGAGGGAGAGGCCAGAGCATTAGCCACTGTCGTCTAAAACCTGATCTTGGAATGACATAGCAGTATTCTGCCACATCTTGTTCTTTAGTCACACAGAGCAGTCGGTACCACGCGGAAAGCTGTGCATGGGCAGGAATACCAGGGCGCAGGGCACGTGGGGGCCATCTTGGAGGTTGTCTGCTACACCCCCTTGTGGTTAGCAGTTACCCTGCCTTGGCCTCTCCTAGGCATTTCAGGCCTCTTGGTGATCAGAGTACGGTTTGTCTCGATTTTTCAGTTCCTTCCAGGACAAACTATTTTTAAATTACTGAATGACACTGAAGTTTTTCTTTCTCAATATATACGTCAAAGCATTTCTCCTATCACATATAACTTAAGTACAGTAAGGCTTTTATCTGCTGTTCCTTGAAGTAAATCTGATGCACCTATCAAAGCTACTAGAAATAAAGGGGCAATGTCTATAACTGACCATACAGCAGTAGCCTGTCATCCCGGATTTCAGAAGTTAAAAATAATTATGGTTGTCAACAGAGACCTTGAACAAGTCCCTTGAAAGTTCCTTCCTCTGCATCTCTAAGTCTCTCCATTCATTAGAATAGCTTACTATTCCTTTCTCCAAGTATGCTATGCTTTTTTCTGGCCTAACTTTACTGACACCTCCTTCAGAAAGCCTCCCCCTGGTTGATCATTCCTCTCTTCTCTGAGCTGCATTTGCATTTCCTCTGTCTTCCCTCTTCTCATTGTTTAACCTTTAGGGAGTGGACCTGCACCTGCACCCTGCACCGTATGGTAGAACTGCTAGATTTGTTTCCACAAGGAGAAGGGTGGTCCTGAAAGCCAGTCTGCTAGGTGATGAGACATGGGAGGAACTCCACAGTGAGCAGCCTCCTAAAGCACTCGTTTTTAAAAATACTGCCAATTTTGCAAGTCACAGAAGAGTTCGTCCCTAGAATTCTAGGACAATGTGTTTCTCTTCCCAGAACAAGTAAATGTTTACCTTCCTGCAATCCCTGTCAATGAGACAGCGTGATCTTTCAATGCTGTTTGCACAATGACCTTATGGACTCTCGATCCCAACCTGGTCTGGGGAGCAGCTGCCCTGCAGGTGGTGGGGGAGCACTCCAGTTTCCTATCCGTTACTTGCTCAGCATTTCCCAGGGGCAAACTCCTGACCTGTCTGATTCTGTGTATGGGTGCTCTTATCTGTTTGTTATAAAAAGAAACCAATGTAGCAGCTCTCAAAGACACTGGAAGAACTACAGGGAAAAGCTAAAACTCCAACAATCCCACTATGAAACTTCCCAGGGAGCCAAGTCTGTGAGTTTCAATCCCATGTGTCTTGTGTGTTTAATAAATAAATTCAAATGCCCAACTTCTTCTCCTTGTCCCATTAAACTGTTACCATGCGCACACAAGCCTCCATACACACACCCTTTATTTTTTTCTTTCACGGACAGTTTCCTGATTCTCTGAGCTTTCCTAGACACAAAAGCAAGTGGCATGTGCCACATGCTCCCTTCCAGGCCTTTGTCCCTCTGTATATAAAATTTCCTCATAGCTGTGTCAGACTGTGGGTACAATTTTCCATTCTTATTTTGACACTTGAGGTAAAATCACACCCCATATTCTCATGTTCCTAGCCTTCATAATTCCGTGCAGGGATTTTTGGTGTTTAGCAGACCTGGAGTCAAACCCCACCTCTGTCATTTAGGAGCTGTTTTACCTTGGACAATTAACTAGCCTCTCTGGGAATCATTTTATCTCCAAAAGAGGTCTACAAGGTCTGCCTCATGCTGTCACGGGTAATAAACGAGGTATTGGATGCAAAGTCTAAATGCTAGCGTACTTTAAATGTCTGATAAGTTTCAGCTAAAAATAATAGCCTTCATACATTATAAGTGTTTATGGTGGCATATAGTCTGTCAAATGGAAAATACAAATTAATTTTTAGATATAACCACCCTAGTATATGATGAAATGCTTATTATGCACCCGCAGTCTCTTCAAATTCCAATCCCAGCCATTTGAGTCAGATGCTTATCCATCGTCCCTGAGTGAAGGAGCCTATGCGTCTAATTACCGTCCTTACATGTGGGGATGTATTTCAGTTTACTCTTCCTGTATCCTCTCCGTCCTCTATCCTAGCTATGCAATTCTCCCCAGTAGAGCTCATAATAATATTCACCTGCTGGTACTCTTGTTTACATTGAGGGTATTCATGAGGGCATCACTGGTTTTTTTCCCCATGATAGTCAACATTACATGCAATATGAAGTAGAATGTCAGGACGTTTACATGTCCGGGAAGTAAGTGGTTAAGAACCCAGTTAATGAATGGAAGGCTTTGCAAAGATCAAACATGTGCTAATGAGGAAGTTGCCAACCTCCAAATTCTGTTTGAATCCTCTCCCCTGGTTATTTGTGCAACCAAGGAAACAGGAAGAATGAATTCTGCTGATCACTGCAGAGGGAGGGCGAGGAGTTCCAGCTATAAACTTCCTTCTTATTTTTCTTGTTAAAGGTCTGGAAATAAATAAATAGAACAGAGTTCCATTCCGTTTTCATGCTGATATCTACATCATTGGTCCTGATGGTAGTTAAACAATGAACAGTGAAATTTCACTAGTGTTCACTTTTGTTTTGTTTTGGGGAGAGAGTAGTGTTGTCATTGGGATATGTTGGACGGTGTTCTTAATTGCAATCTAAAGAATCACTTCTGCAGATTTGGGCAGGAATGGAATTGATGTAAGGACATTAAATAGTTCACAAAATATCTGGTAGGGCCGTAAAATAACAGAGCTGAGCATCCATGACCAATGTCCTACCACTCCTTCTCTAGCAGGGACACCACGATGTCAGCACTTGGCCCTCCCGATGCTCAGGATAGAATTCAGGAGCACTGCAGCCCCAGCCCCCAAGAGCTACAACACTCAACATCTGGCTTGCCACAAGACCATTATTGCTAGGAGCACCTACCCTCCCACCTGGTCCCTTCAAATCTGTCTTCTAAAGAGTCTGGTAAGACAGAAGGCCACATGCCAGTACCTTAATTCAAAGAATGAGAGTATACACATCTTCTGGCTTCCACTTTGGGATGGTGAGGCACATAATATGGGAAAATATCACAGTGTAGGGAGAGTGTGCAAAGACATCAGGTTGCTCAAGTGATGAGAGGACACTACAGGGTCAGTCATGTTTATGACTGTGGACTTCTGTCCCGGGAAAGAAATCTCTTGCTGTCAAATAGTTCTCAGTTTACTGTTGCTAAACCCCACATTCCCAGGATCCCAGGATTGTTCAAACTCTCTGCTTCCACAAAGAATATTTGCTACTTATGAAAAGGTAGCCTTTCTTTTCAATTCTTCCCCTCACCAATGAACCTAGCATTAGCAGGGGACATTAAGATAAAAATAAAGCTGATGAAAGGGTGTGTGTGGGGACCAGCAGTTAGTGTAATGGCTATGTCGCTGGACTCCCATGCAGTCGACAGCGGTTCGCATCCCGGACGCGGTGGCTTAAACTCACGCCGGGTGCATGTGCGTGCCTGCCCAAGATCCCGAGAGGAGAATGGAGGAGAGGGGATTGTGGTGTGGCCATCCCCCTTGGGGGGTGATTTCTCGCTTTCTATCTCTCTGTCTCTCTCTGTCTGCCTGGCAAGAGCACGCATCCTACAAGCAAAAACCTCTCAAAAAAAAAAACAAAGGGTATGTGTGTATTTCTACACGTGTGTGCATGTAAACATAAATAACACGCACTCTTTTTTTTTTTTGAGAGAGAGATTTTCACTGTAGGGCACGTGCGCTCACCAGACAGACAGAGAGAGACATAGAGACAGAAAGCGAGAAATCACCCCCCAGGGGGGATGGTCACACCGCAATCCCTTCTCCTCCATTCTCCTCTCGGGATCTTGGGCACGCACGCACATGCGCCCGGCGTGAGTTTTAAGCCACTGGGTCCGGGACACGAACCGCGGTCGACTACGTGGGAGTCCAGCGACATAGCCATTACGCTAACTGCTGGTTCCCAATAACACGCACTCTTGAGAGTGGGAATCATGACCTCACCTCTTGTTTATAGTTAGATTTAATTGTAGTAACAGAAAAAAGAGAACTATTTCTTAGAAATATGATGGTGTAAGAGGGAAATATTAATAGGATGCATGGGTAAGATAATTATAGAATATCTTGTAATGCAAGAAAATAATATATCATCTCACCAGTATTAGGCATGCAATCCTGAGGCAGAATGCTAATTACTTACTCTAATTGGAAATATAATGATTAAAATGGCTAATGTTTCCAAATAATACTTGTGGAATAGTTGGATGGGAGGAAAATAAACCTGTTCTTCCATGGTATATTAGAAACTTTATCAAACTTTGACATTCATAGCTAAGAAATATTCATTCTGTTTTGTTAAATTCAATTGCAAGTCAAATACTTAGTGTATGGAGAGAATTAATAACTCTATCTCAAAGTAACCACAAACCAGGTTCAAACGACCGAATTAATTAATGATGAGTTAACCGAATCATCTTATATACTAGAGTTTTTCTAATGTTATTTAATAGCCATTTTTAAATATCTTTCAAAATCACAAATGCAGTATGTTTATTACAGAAAACTTAGATAGAATCATAAGCACACAATCCCTACACACACACATACACACACACACAAAGAAACCACTCACTTCTGTGTGGGTTAGTCTGCTTAGGTAACGAACATCATAGACTGAGTAGTCTAGACAGCAGACGTTTATTTTCTCACAGTCTGGAGGGTAAGGGTCTCAGAATAAGGTGCCAGGCAGCCTGATCCTGGTGAGGGCTCACTTCCTGACTTATAGGAGGTTACCTACTGGTTGTGTTATCATGGGGCAGAAAAAGAGTGAGAAAGGGGAGGAGAGAGAGACTTTATCTCATTCTCTTCTTATAAGACTTAATCCCTTCATGAAGACCTCCTGACACCATCTGACCTGAACTACTTCCCAAAAAATCCATCTCCAAATATAACCACACTGGAGACCAGAACTTTTAACATATGGATTTGGTGGGGGAGGAGTGAACAGGAGGAGAAAGACACAAGAGTTAGCTTGTAACACTATATTCAGATTATAGTCTCTGCTGAGTATTTCACATAGGGACAAAAACAAATTTATAAAGGAGTAAATTGTACTCATTTATAACTTACTATTCTGAGACCATCCAGTCTATGTAATTATATAATTAAATATGTAAAAAAAGTATTTTAAAGTATTCAAATAGTATTCTGTAATACTAGGGTCAAAAACTGCATAGAAATTTTCTGTTACTACATACTGTTATTAGTTTCCCAATTGTCCTATTGATGAACATTTAAATTTTTCTAATTTTCAATAGTGCTATGAAGAACATTCTTATAACTGTTTATTTGTTGCAATCCTATAATTACTCAGAGTAGTGGAATCTCTGGGGCAAAGGCTATGCATATTTTAAGGCTTTCAATAGCCTTGCCAAATTTTCCTTGAGAAAGTTTCTTCCAATATATTTCTAAGTAGCAATAAAAGAAAGAGTATTTTTTGACTTTTTTACACTTAACTTCTAGGGCATAGGGGATTGTTGTTTTAAAAGTTTTATCAAACATGTGACACTATTGCTTTAATTTTTAATGTTTTTATAGAATTATTTAATCAAACTTTACTCTTAAAGGCTCTGTCATTAAAAAGGTCTTCCCACCCCAAAATTAACCCAACTTTCACATGTATTTCACTCTTGCACTTTTAAAGAATTGTGTCTATTTACATTTTTATTCTATCTTGAGTATATTTAAAGTTTAGTGCTTTTTTCAAGTGATAGCAAGTTGTCCCAATGTTTTTTAAACAGAGTTGAATTATGCATAAGATTTTTGTTTCACACACAAAGAAAGAACTCTAATTAGTAAGGTATGAGAATAGGACTCATTTTAAAGAGACATGAACTATAAAGAAGTCTTCATGGTGTAGACTCTGAAGATCATATTGCTATAAAGGCCATGTGAATTGACTATGGCCAGCTATTGCTAATCTTATTTTCTAAAATATTGTCTGAACATGACCTATCATGACTTCTTAAATAGCAATCTTGAAAATTAAATCTCTACATACATGATCTGGCTCCAGACAGGAGGCTGTAAGAATCACCATAAACATAACCTCATTCTAATTTTGAAATCAGCAACATTAAATACCGAAGCATAATTAGTTTTGATATGTTAAATGAATCATTGCTGTTATCTTGATATTTCCAACAAGGATATTGATTGCTACCATGTTTTTTGTTGTTGTTGTTGTTGTTGTTGTTGTTTAATGCAAAAAGTTCTCTGATAAAACCTAGGAATGCTTTCTCTGATTCACTTAGTACTTTAAACACTAGTAGATGGGGTCATTAAGTCTTTGCCAAACTGGGTTCAACATAACATAATGACCTTAAAGCAAAAATATCTGTAACTGTTTAGTCAGATTTCCTATGTGGTTAGAATGAATATCAAATTTATTTACTTAATAAAATCTCTATTAGTAAATATTGCAAGTTGGTCTATAATATCTTTCTTAATATTAGCATACAAAAATCAATAACATTACTATATATATTCATAATAATCAATTAAGGAACATAATATATGAGTTGATCCCATTCCTAGTAGGTACACAACATATCAAATAGCCAGGAATGATTCTAACAAAAGATGTGCAGACCTTTTTACAGAAAATTATTAAGCATTATTAAACAGCATTTAAAAGTCCTAAAAAAGAAATGAAGTGATATACAATGTTCATGGATGGAAAGGCTAAATAATATAAATATGTCAGTCTCTCCAAATTAATCTACAAGTTAGATACAGCTACAATAAAAATACCAATACAATTGTTTCTGTAATTAACAACCTGATACTGAATTCATATATAATAATCTAGGGCTTAAAATTTTGCTCAGTTTGATAAATAACATGAGAGTAACTTACCTTCTTGACCAATTAAGCAGACTATAAATTGATGAAAAAAATGCATGGTAGCATCCCAAT
The DNA here is from genome assembly GCF_000334495.1 of Tupaia belangeri chinensis. Taxonomy (NCBI): domain Eukaryota; kingdom Metazoa; phylum Chordata; class Mammalia; order Scandentia; family Tupaiidae; genus Tupaia; species Tupaia belangeri. The sequence continues at coordinate 2,513,951 of NW_006198133.1, forward strand.
AATCACAGAAAAGACAGAGTTTGTTATTCATCTGGAAAAGTATCTAAATAAAATTAATTCTTTATCTCACATAAACTAAAAATGAATTCCATGATGAATAATAATCTTGTTATTTTAAACTACTTAAAAGAATAAGTAGAAAATTCAAAGTTTGTTATCTTCATGTTAGGACAGGGAAGAATTTTCTAAATAAGACACCAAAAGCACAACAACATGAAAAGTAATAAAATTTTTATACTAAAATTTAAACTAAAAGGTACTACTAGTAAAGGAGAAAAACTATTCCTGAGCTGAAAAGAAATTCTTGGAAAATCTAAGTACCAAATTCATATAGTGGTTATTTCTGGGGTTGGTGAGGAGGGAGACACAAGAAATTTCATTTCCTTTCTTTACCAAAATAAAATAAAATAAAATAAAGGCAAAATATGCAATATGGTGAGATTGGCTAAATTTATGTAGCAAGTACATGCTGTTCACTATATATTTTAAGTGTGTTTATTTTATTTATGATAGAGAGTACATTTGCAGACACAAGAGGGGTGATAGAGAAACAGAAGCACTTCCAACAGGGTCTCATTATGCTGTAAGCCCCCTTCCCCAGTTTTCTAGTTCATCACAATTTTGGGCATGTGAACACACATGTCTGGTATGTTTTCAAGCTGACCCAGAGATCCAAACCTGCCATTGACCATGTGGCTTTCAGCACTGTAGGTCAGACAACTACTCTCTAAACCATCAGGCTGGGCCTCAATGTGTGTTTTATTTATTTATTTGGAGAGGTTTTTGCTATAGGGCGTGTGTGTTGGCCAGAAAGACAGAGAGAGACAGAAAATGAGAAATCACCCTCCAAGGGGGGTGATCAGGCTGCAATCCTGTCTCCTCCATTCTCCTCTTGGGATCTTGGGCACGCACGCACATGCACCCAGCGTGAGTTTATTCCACCAGGTTGAGGACTCGAACTGCGGTTGACTACATGGGAGTCCAGCATCGCCATTATGCCATCTGCTGGTTTATTAAAGTGTATTTTAAATATGGCCTAACTTAAAGAAAACTTTTTACTCCAACATTCAAATAATATTTTTAAAGAAATAAGAAACATATTCTGACAGGGCAGCTTAGCTGTTCCTAATAGCCTCAGGGTTGGGTACTTTTGTAGTCACTACTAAGTGGTAACTTATTTTTTTATTTAATGAGAAATATTGATATAAAATAGCAAAGTGAGAACTGTTTTTTGTTTTGCTTATTTGTTTTAATGATTTCGACTAGCACTTTCTCACAGGAACTAAAATTTGCATCTTGTTTTTTCTTTTGAGAAACAGGGAAGGCTCTATCTAAGTTTCCTGATAATTAAAATCATGTTCCTATGGCCTTATAAAATCATTGGATGTTTATTTTTAATTATCTATTTTATTTTATTAATTATTATTATTTAATTTGACTAGAGAGAGACAGAGAAAGAGAAAGAGAGAGTGAGAAAGCAAGCCACCAGGTCCAGAAGTTGAACCATAGTTGACCATGCGGGCAGGAGTCCAGCATCTTAACCACCATGCTACCTGCCAGCTCTGGAAGTTTCTTAAAAGTATATTTGCTGTTATCTATTTGATTATAAGAGCCACTCATCTTGCAGCTAACCTATACCAGCTAAGAAAAAAGAAATTCTAATTCTACTCTCAGGCAGCACGGCAGTAGCTCTTCTGATCACATTATTCCATCTCATACTTCTTTTTCCTGCACATATAGTACTTGCCATTTTTATGTAATAAACTTTGGGTTTCAATAAACAAATAATCAGATTAAATTATACACTAAGTCGAAAAAAATCTTTTTTTTTTGAGAGGTTTTTGCTATAGGTTGCATGCGCTCACCAGAAAGACAGAGACAGAGAGATAGAAAGTGAGAAATCACTCCCCCAGGGGGAATGGCCACACCGCAATCCCTTCTCCTCCATTCTCCTCCTGGGATCTTGGACACGCATGCACACGTGCCCGGCGTGAGTTTAAGCCACCGGGTCCGGGACTCAAACCACGGTGGGCTACATGGGAGTCCAGTGACATAGCCATTACGCTAACTGCTGGTCCCAAGTAGAAAAAAAATCTTAGTCATGGTTCTCCAGGAAGTTGGACAGAATGGGAAGAGTTTCTTTCCTCACTCTGTTATTAGTTTACAAAACAAAATTAATTCACAAGAGACATTTTTGCTTTTGGTGTGTCCTACATTATATCCCAGCTACCTGAAGTACTGAGAGGAAATGTTCGTGGTTCATTTTCATTTCAAGAGATACAAGACTGGCACTTTTAGTCCTTTATACTATCCTTCCCCTAAATCAACTACTGTTGCTCTTTGAAATCACGGAGCTCACGTATCTGAAGGATTAAGGGAAGTTTTCAAGTATCAATGCCCACTTGTTCCCCATCTTGGAAACTTAAGAGGGAAAGGAGGCAAATGTGATTGTCAATGAAGAAGAAGGCATTTACATGAACGCGACATTTTCTTTTCCTTTTGAAAACTACTTTTTAGAGAATATTTACTTACTGAAGAAGTATATTGATGTCAGTTGTTCAACTATGGCTAGGTTTAGGAGAACGTAAGATGGATCTTCTCCCAGGTTCAGTTACAATTACTCATGAGTCAAATCTGCAGTTTAGACGTATTCAAAGACAAGCCTGTGAAATTACTTACAGTCTTCCTGATTATTGTAGAAGTTTCAGAAAAGACCATGTTTTCACTTAGCATTGCCCTGTAAGCACAGCATATTAAATAAAAGTAAATGTTTAAAAGTTTTCAGATTTGAAAATTGACTCTAATGGAAATAAAATTTTCAGTATAATCAATAATTGTGCTTCAATCATGTCTTACTGAAATGGTGATATATATAAAGTGATCAGTCTAAGAAATTACCTACCTAATTAATTCCTAAAAATATTTCTTAAAAAGCATTTGTCTAAACAAAATTCTAATAAGTTTAAAAGTATTTGATTTGTCTTGATACCGTAGCTCATTTATTAAAAATTCACTCAAAAGAAAAGAAAAGAAAATTCACTCGAAGCCAGATTGTTCTTGTTCATCCTGTCTCAAATTATTTTTGTCACAGGATGGAGGAAAACAGCCACCTATAGGGTCATAAATAGAAATAAGACAGGAAACAGTGTATGAAATGTCTTCTAGTGTTCTTCCCCACGTTCCAACAGACCCATTATCTATCTGTGCCCTGATCCAGTGTTTGCTTTTAGGGTACATTTCAGGGTTCACTCAAATGCTGGTTCATATCATTTCCTCCTCCTGGAACAGAATAAGCACTCCTTATTTTTGTCGACAATGCATTCCTGGAAACTACACCATATAGAGATCTCTGGTAACACAGACCACTTCCCCTTGCATGACCAATGCCATAACAGAGGGTCATGGTCCTTTAAAAAGTCACACAAAAACAAACTGTTTCTAGCTAACTTGCCATAAAAATGAAGATTCTACAATGAGAAACATCCATAATAACTTTAAATAGCAAAAATTACAATCTACACCTTAGATTGGGGATGAGATGTCCCTCTATGTTGATTGTACAATGGGAAAATGTAGCACAACAAAGAAAGCAATACAGCATTAAAACAGTGGCCGTAACATACTGACTATAAAAGGTTATTTGGTTTTGTTTTTGTTTTTTAGAATTTCAAAGTGGAGGCTAACTTGTTTCAGTTGACCCAGATCTTTTTTATTTTTTAATTTAGTTTTCATTTTATTTTATTTTATTTAAGTTATTATTATTGTTATTTATATTTAATCACTATATATCATGACAGCATACAAAATTTTTCCAGCATGAATACACTGTATATTAGTACAAAGTCAAAACCATATACATGGTCATCAGATAACTTCCTGTTTTTGTGTCCCTTAAATGTTTCTCTTCTTTCTTTGTTCCCCTTGATCTCCTCCCTCTCACCCATTTCCCACCCTCCTCCCACAGTATCCCTGTGGATACTGCTTCTGGTATCCACAGTTGCTCTCCGTATTTTTATACCTTCCAGTCTTTCTGTTTCTGCCACAGAGTGCGAACATTCAGTATGTATTAAGAGCAGACATGCAATGGCTCCGGTTTATAATCGGGCTTGCTTCGCTTAGCCTTACTTGGACAAGGGTCTGATAACCAAAATTTACAGGGAACTCAAGCAGCTTACCACAAATAAATAAACGATTCAATTAAAAGATGGGCAAATGAGCTGAACAGACAAGTCTCTAAGGAAGATGCACAAACAGCCAAAAAGAATATGAAAAAAAAAAATGCTCAATATCCCTTATCATAAGGGAGATGCAGATCAAAACCACCATGAGATATCACCTAACCCTAGTCAAAACATCTAAGATTTTTTAAAAATGAAGAATGATAAGTTCTGGTGAGGCTGTGGTGAACAGGGAACTGTCTCACACTGGTAGCGCGGAATATAGATTAGTGTAGTCACTGTGGAGAACAGTATGGAGGTTCCTCGAAGATCTAAAAATAGAACTACCATATGATCCAACAATTCCACTCTTGGGTACTTACTTGAAGGATACGGATATACTCAGTTGGAAAAATGCTTGCATGTCCATGTTTATTGTGGCGTTATTCACAATTGCTAAGACATGGAACCAACCCAAATGTCCACAAACCTGCAAATGGATCGAAAAAGTGTGGCACATATACACTATGGAATACTACTCTGTCATAGAAAACAATAAGACCCTGGCATTTGACCCAGACCTTTTTAAAAAGAAACCCAAGAATCCCTGCTCGAGTCTTTTCTCTTTTTTTTTTTTTTTTTAATTTTCATATGCCCGGACCAGCAGGTGGCACAGGGTCCTGCTTAAGGTGCAGGATCCCACATGGCCTTCTTCATGGTTCACGTCCCAGACCTGGTGGCATGAAAAACACACTAAGCACATGTGTGTGCATCCCAAGAGGGGAATGGAGGAGAAGAGATTTTGGCGTGGCCATAGCTCCTGGGGATAGCAATTTCTCACTTTCCTTCTTCCTCTGTCTCTCTCCAGTAAGCATGCACACAATACACACACACACACACACACACACACACACACACACACAGCACACGGCAAAATCTTAAAAAAGAAAAAAAAAGAAATTCATATATCATCATTCAGAATCACTTTACAGAGTAGGAAGAGTTTAGTGAATGACTTTATGAGTAACTATAGAAAAAAAGACAGTGACAATGAGGAGACCTCCCATGGAAGAAGTATCTTTTCCTTGTAACCCTTCCCATTGCCTCATTGATTCAAAGGTGCTTTGTAGCTGTTCTGAGTCACACCAATGCGCTGCTGTAAGGATCTAATCCATCCCCTTCCCTGACCATTGGCACTGAGGTCTTCTTTGTCTGCTCTGCGTAAGAGTTGAGTGAATGAAAGTATGAGAACAGATTTGAGTGATGAAAGAAAAACATAGTAGATTAGAAATATGTTCCAGAGGCCAGGTGGTGGTGAAGTGGTAATGTAACAGGACTCGCATGGGAAAAGTCCTCTGGTTCAAATCCTGAGACCTTTCTGAGCATGCCAGGAATGCAATGCACATGGTCTGGGCCAGCCAAGACCGGGGATGGATGACAGTGTGACACTTTGGGGAATGCCTTTCTCTCTCTTGCTCTCTTTCTTTCTCTCTTTCTTTTTCTCTCTCTCTCTCAGATGAAACAGGTACAAGTTTTTTAAAAATTTGATTAAAAACAATCTTCTAATTGCTACTCCTTCCATTTGGGAGATTGCTTCCCTTTGCCTCGTATCTCAGCTGTCTCAGTGACTGACTTGGTCAACATGGCAACGGTGGAATTCTGCAACCTGATGCTAGGTAAATTCCTGGACCCTTTGAAACAGTCCTCTCTGTTACTCATTTTCGATGCTGTAAAGAAGTCCAGGAAACCTCCAGAGTGGTCTGGGCCAGAGAGATACATAGGTAGGACCAGAGAGATCTCTAAATGACAGCACAGCTAAGCTCCATTTTGCCAGAAGTGATCCACATTGGCTGACACCCTGTGGAGCAGAGAAAAGCTGCCCCTGGTGGCCACTACCCAAATTACAGATGTGTGAGCAGCTAATAAAAGGTTGGTAAATAATCGTTGTTGGAGCCGGCAGGTGTCACCGTGGTAAAAGGTGCTGGACTCCCACATGGCCGACAACGGTTCCAGCCCGGGACCTGGCGGCTTGCTTTCTCGCTTTCTTGCTTTCCCTCTCTCTCACTCACACTCTGTCCCTCTCTGGTCAAATGAAAATAAATAAATAAATAAAGTTAAAATATCTTTACAAAAATCAAATGTTAGTTGTTTGAAGCTGACAAGTTTTGAAGTGATTTGTTGTATAGCAGTAGATAACTGAAAAGGGGAGAGAGGCAAAGAAGAAAAAAATTCGTGTTTCAAGTCTGGATAAACAAAAGGGTAATATTTTTTCCAGGAAAGAAAGTAAAGGAAAGTGAGGAGAAGATAAAACATTCTATTCGGATGGTGTGGAAAAACCTGGGTGTATGAAGAATATTGCGGAAGACTAGTAAAAGTTATAACTTGGGCTTAATCATGTTTACTTTGTTACCCATGGTATCATATATTTCTATAAAAGTCTGAAATCCAATTAAATCTAGAGTAAACTGCAAGTTTATTTAAGAATATGCAAGGGAGGCAGTGGAAGCTTTTAAGATAAGGAAATATTAGCTCCATTATTAAATAATTTGACTGGATTGTATAATTACCCTTAATAGGATATGAATTGTGCAAATAATGTACAAGATCAATACTGTTCTCCAGTTCTTCCCAGGAATTAGATTATCTTAAAGTACATGAAATAGCAACTTTCAAAACGACCCTTCCTCTTTGTTTCTGGCAGATTGAAGGCGTCTTCCAGGTTTTGTGCGTCGGTTTTCTGCAGAGGTCATTCTTTGGTTCTAGGTTTTTGCCATCGAGTGTGTGCACTCGCTGGAGAGAGGCAGAGAGAGGGAAAGTGAGAAATCACCCCCCAGGAGGATGGCCACAGCGCAATCCCTTCTCTTCCGTTCTCCTCTCAGGACTTTGGGTGCACACACATGCGTCCTGTGTGTGCACCTAGGATTTGAACCACAGTCAGCCATGTGAGAATCCAGCCCCTTAACCACCACGCCATCTGTTGGCCTCTGGAACTCATTCTTACATGAATGTGTGATCCCAAAAATTAGTCTCAAGTGAGAATTCTAGTATTTCAGGGAAATAAACATATATTGATATAATCAACTGACATATCTATTAAAAAGTGTTGACTATGATTATGCCAATTATATATGTATTTTATATATGAATGTAGATTTCACTTTCAATGTTCCACTTGGTCGAATAGTATAGTCGTATGAAAACTGTAGGCCACTATTATTCTCCAAAAACATGCAAAATTCAAAAATCCCAAATAAGTAATTTATTATTTTATTCAATAACATTAGAGAGAAACTATCGTTGGAATAACATGAGACTAAATAATTGGATAGAACCACAGCTTCCACCTGTACTTAGAGCTCACGCCATCAAATGCTTCCCAATACGTGAAACTAAGTATCAACACATTCAGTAAGAAAGGTTTGCACTTGACATTCCATTCACTCTGTTAAGGAGGATAATGGCAATTATTTTTGTTTTTAAATCTTCAGTAAATAGACTCTGAAGTTGAAGTTAGAATGATTAAAGTTTAGAGGACATAATTCACAGTATCTCTCCAATGAACCAAAAGTCAGTAGGCTTTTTCAAGTGTTCATGGAAAGGCTTGCACCTTATTCACAATAGGTCGAAATGGCAAAAATCTTGGAATCTCTTTTATCTCTTTTATCTGCCAGCCCATCGACTGTAAATATTCATTGTATGTACAACCGCTGGCACCCCTTAAGAAAGAGAGGAGAAATAAAGGGAGGGGAGCAGAGAGAGAAGGTGGGCAGGGCTCCTCTAGCAATTTATTTTTGCATCACTAAAAATTAACCTGGGACTTTTCAGTCTCTGTCATTTAGAATTCCTTGACAAAGTAACATGCAAATATACTCGTTTACCTGTAGAGTAATGCATCGTAGATTGGAAAAATGTAATTCCAATCGACAAAACCTGGACATAGCATGTCTCTTCTCTCACTACCACTAATGCTATCTTGGTCTGCCTCAGAGGCCTCATTACCTATCTCCCTTTTATCAGAGCTACTTCTAACAGTCATGCCAAAAATCTAGATTTTGATAAGTCCTGCTGCTGAAGATATGACAGAAAAAGGACTGCCCTTTACCATTCTGCTGCAGTGACTAAGGCAGAAGTGACAGTACAGCTCTTACTTAGCAAGCTTTAAAGGATCTGGGTTATTCGTATAACTTGAGTCTGCTCTCTGTACTGCCTAGTATTAGAACAGCTGATATCAGGAGTGGTTCTAAGGATCATAACAACTACTACTTAATGAGTGACCAGAAGGACCAGGTACTTTAGGGGAAGCAAAATTACTGATCTCCCCTGGGACAAACATTTAGGGTGTCTCTTTCAATCCAATGTAATATAAAGAAGATTATGATAATAATAAAAAAAAAGAAAAAGAAAAAAATATATACGATTCAAAATATTTATTATTGTGTTGAAGTTAAGTTGTATTTTTCTTGGAATGTGTCCATTTTATCCAAATGTTAATATTTAGATGAAAAAATGTATTCTCCTTGGTTTCTACAAGATTCTTATGTTTTCTTTGAAGTTTCTTTAATATTTCTAGTGATGGTCCCCAATATGTATTACATGATTATATTATATGTAATATCACACATTGTAAAAAAAATAAATAAATAAAAAAATAATAAATAAAATAAATAAATAAATACCAGTGGGAACCAGCAGTTAGCGTAATGGCTATGTCGCTGGACTCCCATGTAGTCAACCACGGTTCACGTCCCGGACCCGGTGACTTAAAACTCATGCCAGGTGCGTGTGCGTGCGTACCCAAGATCTCGAGAGGAGAATGGAGGAGAAGGGATTGCGGCGTGACCATCCCCCCTGGGGGGTAATTTCTCGCTTTCTGTCTCTATGTCTCTCTCTGTCTATCTGGAGAGCATATGCGCCCTATAGTGAAAAACCTCTCCAATCAATCAATCAATAAATAAATAAATAAATAAATACCAGGCAGCCATAGTGGTGTAGCAGTAGCAATGCTCAGGCCATACGGGAAGGTCACAGGTTTGCATTCCAGGCCTTTCCTGTGCACACCAGGTGCATGCATGCTCATGAACTTGGCTGCTAGGAATGGGAATGCAGCATGAATATCTCTCTCTCTCTCTCTCTCTTTTTCTTTCTCTTTCTCTCTCTCCAGCCTTCACCTCTCATGGAAGAAACAAAAAAAAAGTTAAAATATCATTCTGTTATGAATTTCCAAACAGAAATTGAAGTTTGCTGATGCACTTGAAATTCCATCGAAGGATTAAAAAGAAGACGACTTCTAAAGAAGCTTTGCACATGGATGGGTACCCTTAGGTTTGGTTAATACATTTTAATTCTGCTTTTGGATACTTTCGATAGTGAATAACAAGGAGAAATTAAGATGTGGTTTAGAAAAGCATGCTTTGCCAGGAGAAGCAGTTTAATCTGTGACATAGGACATTGACTTTCTTGTCTAATATTTCTTTCTGAAACCTTTCTCTGCTCCATCTCTGCATAGCCGTAAATACATCACTGTTTATTCTTCTTTCTCTGCGCTTCCATTCATGCGTCTCCTTCATGTGAGGAAAAGAGGCTCTCCCTGGAGTAAAAATATTACTGACAACTCCGAAGTGAAGGCAGTTCTAATGGGAAATACCCTGGCACGAGCACAGGGGCTGCCAGCATGGCTGTTTCTGGCTATCAGTTAAGAACTGGCAGATGTTGAATTGACATGTGTTAGGAAATAGCTTTCAGAGACTCATGTTTCAAGACGTATAAAAGAAAAACAGATGACACTGCCTTTCTTTTTCTTCCCCCCCTTGGCTTAAACTGGATAACTAGAAAATCACACCAGATGTGTTAAGATGTTTCTCTTTAAAAACATGTTCTGTTTCCTGAGAAAGATTACTCAAAAGTAGAAGTGAGAGTTGTCCCTCTCATAAAATTTTCATTTCTATTGTGAGTAAAATATTTGGCCAAATGCAAAAAAAAAGATGAATTAAATATTTTTGTGATGGTTATATATATTTTATAAACTGATAAATTACTCAGTTCTCCCTAAAATTTGATTAGTGAGAGATCTTAAAAGAAGTCTGGGGGCCAGCAGGAGGTTTGGTGGTTAAAGCACTGGACTCCCATGTGGCTGACCTCAATTCGAGTCACAGTCTGGGCCCATGTGCGTGCGTGCCCAAAATCCCAAGAGGAGAATGGAGGAGAAGGCATTGTGGCATGACCATTTTCCCTGAGGGGGGCGATTTCTTGCTTTCTGTCTCTCCAGCAAGCACACACACACTATGCAAAAATCTCTAAAAAAAAATAAGAGAATTCTGAAGGAAAGCACATCTTGGCACAGCCTGGAAAATGTAGAACAATTGAATTAGGTAATAAAGGTTGAGATGTTAATCTCACTGCCTTTCTGACAATTTTATCATAAATACTCATTCACATATAGGTAACACATTCATACAAGAAAACATCGTAGGAAGTTGGCATTTTCACTGTACAGATTATGCATTGACAGGGACAGTCGCTGGTTTTGCCTGCTCAGTATTCGTTTTTCTCCGTCAGATGACAGCACTTTTAATATATACATTGGAGGAGGCTCCATCTTCCACACACTGTGCTGCTGTGCTCTACCACAACACTGGTCTGCAGGGGAGAGCATGTGACCTGAGATCAGCCAGTCCGTGAATTCCAACCTCATGGTCATTTTGATTGGTTCATTGGTTGGGCACATGACCCAAGTTAAGTCAGGGAGACACACTGTTGGAACTTTTGGTGGAGTCTTTGAGAAAAACAAGGACTCTCTTCCTGCTGGAATGAAAATGTTTTAGAAATAATCACTGAGCTCCCAGCAGACAGCTTGCCACCATGAAATAAAGATATATTCAAGAACTTTGTCAACGCAGAGGAAAGCAAGAGAGCTACAGATAGAGAGGGAGTCCTGAAACATCTTTTACCTGTGGATCCAACCTACATGTGACTTTCTAAGTTAGATGAGCCCCAATTACCTTTGTTGTTCAAGTCCAGCTTGAGCCTGCAATCAAGACGTAGTGAGAAATCATGTTCGGCTGAGGGAATTAGATCTTCAGGAAAGATAAAGCCCTGGACAGGATCTCGAAAGACATTAGCTTGGAATAAACAGTGATGGGAGAGCAGCATGCTGGTGGTACAGCTGTGTGATCCAAGGCACCGTTCTGTCCAGAAAGGAAAGCACCTATCGGTCACGGAAGCTCAGCATGCAGGGACACTCCAGTCTGGGTCTCTGGTCTCCACCACTGCGTTTATCCTCCAGCCCACCTCGTGGACTCTACAGTACTCTACTCTACAATGTACTCAGGAAAATGCATGTGCATGTTTGGAGAAGCCTGCATGAATGGGGTCTCCACGTGTAGGGTGATAATGGAGACATGAGGAAAGGGAACAATCTGCAAAGATGGAAACCCCACTTACACAGGCTGAAAGTCCTGGTGCAAACAGCATAGTAATTTTATGTCTTCCCTCTTAATAGCTTGGTTGCCCTAGGAGAACTGTGAAACACCAGTTTGGCTGAGAAAGGTCTCCACTGAGGATAGTGGTTTTCTAACATATTTGACCACCATAAGAAAGACATGTTATATCACAACACATACACATTTAAAAAAATACAGAAGTTCGTACCCTTATTTGCCTTAACTCCTGGTTTTGTATTTTGATATCTTCCTTCCTTTCTTCTTTTCTTCCTTCCTTCCCTCTTGAACGATGTTTAGTCTCACTAAACTGATTCCAAAACCCGCTTGGTTTTGAAGAAGCGCCAGCAGATATCAATGTAGGTGACCACACCAATGTAACAGCTATAATAGGTGACCATGACAACCATGGCTCCCTGCCAAGAACCACAGTATTATCTTACTGTGTTTATTTTTACTTGTTTTTTGTATAGGTCACATAGTCATAAGATCCTACATTTCAAAAATGTAACAGGACATACAGTACAAATTCTCTTTCCCATTCCTACCTCTTCGTCATTCAGTTACCTCCTTAGAGGTTTATCAATCTTACTAGCTTCTTCTGTTTTCTTCCAAAAGTATCTTACGCACACACACAGAGTTTTCCCTTCCTTCACAAAAGGACAGCATATTTACAAAGCTGGTTGGCTCCTCTCTTGTTGTTCCTTAGCATATTCAAGGAATTATTTCAAAACAAACAAACAAAAAAGAAAGAAAAGTATTCTGTTTATGGCTTCATAGAATTCCACTGTACATAGTGCCATGTTTATTCAGTGAGGCACCCACTGACTACACATTTGGGTTATCGTTTGCTCTTATACACAACACTGTACTGAATAACTTTCCTGACACATCATTTTACACAAATGAGAATTTTTTTTGAGAGGTTTTTGCTATAGGGTGAGTGTGCTCTCCAGAAAGACAGAGAGAGAAAGAGAGACAGAAAGCAAGAAATCACCCCCTTCCCCCAGAGGGGATGGCCACACCACAATCCCTCCTCCTCTATTCTCCTCTTGGGATCTTGGGCATGCACGCACCCATGCCCAGTGTAAGTTTAAGCCACAGGGTCCAAGACTCGAACCGTGGTCCGCTACATGGGAGTCCAGCAACATAGCCATTATGTTAACTGTTGGTCCCTTTTTTAAATTTATTTTTAATTTTTTTTTACAAATGAGAATATTGATCCAATATTCTTACAAATGGGAATTCTTGAGTCAAAAAGTTCATACATTCGTAATTTTGATAAAATTACATATGATAAAATCATGGAATTGCTTTCTAGAAAATACTACACTAGTTTGTACTAGTGTTAACATTTCTATGTTCTTGGAAATTCTGTTGTTTTCTGACCTTTACTCATTAGTAGGTGAAAATCATATCTTGATGTGGTTTTTAATTTACATTTCTTTAATTATTAATGAAGTTCACTATTTTTCCCATTTATCTGAGAGCCAGTGGTGTATTTCCTGCCTTCTCTCGTTTCACATCCTTAACTTCCACTTTAAAGAACAATCATGGGCTGGCGACTTGGTGGCTAAGGCAGCTCCATCTCATAGGGCCAACTGCATGATTTGAGGCCTGGACCAGGCTGCTTAAAAGAACACACTGGAGGGACCAGCAAATGGCATAATGGTTACATCATTGGACTCTCATGTAGTTGACCATGGACTGAGTCCCAGATATGGTGACTTACCACTCATGCCAGGCACATGTGCACACTTGCCCAAGATCCCAAGGGAAGAATGGAGGAGAAGGAATTGCAACGTGGCCATTCTCCCTAAAGGGTGTTTTCTCGCTTTCTGTCTCTCTGTCTCTCTGGTGAGTGCATGTGCCCTATAGCAAAAATCTCTCTAAAAAAACAGAAAAGAAAGAAAAGGAGAAAGAGAAAAAGAAAGAGAGAGAGGGAAAGAAAGAGAAGAAAGAAAGGAAAAAAGAAAGAAAGAAAAAAACCACTCTGGGTGCATGAGCATGCATGACCAAAATCGTGAGAGGAAACTAGAGAAGGGATTACGGCCATCCCCCAAGGAGGTGATTTCTCACTTTCTCTTCCTGTCTCTCTTCAGTGAGTGCACACAACTTATAATGAACAAGCAAACAAAAGGAGAATGGCCATGAGCTATCCAGTAAAGCAAACACTATCATTTGGCTTTCCTTGTCTAAATCACAAGTAGTTGTTAATGTATTGAGCAAAAATTATATCCCTGTAAAACATTGTGTAACACAGAGTTTCAAGTAAAAAAAAAAATGAACACACAATAAGGCAATACCATTAGAGGTATTTGTACTCAAAGCTGACCATGGTAACAGGGCATAACGTTGGGAGTGGTCAGTTTTGCTGGGGTGGAAGTTTGCTAAAGGGATCATGGGTAGATAGCCCTCTAGGCTCTTTCTAGAGAGGGCTTCTCGATTACACACTTTTTCCCACTCCACCATCCCTCCTCACTTGCATTTCCAAAATATAACTGATTTTCTCAACAACTGAATCTTTAAACTTTGCTCATTGCATCCAGTTATTTCCCATTCACTTTACATTGGTCACTTATCTTCCGAACCGTAGCTGTCAAGAAGGAAAGATCAGGTGTTACTCATGCCGTGCCTGTGGAATACAAGCATTCAGAAGGTATTCTTCAGTGAGTGAAAGGGTGGGTGCAAATGGCCTTTTCTGTGGCAATCATCCTACTCACTATGGTCCTGGTTGTCTGCCATACTTGTTCTCTGTAACTTCTGCACTCTACTGATGTCAAAGCCAGGCCTGACCTCTGCTCAGAAGCCACTAGGAGAGTTCTCTCTCTAGCTGTGTTAATTGTGCAACAATCTCTGACTATGAAACATTATGAAAACACTAGGGTGAGGTAGGTGTTCTAGTTTTTATAATATCTTAAAAGTGTTAATTAATTCAGAATTTGGGAAAACAGGTAAATAATAAAAATGGCTACTGAACAGTCAGTTAGTATACAGAAGTACCTAATATCCTAATCCCAAAAGTCGCTCCTCTGGACCAGCATTTAGTATAATGGCTATGTCACTGGACTCCCACGTAGTCGACCGCGGTTCACGTCCAGGACCCGGTGGCTTAAAACTCACACCGGGCATGTGTGCATGTGTGCCCAAGATCCCAAGAGAGAATGGAGGAGAGGGGATTGCGATGCGGCTATCCCCCCTGGGGGGGTGATTTCTCGCTTTCTCTCTCTCTGTCTCTCTCTGCCTGTCTGGCGAGCGCATGTGCCCCATAGCAAAAACCTCTAAAAAAAAAAATGGCACTTCTAACATAAATTTTTTTTAGAATACATGCTTTGTCTGCTCCATAGTATTTTGTACAAGGTCTTATGGAAGATCCCAGTAACAGTTATATTGAATATATCCCAAACATTCCTTAGCATATCTATGGAAACAACTAGCATGTCTTCTACAGGTATGGTTTATCAACTATTAATCCCACCTTCCCTGGGAGTTACAACTCTCTAGTCATGTGTGATTAGGTTCAGAACCTCAAGCATGCCTCACTGTATTTTTTTCTATTATTCATGGACAATTTTCTTAAATCCCACACTGATCATTGCCAGTGATATTGCAGGATAAGTGCTGCATTTGAGACCCTCTTCATAATCGCTCCATATCTGATCATTTAATGGCAAGACTTGCTAACGCTGGGTCAGGACTGCCGTTAGACACTGCTGCATTCGGAGTCTCCTAGGGTGTTCTGTTCCTGTGGACATCCGGTCACAGTCTGATGTGCTGGGCTTAACTTCCCGTGCGTGCCTTTTGTATTTAGTATTTTCAGTTTCCAAGAAAATACTCTGATCGCTCAGCCTGAAGTATTCCTATTTTTGTAATGATTGAGGTGTTTTGTTTATTTTTTAACTCCAAAACTTTTTTTTTTTTAATTTGCTGTTAACACACATGCTCACCAGAAAAAGAGAGAGAATGTGAGGAAGTGCACACACATCCCTTGCCAGAGGGGATGACCACACCGTAGTCCCTTGTCTTTGATTCTCTTCTAAGGATTTTGGGCATGCATGCACACATGCCCTGCATATTTTTCAAGCTACCAGGCCTGGGATTCAAACTACACAGTCAGCCATGTGGGACACATCTGCCTTAACCACCATGCCACAGGCTGGCCCAGACTCTGAGTCTTTTAAAATAAATAGTTGACTAAAAAGAAAGAAGAAATAAGGTGTATAGTTACTAGCTGAGACAAGAGCAGGTTGCAACGTGAAAGACAAAGTTTGTAGGAACTTCTGGTTGACGTAGCTGCTGCTTGGAAGTGTACGAAGAAATCAATCCCCTGAAGCCCATGTGGTTCCAGAGGACCTTCTCCCCTACCTCTCCTCCGGGGGAGAAAACAAGAGAAACTCTTCCTTGGAATTCTGAACTCCAGACTTCCTCCCCCCTGGATTTCAGTACTCCCAACCACAGAGGAGCAAAGACCTTGAATGGAGCTAACATACATCACAGAGAGGTGCAGGAGCAAACAGCTTCAGGAAAAAAAAGAAAAAAAAAAAAAAGTCAGACCTCCCACTTCACTTGCACTCCAAGGCAGAAGGAGAGCTGCAGGAGAGCTGCAGGAGGTCTGCAAACCAACCAGCAGGTGGAGCTCCATCTATGATCAAGAATCCACAGCCTGGAAGAAGCCCAGGACACCAAAGAGTGCACCCCCATCCCAACAAAAACACTGAGGACTTTGCACTATCCCCAGTCTGACAAGCAGGGCAGGTTCACACTCTCCCTCCTATCACACTCAAGTCCAGAGGAATGGCTATGTGCCCCAGTTAATGCCACTCACAACAAAGCTCTCTTCCGAAGTCCCTTCAACTGAAGAAGTGAGTACTCCACCAGATGTTTAAAAATCAATGCAGAGACACAAGAGATATGGAAACACAAAGATCTCTCCTCCAAAGGAACACTAACTCCTCATCAAAAATGAATAAACCACAGGAAATCACAGAAAGGTCAGAAAAGGAATTCAGAATATGCATCATATAAAATTCAATTAGACTGGGGCAAGCAGGTGGCATGGTGGTTAAGGGCACTGGTTTCCCACTGGATTCCCCCATAGTCACCTGTGGTTCAAGCCCTGGACTTGGTGGCTTTCTCCCTCTCTCTCTCTCTCTCTCTCTCCCCACTCCCAGCCAAATTAAAATAGATAAATAAATAAAATAATTATTTAAAAGTTCAATTAGATTCAAGAGAAAATAGTCAATTCCAGGATACAAGAAAATAGTTCCATGACTTAAAGGAGGAATTCCATAAGAGACATGTTAAAAAAGAATTAAATGGATCTTCCAGAGATGAAGAAAACAATATAGGAAATAAAAAAATCTCTCAAAAGTATTAACAGCAGTTTATATATGCAAAAGAAAGAATATCTGATCTTGAAGACAAAACCTCCAATTTAGCCCAAGCCGTCAAAAATAAATAAATGAAGACAACCTACAGGAAATTCTAGAAATGTTTAAGTAGCCAAATATCTACATAATGGATATTCCAGAAGTTGAGACAGGTGAGAGCATAGAAAATCTCTTTCATAAAATACTACCTGGGAGCCAGCAGGTAGCCTATCAGTTAGGGCTCTGGACTCCCACATAGATGACTGCAGTTTGAGCCCTGGACCTAGTGACTTGAAAATCACATCAGGCTCATGTGCATGTGTGCCCAAACTCCCAGGAAGAGAACAGAGAAGGGACTGTGGCCTGGCCATCCTGCCTGGGCGGTGATTTCTCCCTTTCCTTCTCACTGTCCCTGTCTCTCTCTCACTGTCTCTGTCTCTCTCCAGAGAGCTCATGTGCCCTACAGGAAAAAGAAATGAACAAACAAACAAAAAACCTACCATCTGAAAACTTTCTAAATCTAGACAGACCAGTTCCAAGAAAAGACACCAAATAGAGTCAGCATAAGAAGATCCTCTCCATGGAATATCATAGCCAAGTTAGCAAAATTCAAATACAAAGATAATATTCTAAAAGTGGCAAGAGAGAGGATCAGCAAGCGTCATGGGGGTTAAGGCATTGGACTCCCATATAACTGACCATAGCTCAAGCCCCAGACCCAGTGGCTTGAAAATCACACTGGGTATATATGAGTACATGCCCAAAAATCCTAAGAGAAGAGTGGAAGAGAAGGATTGCTGCATGGCCATTTCCCCAGGGGATGATTTCTCATTTTTCTCTCTTTCTTTCTCTCTCTGGTGAGCACATATGCCCTATAGCAAAAACCTAAAAAAAAAAAAAAAAAAAAAAAAAAAAAAAAAAGAAGGCAAAGTACTTCTTTATTCTTCAGACTAACCTCAGACCTGTCATCACAAACAATGTATATGAGCAAAGAAAGATACATTTAAAATTATGAAAGAAAACAATAAACAATTTCGGCCATAATATACTCAGATACAAATGGGGAGGTGAAATCAAATAACTCCCAGATAAACAAAGACTGAAAGAATTTACCAATACTAGACCAACCATTCAAGAACTACTCAAGGAAATACTACATCAGGAAAGTGATGGACAAGTAAGCAATAAAAGAACACAAAACAACTAAGAAGATGATGAACAAAATGACAGAGGTACGTTTTCATGTATCAATAATAACATTGAATGTTAATGCCATTGAAAATGGATTGAAATATTGGCTGAGTGGATTAAAAAATAGAAGCCTTCAATATGCAGCTTACGAGAAACACACCTCATTGATAAAGACGTACATAGATTGAAAGTGAGGAGGTTGGGAAAAGTCATTTCACTCAAACAGAAACCAAAAAGAACAAAAAAGCTGGAGACAAAATATACATCAAGATAAAAAGAAACAAAGAGAGACACTATATGATATTGAAGGGACTGACTCATCAAGAAGATATAACATTTATAAATTATAAATATTTATGCACCCAGTGCTGGGGCACCCAAATACATAAAAGAAAGACTGTTAGCTCTAAAGACATAGACGCAATACACAGATTGTTGGAGATTTCAACCCCCGGCTGTCACCACTGGATCCGTCACAGGGATTAAATGATACCCTAAGCTGAAAGGACCTAGCAGACATTTATAAAACATTTAACCCCAAAACTAAAATAGACATCTTTCTCAGCCTCATGAGGATTTTTTTTTTTTTTTTTTGCAGATTGACAACATCATAGGGCACAAAGCAAGTCTGTACAAATTTAACAGTATAGAAACTGTATCTAGCATATATTCTGAGTACAATGAAAATGAAGTTAAAATCAACAACAAAAAGAGACTTCAAAAAATACACAAAAACATGGAAACTAAACAATTTACTTCTGAACAACTTCAAAACTATTGAGGAAATTAAAAAGATTTATTGAAACCAATGATAATGAACACATAATATGCTATAGTCTTTGAGACACAGCAAAACCAGTCACATGAGGGAAGTTTATACTAACTACTTCTCACACATACAAAAAAAGAGAGAGATGGCAAGTGAACACATCTCAGGGAACTGGAAGGGTAACAACAGCAAAAAGTTCAAAAGCGCTAGAAAAAAGAAATAATAAAGACGGGAGCAGAAATAAATGAAAGTGACATTAAAGAACAATACCAAAAAATCAACAACAAAAAAAGTTGATTGTTTGAGAAGATAAACAAAATTGACAAACCATTACCTAGACTAAAGAAGGGAAACAGAAAACAACCAAGTAAATAAAGTCAGTAATAAAACAGATAATATTACAACAGATATCATAGAAATACAAAAGACCATGAGAGAATACTATGAATGACTATAGGTTAACAAACTAGAAATCTAGATAAGATGGACAAATTTCTGGACACATAAAATATATCCAGATTAAACCAGAAAGAAATTAAAATCCCAAATAGATCAATAACAAGCCACGAGATTTAATTTGTAATAGTCGTCTAACAAGGAAAAACCCATGTCCCAATGGCTTCACTTCTGAATTCTACAAATTTTTTAAAGAATAGTTGACCCCAATTCTCCTTAAACTATTTATAAAAATCTAAAAGGAAGAAACCCTTCCAGGCTCATTTTACGAAGTTTCCACTATCTTGATACCAAAAACAGACATAGACCTAACAAAGAAAGAAAAAGAAGAAAGAAAGAAAGAAAGAATAGTTGACCCCAATTCTCCTTAAACTATTTATAAAAATCTAAAAGGAAGAAACCCTTCCAGGCTCATTTTACGAAGTTTCCACTATCTTGATACCAAAAACAGACATAGACCTAACAAAGAAAGAAAAAGAAGAAAGAAAGAAAGAAGGAAGGAAAGAAGAAAGAACAAGAAAAAGAGAAAGAAGAAAGAAAGGAAGGAAGGAAGGAAGGAAGGAAGGAAGGAAGGAAGGAAGGAAGAAAAAAGGAATAAAAGAAAATTACAGACCAATATCCCTGATGAATACAGACACAAAAAATCCTCTACAAAATACTAGCATATTGAATCCGACGCTGCATTGAAGAGATTACATTCCGTGACCAGGTGGGCTTTGTCCCAGGGATGTAAAGATGATTCAACATACACAAAACTACAAATGTAATACATAATGTAAACAGAAGGAAAGATACAAACCATATGATCATATCTATTGGTGCATAATAGCGCTTGATAAATAGAACATCCCTTCATGGCTTCATGATTAAGACTTTCAACAAAGTTGATACAGAAGGCACATTTTTCAACACAATTAAAAATCACATATGAGAAACCCATAGGTAACATCATATTGAATAGGAAAAAACTGAAAGCTTTTCCACAAAACTGGTAAAAGACCAAAGTGTCCACGTTCTCCATTCCTTTTCAGTATAGTGCAGGAAGCCTACCCCATCAGAGAAAAGAGGTGGGAAAGGCATTTAAATAGAAATGGACCCAGTGGCTTAAAACTCACACCAAGTGTGTGTGTGTGTGTGTGTGTGTGTGTGTGTGTGTACGTGTTCAAAATCCTGAGAGGAGAATGGAGGAGAAGGGATGGCGGCATGGTAATTTCCCCAGTCACCTATAAGGGGTGATTTCTCACTTTCTGTCTTTCTGGTGAGTGTATGCACCCTATAGAAAAATCTCTCTCTCTCAAAAAAAAAAAAAAAAAAAAAAAAAAAGAATAGAGAACTCAAAAATAAACGCTTAAACATAAAATCAACTGATTTTTAAATAAATGGCACAAGATAATCCAGTAAGAAAATAGAAAGTCTTTTCAAGCAAAGGTGCTGGAAAAACTGGATATCTACCTGCAGAAAAAAATTAACTGGACCCTTATCTCTCACCATTAACAAAAATTACTCTAAGTAGATCAAAGATCTAAATGTAAAGACTCAAACTATAAAACTACTGGTGGAAAGTGCAGGGAAAAACTTGAAGACATTGAAATAGGCCAATATTTATTAAATAAGACCCTTAAAGCGTAGGTAACAATTCCAAAAGTGACAAGTAGGATATCAGCAGGCTAAAATGCTTATGCACACCAAAGCTGGCAATAAATAAAGTGAAGAGACAATTCAAAAAATGGGAGAAAATATTTACAAACTAAACTTCAAATAAGGGATTGATAACTAGAACATATAGGAAACTCAAGCAGCTCACCTATAAAAATAATAATAATACAATTTAAAAATAAGCAAATAAGTGGAACATTCAGCTCTCAAAAGAAGACATATGGATGGCCAAAAAGTGTATGAAAAAATATACAATGTCTCTTGTCATATGGGAAATATAAATCAAAAATACATTGAGGTATCATTCAATGCTGGTCAGAATGGCTACGGTAAAAAAAAAAATAAACAAGAAATGCTGGAGAAGGCTATGATGAAATGGGAACCCTCCTGCACTGTAGGTGGAAATATAAATTAGTACAGCCACTGGAAAACAATATAACAAAAATTCTACAAATAGAATTACCATATGACTCAGTAATCCCACTCTTTTGTATTTATCCAACGAATAGAAAAACACTCAATAGAAAAGATATTTGGGGAACCAGCAGTTAGCGTAATGGCTATGTTGCTGGACTCCCACGTAGTTGACCGCAGTTCACGTCCCGGACCCGGTGGCTTAAAACTCACGCCGGGCGCGTGTGCATGTGTGCTCAGGATCCCGAGAGGAGAATGGAGGAGAGGGGATTGCAGCGTGACCATCCCCCCTGGGGGATGATTTCTCGCTTTCTGTCTCTATGTCTCTCTCTGTCTGGCGAGCGCACGCGCCCTATAGCAAAAAAAACTCTCAAAAAAAAAAAGAAAAGAAAAGATATTTGCACTTTCATGTTTATTATAGGATTATTCACAATTGCTGAGGCATGGAATCAACCTAAATTCTAAATAATTGATGACTGGATATGAAGAATGTGGCACATATACATTATCGAATACTACTTAGTCATAAAGCGTGCTGAGATTCTGTCATTTATTCAAAGTGGATGAATAGAAATTTAATGCTAATTAAAATAAGCCAGGCTATAAAAGACAAACATTGTGTATCCATGCTCCATATATACCAAATATCTGCACTCTATGGCAGAAATTGAAAGATTCAAAGACATAATAGTGGGTAGGGCAAGTGTAGATACCAGAGACTGTAGGGAGGGGAGTAGATAGTGAGGAATAGTTGAGAGGGACTCAGAGAAGCACTTAACAGACGCCAGAATGGTAAGGTTCTTGGTTGAAAATGATGTACATGGTAACATCCTTGATTTGATTATCACACATCACACTCACACTTTGAAAAAACCATATTGTACACCATAAGAATATACAGCAATTAAATGTAAATAAGAAGTTACAAAATAAGAATAAATAAGGTATAATTATGAGTGAATGGTATTTATTTTTATTAAACCATTAATTTTGCCACCCAAGGTTCCTAACACACGCACACATACACACACACACACACACACACACACACACACACAAATTTTTAGTAAACAACTAGCATACTTTTTACAGGTATCTCCTCTTCAAAGGGAGTATAACTTTGGGCCACCAGCTAGAATGACCAAGACTCATTCTTTAAGCCTTATAATTGAAGAAACTTCTAGACTTCAATCAATCCTCTCTATTATGTTGCCCATCCTGATTCCAGCGGCTATGCTGGCCACTGGCAGCCTTGACCCCCTTTAGTCCCATGGCTGTAACAGACTTCACAGTGTTACATGACTAATTCTCTCTTGACCATTGGGTTGAGCAATTTCTGTGTTTATGTCTCAGTGCACTGCAGAGAGCTGTGTCTACTGCCCTGTGTACTGATGAGGAAGAACAAATTGCAGAAGAGAGTCACTTTCTCTGAGTTCTTTATCTTCTTCCTTATAAAAAAAAAATGTCCCTTAGCTCTATGGTTTACACTTTTGATTTTGAAACTAAAGGCTGCAAGCAAGAATTAAATACACATTTCCTATGTTCATTATCTCAGAATGAATAGAAAATAAGAGCTCAAATTTTGCTTTTCCTCATTTTTCTCTTTTGTTCTTAGCTTTTGCCATCAGCATGCTTAATAGCAATGTGTGATAAGTCTCTTCTGCAGATTTTTTTCAAAAGCTTTACTTTCTTGTCTATTTGTGTATTTATTATTTAATCTAAAGTAAGACTGCATCACTCTAACAGTAGAACTACTTCTCAGGATTTCACCTGTTCCTTATCTAAGACTATAAAGAGTCCAGGAGCAAAGCTGGAATTCATAAATATTGTACCAATGCTCCAACCTGCCAGGCCAGCTACCATATATAACCCTTATTTTGTACCCAGTAGGTCAACCCACAGACCTCAAATGACAGCTATATGGCCCCTTCCAAATGCCCCTCGTGCCAAGGAAAAGTCTTGGTATGCTAGATATATAGCCATTGATTCTCCTTTGTACTCAAGATGTTCTTACATTAATAAAGCAAACCACACAGCAAATATTTCAACCTTCTCTGACTACATTTCAAGTTTGAAAGTAAAAGTTTTGTGAGTTTTTTTTTTTTTAAATCATTCAGGTAAGTTCAAAATAGCCTGCAACTATAGAATTTGGGGTATATTTTGGTTCTTATTTAAGGTTAAAAATGTTCCCAGAAGAAACACAGTTTAAAATTACAGAAATATATCATTTATCTTTGTGACATTTATAGAGTATTTTTATTAGATATAATTCCATTTTTATTAAGGTATGTTCTCAATTTCATCAAATGCTAATGTAGTAAAAGTTATGAGAGCATGTTTATTATCAGAGACATGTACACCATTTTTTAAAGTTTCTCTTTCTTCCTCTTTCTTTTTCTTTCTTTCTTTCCTGAGTAAGAGAGAGAAAAAGAGAGTAATACAGAGAGAGAGAAATAATACTGTCAACAGTGTCTCCATGCTGTCTCCCACCCTCGGATTGTGAACACACATGTGCCCAGCCTGTTGAATGAGGTCTTTAGATACAAACCCAGAACCTTCCCAGGTGGGTCAGTCTCACAGAGCATGGTGTTTTATCACTGCATGGCCATCCAGTTGCCTGTTTTTTATGGTAATATTCTCGAAGAGCTAAACTGAGTCACAATGGGAGACTTTCACACTGCTTGACCATACTATGAATTGATATATATTATTAAATCTCTAGACCCTTATTATTTGCAATATCCAATCAAAATAGAAGAAATCACGGCTTTAAATTTTGAAGGCAATAATAAGCTAGAGATAGGCACAAATTCCATGATTGGTTGGTCAACTGTATGTGAGTACATGTTTTGTTGAAACATTTTCCACCACGAATGGAAAGAATCAGAAATGAGTAACAGTTCTAATTGGTTTTAGCCACAGAGGATCCCCTTTTCCAAGGAAAAGTGGTACTAGAAAAAGTACTTTCAAGGGACCTACACAAATATGTGGCAAAGAAAATTATTTGAACTCACTTAGTCTTGCTTCATTTTATTTTTCTGAACACAAGAGAAAACAGTACTTGACAGTTTTCCTTGTAGTTCGGTTGGCAGCCATGACTAATTCTGGCCAATGGTCTGTGAGCAGAATGAAAGATAACCACAGAAGTCAAGGATACATGTCAAGATAGCAGAACCTGGGCCAGCAGGTGGTGTGGTAGTTCAGGCTCTGGATTCCCATATGGCTGACCACAGTTCTTTCTAGACCTGGACCTGGCAGCTTGGATATCACAACTGACATGTGTGCATGCATGCCCAAAATCCTGAAGGAGAATGGAAGAGAAGGGATGGCAATGTGGCCATCCCCTTGGGGGATCAATTTTCACTTTTCCTCTCTCTGTCTCTATGTAAGAAATTAGTACATTACATGCTCCTTGGAAAAAAATAGATCCTTTCATATTTATTACACTTTGAGGGATTCATTTTAAAAATCTTAATTTTATATTTTTATTTAAAAATAAAAGTAAATTGGGTGAGCAGGTGGCATGGAGGTTAAGGTGGCCGGACCCCACGTGGTCAACTTCATGGCTTGAGTCCCAGACCCAGTCACTTGAAAAATCATGCAGGGCACATGTGTGCATGTGCCCAAAATTTCAAGAGGAGAACAGAGGAGAAGGGACTGAGGCATGGCTATCCCCTCTAGGGGATGATTTCTCACTTTCTCTCTTTTTCTCTCTCTTTGATGAGTGCACATGCCCTATAGAAAACTAATAATAAGAGTAATTGGAATTTATTTTAGTTATTCCATTAAAAATCAGTGAAAAACAGTTTTTTGTTTGGCTACAAATGAGCCCAGAGTGGAGGCGCTATGGCTAGGTGTCATCCCAAGATTGTTACAGACTTCCTCTTACAAAAGGGCATTGACACAGAAAGAGAGAGTACAACAAGTAGGGTAGAAATATTTTAAAAGTTTTAATACCCAGGACCCAATAAAGCAATTGTTTTATTTGGGGAAATGAAGTACATTTCTATCATTTCCATTACTTCATTTCCCCAAATAAAAAAATTGCTTTATTTTATTTTTTTAAAGAGAAAAGGAGTGCATGTGAAAATGAGAAAGAAAATGAGAGTGAGAGAGGGAAAG
>NW_006198133.1:2539538-2546204 GCF_000334495.1 Tupaia belangeri chinensis
AGGGAGGTAATCTTGACAGAGTCTTAGCATGCCCTTCTGCTCCAGCCTGCTAGCCAGCTAGGACCACAGGCACACCCCCACTATGCCAGGCCCGTTTAGATCAGGTTGGGAACCAAACCACACCTATTGTGCAGCCTCAGACATAATACAATGACACTTCCTGCTTGAGCAACCACAACTAGACCAGAAAAATGTCTTCTTTTTTTTTTTTTTTAAGATTTTTGCCATAGGGCATGTGCACTCACCAGAGAGAGATAATAAGAGGAAAGTGAGAAATCATCTGCCCTGGCAGGGGCGGCCATGCTGTAATCCCTTCTCTTGCGTCCTCCTCCTGGGATTTTGGACACACACACAACACACACACCTGGTGTGATTTTTCAAGTCACTAGGTCCAGCATTTGAAATGTGGTCAGCCATATGGGAATCCAGCACTTTAACCACCACACCATCTGCCGATCCCCAAAACTGTCCTAATATTCTCAAATTCTTAGATAAATTCTGTAATGAACATAAAGATTTTATCTCTCCTTCGGTACGTGTAGATCTTGTATTTCTGGTGCATTTAATTTATTTTAAAAGAAAAGAAAGAGTGCTAGAAAGTTTTGACATCAAGAAAATGATTTATAGGATTTCAGAACATTTTGATTGCTTGACTAAGTCAGACTAAAATATAAATAAGTACTAAATAAAAATATAAGTACTAAAATATAAATAAAATGTTTCCCAAGCCTGGCCTGGTCATGGTTGTGCAGGTGATGGAGCACTGCTTCACAAAGCTGGAGACCATAAGGGAAGGCTCCAGGTTTCTTCCTGGGTCGACCTGAATACACCCATGATCCTGGCTGGCTGCAGAGCTTGGGAGGGATTATGGCGTGAAGACCCTGTAAAGGGTGTCCCTCCTTCTCTCTCTTTCTTTTAGGAAGTAAATAAATACTAAGCTTAAACTTTTTTTTTTTAATTTTTATTATCATCATAATCTTCTTTATATTACATTGGATTACATGTAACTTTACAGTGTATTACATTGTTTTTTCAAAAGGGAATGCCATGCATGTCAGTCAGTACAGAGACATTAATCTCCCCACTTCAACATTCCATATCTTTTCTGTTTTCCCCAATCATTATTTTTATTATTCTAATTATTTTTATAAAACAGTCAATTGCTATTTCTCGTTCTGCTTGTAAAAATACTTTGCCCATCATGAAATACTTCTCAGACCAATCCAGTTGAGAATACTATACATGTCATCATCAACAGTTAATAAGCCCTATCTGTTTCTCACTAACGTCTTGTCTCTCTATTGTTCACTTGCTATCTTTCTCTATCCTCTTCTCTTCACTTACCCCATTCCACACTGTCCTATTCTCATTAAGTACCTTCACTGTTTTTATGTCCTCCGATTTTTTGCTCTCTATTATAGAGTGCGGATAGTCGGTATATATTGATACATACAATATCTTTCTTTCATAGCCTGGCTTACTTCACTCAGCAATAGATCCTCCATATCTGACCATTTTCTATCAAATTCCAGGGTCTTGTTATTTTTTATGGCTGAGTAGTATTCCATAGAGTATATATACCACACTTTTCCAATCCATTCATCAGTTTGTGGACATTTAGGTTGGTTCCATGTCTTGGCAATTGTGAATAATGCTGCAATAAACATGGATGTGCAAGCACTTTTCTGACTGAGCGTTCTCCTGTCTTTTGGGTAAATACCCAGAAGTGGGATTGCTGGATCAAATGGTAGTTCTATTTGTAGATCTTTGAGGAACCTCCATATTGTTCTCCACAGTGGTTGAACTAGTTTACATTCCCACCAACAGTGTAGGAGGGTTCCCTTTTCACCACATCCCCGCCAACACTTATCACTTTTTATATTCTTAATCTTTGCCATTCTGACAGGGGTTAGGTGGTATCTCATTGTGGTTTTTATCTGCATCTCCCTTATGATGAGGGATGTTGAACATTTCCTCATATGCTTTTTGGCTGTTCGTATGTCTTCCTTAGAGAGACTTTTGTTCAGCTCACTTTCCCATCTTTTAATCGGGTTAATCATTTTTTTTCGCATAAGGCACTTGAGTTCCCTATGTATTCTCGTTATCAGTCCCTTGTCTGAGGCATATTTAACAAAAATATTTTCCCATTCTGAGGGTTGTCGGTTCACACTTGTTACTGTGTCCTTTGCTGTGCAGAAACTTCTTAGTCTAATATAGTCCCACTTGTCTATTTTAGGGATTATTGCCTGTGCTTTGGGAGTCTTATTTAAGAAGTCTTTGCCTACTCCAATGTCTCCCAGAGTTTCCCCAGCATTTTCCACAAGTAGTTTTATTGTCTGAGGTCTTAGGTTCAGATCTTTGATCCATTTTGAGTTGACTGTTGTTAATGGTGAAAGATGGGGGTTCAGTTTCATCTTTCTGCAGGTGGATACCCAGTTTTTCCAGCACCATTTACTAAAGAGGTTTTCCTTTTCCCAATGGATTGACTGATATCCTTTGTCAAAGATCAGTTGGCTATAAGCTTTGGGAGTTATTTCTGGGGTCTCTATTCTCTTCCATTGGTCCACATGTCTGTTTTTATGCCAATACCATGCTGTTTTGATGACCACAGCTTTATAGTATATCTTGGGATCAGGGAGTGATATGCCTCCTACTCCATTCTTCTTACGCAGGATTGCTTTTGCAATACGAGGTCTTTTATGGTTCCAGACAAATTCTATAATTGTCTTTTCTAGATCTCTGAAGAATATCTCTGGTATTTTGATTGGAATTGCATTAAACATGTAGATTAATTTGGGTAGAATTGCCATTTTGATTATGTTAATTCTACCAATCCAGGAGCATGGGATGTCCTTCCACTTTTTTATGTCACTTTCAATGTCTTTTTTAAGATTCTCGTAGTTTTCTTTATAAAGGTCTTTGACTTTCTTAGTTAGGTTTATCCCTAGATATCTTATACATCTTGTGGCTACGGTGAAAGGGATTCCTTTCTTCAGCTCTGCTTCATTCAACTTGTTGTTCATAAATAGAAATGCTATAGATTTTTGGATATTGATTTTGTATCCTGCCACCTTACTGTATTCACTTATTACTTCAAGCAGTTTTTTCATGGATACCTTTGGGTCTTCTAAGTATACCATCATGTCATCTGCAAATAAAGATATTTTCAACTCTTCTTTGCCTATTCGAATGCCTTTAATACTGTTCTCTTCTCTGATTGCAATAGCTAAGACTTCCAGTACTATATTAAAGAGCAGTGGAGAAAGTGGGCAGCCTTGCCTAGTACCTGTTTTCAGAGGAAAAGCTTTCAGCTTTTCCCCATTCAGTATAATATTAGCTGTAGGTTTTTCATAGATTGCTTTTATTGTGTTCAGAAATGACCCTTCTATACCAATCTTACTGAGAGTCTTAATCATAAAAGGATGTTGTATTTTATCAAACGCTTTCTCCGCATCAATTGAGATGATCATATGGTTTTTATCTTTCTTTCTGTTAATGTGGTGTATTACATTTATGGTCTTGCGTATATTGAACCACCCTTGCATCCCTGGTATAAAGCCTACCTGGTCGTGATGAATGATCTTTGTTATATGTTGTTGGATACGATTTGCGAGTATCTTGTTGAGAATTTTCGCATCTATATTCATCAATGATATTGGTCTGTAGTTTTCCTTTTTTGTCATATCCTTATCTGTTTTGGGGATGAGGATGATGGAGGCTTCATAAAATGAATTTGGAAGGTTTCCTTCCTTTTGAATCTTTAGAAATAATTTTAGTAAGATAGGGGTTAATTCTTCCTTGAAAGTTTTGTAGAATTCACAAGTGAAGCCATCTGGGCCTGGGCTTTTCTTTGTTGGGAGATTATTAATTACTGATTCAATCTCCTGGCTTGTTATAGGTCTATTCAGATTCTCTATGTCTTCCTGATCCAATCTTGGTAGTTTATATGCATCCAGGAATTTGTCCATCTCCTCCAGGTTATCTTGTTTGTTGGCGTAAAGTCGCTCATAGTATCCTCTAATGATATTATGTATTTCTGCTATGTCCGTGGTAATATTGCCTGTTTCATCACATATTTGATTAATCTGGTTTCTTTCTTTCTTCTTCTTGATCAGTCTAGCCAATGGAGTATCAATCTTGTTGATCTTTTCAAAGAACCAGCTTTTGCTTTCATTTATTTTCTGTATGGTTCGTTTATTTTCTATTTCATTTATTTCTGCTCGAACCTTTATTATTTCTTTTCGCCTGGCATTTTGGGGGTTCGTTTGTTGTTGTTTTTCCAGTTCTCTGAGGCATGATGATAAGTTATCTACTTGCCATCTTTCCATCCTTTTCTTATGTGCACTAATTGCTATGAATTTCCCTCTTATGACTGCTTTTGCTGTGTCCCATAGGTTCTGGACACTTGTGTCCTCATTATCATTTGTTTCCATAAATTTGTTTATTTCAGCCTTAATTTCTTCAGTAGTGAAGAAGTCATTCAGAAGTAGGTTGTTCAGTTTCCATGTGTTCGTGTGTTTTCGGGGTTGTTTCTTGAAATTAATCTTGAGTTTAATTCCATCATGGTCAGAGAAGATGCTGGGTACAGTTTCTATGCCTTTGAATCTGTAAAGGCTTGATTTGTGTCCTAATATATGATCTATCTTTGAAAAGGTTCCATGTCGGGGTGAGAAAAATGTATATGTTGTGGATGTAGGGTGGAAAGTTCTATAGATATCTGTCAAGCCCATTCCATTTATAGTATCATTTAAGTCCTGTATCTCTCTATTTATTTTCTGTCTAGAAGATCTGTCTATAGGAGATAACGGGGTGTTGAGATCTCCAACAATTATAGTATTTTTCCCTATGTCTCCTTTTAGCTCCAGCAGTCTTTCCTTCACATATTTAGGCGCACCTGAGTTGGGTGCGTAGATATTTATAAGGGTTATATCTTCTTGCTGGATTACCCCATCTACTATTATATAATGCCCTTCTTTGTCTCTTCTTACAGTCTTTGTTTTAAAATCTATTTTGTCTGAGATCAATATCGCTACTCCAGCCTTTTTCTGATTTCCATTTGCATGGAATATCTTTTTCCAGCCCTTGACTTTTAGTCTATGTATATCTTTATCCATAAAGTGAGTTTCTTGTAGGCAACAGATAGAGGGTTTCTGTTTTCTTATCCATTCAGCTAGTCTATGTCTCTTAACTGGGGAATTTAATCCATTGACATTCAATGTAATTATCGATATTTCCATACCTGATCCTATCATTAAGTGAGCCATTTTCTTAGTTGTTTTTTGTTCTCGTATAACTGTCTCTGATTTTTTAGTTTTCCTGGTATAGTACTCCCTTCAAAACCTCTTGAAGAGCTGGTCTGGTGTTGGTAAATTCCTTCAAATTTTGTTTATTTGAGAATGTTTTTATCTTTTTTTCCCATATAAAAGATAATTTTGCCGGGTATAGTATTCTTGGTTGAAATTGTTTTTCACTCAACACTTTGACTATGCTTCCCCATTCTTTCCTTTCCTGCATTGTTTCTGCTGAGAGATCCGATGTTAGCCTGATGGGGTGACCTTTGTAAGTAACCTGGCGTTTCCCTCTTGCCAACTTTAGTATCTTGTCTTTATCTGTTGTTTTTGCCAGTCTGGCTATGATGTGCCTTGGAGATGATCTTCTTGGGTTGATTCTACTTGGGGTCCTCTGTATTTCTTGGGTCTGGATATTTGAATGCCTTTCTAGATTTGGAAAGTTTTCTTCCAGGATCTCATGGAATAAATTTTCCAGGCCCTTATTATTTTCTTCCTCCTCCGGAATACCAATTATCCGAATGTTGGGGCGCTTGATGGTGTCCAGTATTCCTCGTATATTATCCTCATTTTTCATGGTTGTTTTCTCAATCTTCTTGATACTTTTATCTAGGTCAGATGTTTTGTCTTCTACGTTAGAGATTCGGTCTTCTGCCTGGTCTAACCTACATTTAATGCTTTCAAGGGAGGTTTTGATTTCCTCTATCACATTCTTCAAACCTAGAAGTTCCATCTGGTTCTTGTTTAGGGTATCCATTTCTTCTTTCAAGTCATTAAAGGACTTCCTCATCTCCTGGAGCTCCTTGTCTCTTTTCTCTTCCATCTCAGTTAGTTTGGTCACTACAAATATTCTGAATTCCTTATCAGACATGTCCACGACGTCCATTGTATTGACTGTGGGTGATGTAGGATTGATGATTTCCCTTGACGGAGAGGCCTTTTGTTGGTTGCTCATATTTCTTGAGCCTTTGCGATTGTTCTTAGTCATCAGGTAATCTATATGTTTCTTGCTAACTTGATTAAGGTATCTCTGATTCTTAAAAGTTGTACAGGCTTAGAAGATTGATGATTTCTCTTATGGTTGGCCTACCTATTACTCACAATTACCATGAACTGTTGCCACTAGCCCTGGAAGGCCCAAAGACCTCGCTGTTTCTAAGGAGTGGTGAGCCTTCAACTGACCAAATAAGCAACACCCCAAGAGAAAAGAAAAACAAAATGGAAAAAGAAAAAAGCAAC
Organism: Tupaia belangeri chinensis; assembly: GCF_000334495.1. Classification (NCBI taxonomy): domain Eukaryota; kingdom Metazoa; phylum Chordata; class Mammalia; order Scandentia; family Tupaiidae; genus Tupaia; species Tupaia belangeri. The sequence continues at coordinate 2,546,066 of NW_006198133.1, forward strand.
GCGCGCCGCGCGCTACTCAACTCACCAAAATTCAAACAGTCCAAAGGCTAGTGGAAAGGGATCAGACAATGAATGACAGTACCACGTTGGTCGGGACTGCAGCCTCAGTCCGCCAGGGGTCCGGAACTGCTGGCCGGTT
>NW_006198133.1:2546277-2564250 GCF_000334495.1 Tupaia belangeri chinensis
GGGATGCGTGGAGTTGCGCCAGGGTCGGGCCTGCAGCCTCAGTCCGCCTGGTGTCCGGAACTCTACTAAGCTTAAACTTAAAACAATAAAAATGAAAATAAAAAAGATTTCCTTGATCAGCAGATGGCATGGTGGTTAAGGCGACTGGACCCCACATGGCCAAATATGTGGGCGAAGTCCCAGACCTGGTCACTTGAAGAACATAGCAGGACATATGTGCAGGCATGCTCAAAATCCCTGAAGAGAATGGAAGAAAAAGAATTATGACGTAGTCATACCCCCCTATGGGGTACTTTCTTAATTTTTCTTTCCCTCTCTGACTCTTTCCAGCAAGTGTGCACAGTCTATAGCAAAGTAAAGAAAATGATCTCCAGGTGGCATAATGGCTACGTTGCTGGACTCCCATGTAGTCGACCATGGTTCGCGTCCCAGACCCAGTGGCTTAAAACTCACGCTGGGTGCATGTGCATGTGTGTCCAAGATCCCAAGAGGAGAGTGGAGGAGAAGGGATAGCGGCATGGCCATCCCCCCAGGGGGTGATTTTTTGCTTTCTATCTCTCCTTCTCTCTCGGTCTGTCTCTCTGTCTCCCTCTGTCTGTCTGGTGAGTGCACGTGCCCTGTAGCAAAAATCTCTCCTAAAAAATTAAAAAAAAAAAGAAAGAAAGAAAGAAAAAAGAAAATGCTCCTCAGAGTCAGCCCCATGGCTTGGTGATTATGGGAGCCAGTAGGCACGTGGCCGACCATGTGGTTTAAGTCTAGAACAAGCAGTTTGAAAAACATGCCAGGCACTTGTGTGTGCTGCCCCCAAATCCAGACAGGATGGAAAAATAGAGAAGGGATTGCATGTGACCATGCCCCATTGGAGCTGCTTTTTCCTCTCCCTCTCTCTCTGGTGAGCACATGTTCCCTCTAGCAAATTAAAATTTAAAAAAATTTTCTCAATCCAAATGGAGGATCTTATTTTCTAACAAGATTGTCTGTAATTTTTTTTTTTTTTTGAGGGAGAGAGAGAATTTTGTTATAGGGGCGTGCACTCACCAGGGATTCAGAGAGAAACAGAGAGACAGAAAGCAAGAAATCATCCCCCAGAGGAGATGCCCACACTGTAATCCTTTCTCCACACTGCAATCCATTCTCCTCCATTCTCCTCTTGGGATTTTAAGCACGCATGCACATGTACCTGGCATGAGTTTTAAGCTACTGGGTCCAGAACTCGAACCACGGTCAACTATGTGGGAGTCTAGCATTGTAATTATTATGCCAAGATTGTAACTTTTTTAAATCAAGGATTATTGCATGAATTTCAAGCAAAAGTTGATTTAGGTCATTTGACTCATTACATCCAAACTTAATTTAAAATAAAAATGTTGGAAGTTTGCATACCTTGCTAATTTGGTATGGACATTAACAGGAGAGTTATACTAGTATAATGAATTTTAATTTAATTATCAAGTATGTATTATATTCACATAATCCAAAATTTTAGCAGGCATCTGAAATGCAAAAGCCTACCTTCCATACATATCCCTCATCAGCCGAGAGCCTCTCTGCATTGCTCTTAGATTCTTAGAACTTCTTCCAGCCCTACTGTACTACAAATGAGCAGACACAAATATAGACCAACAAAGGTTTACACGTCTCCATTCACTTGTCTTCTCCCAGCAGAGAGTGAGGACCGGTGTGTGCTGCACGTGCATTCCTTGACTTCTTTCCTGGCTTTTCTCTCACCCCTCCAGTACTCCTCTTCCTTCACCTTTGCAGCCATTGCCTCCTTTCTGCATCCCTTACACCTCAATTCTTCTGTTTTTACATGTTCTTCTCCAGTGATTTTCTCTCTTCTCATTGGGCTTAAATAAAGATGTTGGCATAGAAGTAATGTGTGGGCTACAAAGATTTATTCAGAACAGATGACTTTGAAGTATAAGAAGGATATGGTAGAAAAGAAAGGTGGTGATGGGACTTCTAGATGGAGGGAGAGCAGATAGAAAGGTACAAAGGGATCAAATATCGAGGGACCAGTTCAAAATCTAACCTAAAAATATGTGTGTGAATGTTAAACAAAAAAAAATGAATGATATCCAAAGAAATTATTTACTCAGAAGTCATTATTTTGCCAATCATCCATGCAAATTATAGAAACGGAATGAAATGAAAGTAAATCTTAAAGGACTGTGTCTGTGTGCAACATGAGCATGACAGAAAGTGAAGATGATCACACGCCATACTAGGAAACCATTCCTCAATCTGCTGGTCACTGCCAACGTACTGCCCCGCTTAGGTCACCTCTGTGTATGGGAAAGTCATCCGGACAACTGTGCAGACTGACAGCCTGTGAACCTGTCTCTGGATGCTACAAAATGTTTTGTAGCAGAACTTCAAATTTTACCACAGTGGCAGACCTTGATTTCCACATTTTACTGCTTCTCAAGCTTATCACTGAGGACAGAAGTCTGACTGCTTTTTTCTATTTTCCAAAATCCCTTCCAAAGGGCTTGGGATGAATCACAACCCAAACATTAATGACCATTTTGGCCCATTTGATAATAGGACTTTTTCTATATGCTGTCTCTGGCATAGTATCTTTGTGAAGGGTGCTCACAGACATGAACAGACCATTTGACTTATTGATAATGGGTCTACTCCTACATCCTGTCCTTGGGAGGATATCTTGTGACACATACAAGCCCCATTATCTTTGTTAAAGTACACTCTTCCCTGATCCCGTCTCAAAATACAGATCTCCCTTTCTTGTGATCAACCTAAAAACTGTAAAACCCTCCTATGGCCTATACGCCTGCACTTCCAGGTATCCTGCCTTTTGGGGCCAGATCAATGGGAAAATTCTTTTCACCAAATTCTAAACCTTATCTCTCACTCTCAAAACTAAATAAAAGGAACCCCTTTCACTCTCAAATCCAAATAAAAGGATCACCCCAAGAAAGGCATGTTTACCTTTCTCCAGGTTGGTCACATATATTTGTGTTTAGAAATAAACCTCATTAATTACTATTCCTGCAGAGTTGGTTATTTCCCTCAACATCACCCATATTGAGGACACATCCAAACATATTGCTTTTAATGACAGTGACACATTTATAAGTAGTATGAAAAGCACTGATTCCATATTTGAATACCACTTTTAAAAGAAGCCTTTTCATTTTCTGAACTTCTTATTCTCTCAGTTGAGAGAATAGAATTGTCTCTGAAACTTACAAATTATGTCCCAAGCCAGAATGAAAAGAAGCTACAAAGTGTATTTTCACAGAAGAACAACACTGTCCCCTTGAGAACAGTGTTTGACTATCTAGGACACGTGATTTTTGCCTTGAACACAATCTTTGATGTTGTTAATTTTTTTTGTGGGGGGGGAGAGGTTTTTGCCATAGGGCGCATGCACTTGCCAGACAGACAGAGAGAGACAGAGAGATAGAAAGCGAGAAATCACCCCCCAGAGGGGATGGCCACGCTGCAATCCCTTCTCCTCCATTCTCCTCTCGGGATCCTGGGCACGCACGCACACACGCCCAGAGTGAGTTTAAGCCACCAGGTCCGGGACTCAAACTGCGGTCGACTACATGGGAGTCCAGCGACATAGCCATTACGCTAACTGCTGGTCCCAATGTTGTTAATTCTTTATATGCTTCTAAATTGATCATTTCCAATCAGTTTGTCTGTTAGAGTCCTATAGGTGAATTTATAAGGGCCAGGAATCTAAGGAGCTGATCCCTCCTGCAGAACCAGTACCTGCATGTAGACCCATCTCTTCATTTCTCTGAACTCCATAGTTATCATCTGTGCTAACATCACAGAACTAGTAACAGAATCATATAAAACAAAGTTGTTTTTAAACAAAAGCATGCTATTTTTGTTCCTCCCCCTAAACATGGATCTCCTAAACTTGGACTTGAAATAGAAATAGGTTACTGAGAGAGAGTTTCTTTTCTTTCTTTTTTTTTTTAATTGGCCAGAAGATATGTGCACTCTCCAGAGATAGAGAGAGACAGAGAGAAAGGGAGAGGGAGAAAGCACCTCCGTATGGTGTATAGACATGCAACAATTCCTTCTCCCTTTTTCTATCCTGTCAGGATTTGGGGCATGGGACCAGCAGTTAGCGTAATGGCCATGTCACTGGACTCCCACGTAGTCGACCATGGTTCGAGTCCCGGACCTGGTGGCTTAAACTCACGCTGGGTGTGTGTGCATGTGTGCCCAAGATCCTGAGAGGAGAATGGAGGAGAAGGGATTGCAGCGTGGCCATCCCCCCTGGGGGGTGCTTTCTCGCTTTCTATCTCTCTGTCTCTCTCTGTCTGTCTGGCGAGTGCACACGCCCTATAGCAAAAACCTCTCAAAAAAAAAAAAAAAAAAGAATTTGGGGCATGTGCACATGTGCACTGAGCATGTTTTTCAAGTTGCCAGGGTCAGGATTTGAACAGTACAGTCACATGTGATCTGATTCTCTTAACCACCAGGCCACAGGGCTGGACTGAGAGAGTATTTCATATTTCTCACTCCCATGTGATGCAGTGATAAACATCTAGTTCTCTCCCTAAAGGTGAGAATCTCCACCTATCTGTCCTGAGCCTCAGGACTGAGTTCTCTTAGTTAGCAACTGGGAAGTAGTAGATGACAAAAGTTTTATTCCCAGAGAGCTGGGACTCCAACATGACCTCAATGAGAAATGCAATTATAGCTTTATTGCAGGAGATTTACAGATTTGTAGATATTACTCACATACTTTCACCACAGACATGGGCCTCTTTCTGAAAAGGTCAGGGTGACCCTGACATACTTTCCTGAAGAACAATGGTCATGACCTAATGATCTCATGTTCCCATGAGAAGAAAAATCATTATGTGGAAATGCCAGAGGCCCAAGTTCATCTGAAAATTTTCAGGAAGGCCTTCTCATAACAAAAAAATATTGTGGTATCATTGGAAAAGAACTGCCCCAAAGTGAAGAGAGCTGGATTCTAATCTGGTAATCCAATTTGTCAAGCTAAACTTGACAAATCTTTTTTGTTTGTTTGTTTCGGTATCTGTTTCCTTACTAGCAATGCATGTAAGATCCCTTAAGAATACAAAACTACATTTTTTTGGTAATATTTATTATAATTTCTGATTTACATGTCATTGTTGTACATCTTTGTAGGGTATGGTATATTTTTGGACCTACTTACAGCTGTCTTTAAATATAAGAATCCCTATGGAACCTATTGGAGGAAAAAGTAAATGAAGAATGAGTCTTTCAGCCTGTTTCAGTGACTTCTAAAAAACCAAACTTTTTAAACAGAGAGGTAAAATCTTTAGCAGTGCTAACAAAGGACTGACAGTAACTTTCATCTTTCTCATGCAAATGTAAAAGGATGTTATCTGCATATAGGCTAATTTTGTCCATCACTGAACCAGAACAGATCCAATGAACTTTGCTTGAATGTCTAGCTCAGTGAGACAGTGAGGGGCATTGATGAGACTTGAGATAAGAAGAGATGAGGTCTCATTATCTAACAAACGATCTGTTTGCATCCATAGCTATTGTGTCTATTCAAATGCCATGTTTTTGAAAGGAGAAAATATTCCTTGGCTAGTTTAAAAGTTATGAAGCAATTTTAGAGTTCCTGCTCAATAGAACAAAAGGTAAAACCAAGGGTTCTGAGTTCAATGCAGGACTGAAATAACCAAGTATCCACACGTTAGTACACACAAGCTAAATGCACCACTTCCCAAACTTCACTGACCTCTCAGTTTACTGAGGACTTTTAAAACATTATTTAATGGGGCTAGCATGTTGCATGGTGGTCAAGGCATTGGATTCCCACATGGCTGACCATGGTTTAAATTCCAGACCTGGCATCTCGAAAATTACACTGGGCACATGTGCGAACATGCCCCAAATCCCAGGAGGAGAATAGAGGAGAAAGGACTGCAGCGTGGCCACCCCCTCTGGGGAGTGATTTCTCATTTTTCCTCCCTCTGTCTCTCTCGGTCTCTCTCCACACATGTGTCCTATAGCAAAACCCTAAAAAAAGAAAAGAAAAGCTTTGATGTGGCATCAATCAAAGGCTTTTCAAAATATTATTTTAACCATGTTAAGGTAGTGTGCTAAGGTTTTATCATAGAAGAAATTATCTCACAGAAATATCGGATTTAATTAAATAAACTCTTAATTTTTGTTATACAAAGGCAATCTTTGTAAATTCTGATAAACACAAAATAGAAATAAGAAAATAAAGTCACCTGCAGGCTGAGCAAGCTGCTAATATTTCTGTTTTGTTACGTTTTTTAGTATATGAATATGCATGTTTTTCAGTTTATTTTCTTTCTTTCATGAGAGAGTGAGAGAACCAGGAACTTTGCAGAGTCTCAGCAGGCTGAGACTTCCCCAGTCTCCCAGCCAGGATCACAGAGCATGTGTGGGCGTGCCTAGCATGTTCAGGTTGGCCTAGTAGCCGCATCCAGGCCTCCCATGTAACTCCAGCGTCACACGGCAGTGCCCTACTTCCTGGCCACCACAGCTGGGCCAGTGTCTGGGACTTTTTAAAATGAAAGTGGGACCATGGGGCACGTACTGTTTTGTAACCTGTTTTTTTCTCACCCCAAAGAAAGTATACTGAACATCTGCACACATCCCTAGCTTTTCATGTGTAAACCCTCTGAGGAGATTCAGGTCTTTCCCTGAAATGCCTAAGGTATTTTCAGGATTTGGAGTGTGGCCCAGTCAGCAGAGTTCCATCCCTCCACCTCCACCCCCAAATTCAACTTTATCTATAGGAATTTTTTTTTTTTTTTTTGGAGAGGTTTTTGCTAAAGGGCACGTTGTGCGCTCACTAGGCAGACAGAGAGACAGAAAGTGAGAAATCACCCCCCAGGGGGATGGCCACGCCGCAATCCCTTCTCCTCCATTCTCCTCTCGGGATCTTGGGCACGCACTCACACGCGCCCAGTGTGAGTTTAAGCCACCGGGTCCGGGACTCAAACCACAGTTGACTACATGGGAGTCCAGAGACATAGCTCATAACTGCTGGTCCTGGCAGGCATTTACCCAAATGAGTGTTTTCCTATTCTGTTGGTAGATACCCAGGAGTGAAATTGCTGGGTCATATGGTAGTTCTATTTTTAGGTCCTTGAGGAACCTCCATATTGCCCTCCATAATGGCTGAACTAATTTACATTCCCACCAACAGTGTAGAAGAGTTCCCTTTCTCCACTGCCTTGCCAGCATTTATCATTGTTCGATTTTTAAAATCCTAACCATTCTGACTGAGGTCATATGGCATGTCATTGTGGTTTTGATTTGCATCTCCCTTGTGATAAAGGATGTTGAGCATTTTTTTTATATGCTTTCTAGCTGTTCCTTTGTCTTTCTTAGAAAGCTGTCCATTCAGCTCATTTGCCCATCTTTTAATAGGCTCGATCTCCCTCCTCTGCCCCACACTCAAGTAAGCTACTTGAGTTCCTTGTATATTCTGGTTATCAGTCCCCTGTCTAAGGCAAAGTTTGCAAATACATTCTCCCATCCTGAGGGGTGCTGCTTCACTCTAACTATTGTTTATTTTGCTGAGCAGAAGCTTTTTAACCTGATGGAATCCCATTTGTTTATTTTGAGGATTATAGCCTGTACTTTATGGGTCTTATTCAAGAAGTCCTTGTCTGCTCTGATGTTTTCAAGAGTTTCCCCTGTGTTATCCACCAGTAGTTTTAGAGTTTGAGGTTTTAGGTTTAGATCTTTGATGCATTTTGAGTAGATTTTTGTTAATGGTGAGAGATAGGAGTCCAGTTTCAACTTTCTGCAGGTAGATACCCAGTTTTTCTAGCACCATTTGCTAAAGAAATTTTCTTTTCACCCCTGGATTGACTGGTGCCTTTCGTAAAAAATCAGCTGGCAGTATGTTTGTGGGTTTATTGCCAATATAATGCTGTTTTGATTATCACATCTTTGTAATATATTTTCGGGTTCAGGTAGTGAGATTCCTCCTACTCCAGTCTTCTTGCACAGTATTGCACTGGCAGTACAGGGTCTTTCATAATTCCTCACGAATTCTGTAATTTTTTTTTCTTAATCTGTGAAGAATATTTCTGGTAATTTGATTGGGATTGCATTAATTTTGTAGATTAATTTGGGTAGAATTTACATTTTCATTATATTAATTCTTCCAATCCAGGAACACGGGATGTCTTTCCACTTTTTTGGTGTCATTATTTATTTATTTATTTATTTCAGTTTTTCATAATTTTCCTTGTAGAGGTTTTTGACTTCCTTTGTTAGGTTTCTTCCTAGATACTTTATTTCTTTTGTGGCTATTGTAAAGGAATTGCTTTCTTCAGCTCTACCTCAGTCTGTTCACTGTTAGTATATAGAAATGCTATAGATTGGGACCAGCAGTTAGCGTAATGGCTATGTCGCTGGACTCCCACATAGCTGACCGCGGTTCACGTTCCAGACCCAGTGGCTTAAAACTCACGCCGGGTGCGTGTGTGTGCATGCCCAAGATCCCGAGAGGAGAATGGAGGAGAAGGGATTGCGGCGTGGCCATCCCCCTGGAGGGTGATTTCTCACTCTCTGTCTCTCTCTGTCTTACTGGCGAGCGCACACGCCCTATAGCAAAAACCTCTCAAAAAAAAAAAAAGATATATAAAAAAAGAAATGCTATAGATTTTTGTATATTGATATTTTATCCTGCCACTTTACTGTATTCATTTATTACTTCTAAAAGTTTTTGGTAGATTCTTTTGGTTTATATATATATATAAATTATATATATATAATCTTTTGGTAGAATTTTTTGCTTCATATATATATATATATATATAATCATGTCATCTGCAAACAGAGATAATTTCACTTTTTTTCCTTATTTGAATGCCTTTCATTTTAGTCTCTTATCTAACTGCATTGCCTAGGACTTTCAGTACTATATTGAAAAGGAGTGGAGAAAGTGGGCAGCTTTGTCTTGTTCCAGTTTTCAGTGGGAAAACTGAGCTTTTCCCCATTCAATGTTATATTGGGTACAGGTCTTTCATATATGGATTTTATTGTGTTAAGAAATGCCCCTTCTAGGCTGATTTTGCTGAGAGTCTTAATCATGAAGGGATATTGTATTTTATCAAATGCTTTTTTGGCATCAATTGATATAATCATATGATTTTTACATGTATGGTTTTGCATATGGTGAGCCATCATGCATCTCTGGAATAAAACCTACCTGGTTCCTTGCTGTATAATCTTTGTAATGTGTTGTTGGGTATGATTTGCCAGTATCTTGTTGAGAATTTTTGCATCTATAGTCATCAGAGATATTGGTCTTTAGTCTTCTTTTTTTTGTTAAGTCCTATCTGTTTTGGGGATGAAAGTGATGGAGTTTTCATAAAATGAATTTGAAAGTCTTCCTTCCTTTTGGATCTTTAGAAATAGTTTGAGTAGAATGGGTTTTAGCTCTCCTTTAAAAGTTTTATAGGATTCAGGAGTGAAACCATCAGAACTTGGGCTTTTCTTTGTTGGGAGGGTTAGTTATCATTGATTCCATTTCTTCAGCTGTTATTGGTTTATTTAGACTTTCTGTGTCTTCCAGGTTCGGTCTTGGTAGCTTATATGTTTTCAGAAATTTGCCCATCTTATCCAGGTTTTCTTACTCGTTGGCATATAGTCACATAATATTCCCTAATGATCGTTTGCATTTCTGTTACATCTGTTGTAATATTGCATGTTTTCTTGCAAATTTGACTTATCTGGCTCCTTTCTCTTTTCTTCTTTATTAGTCTGGCTAATGGTGTATCAATTTTGTTGATCTTCTCAAGAAACCAGCTTTTGGTTTCACATATTTTCTGTATAGTTCATTTATTCTCTATTTCATTTATTTCTGCTCAATTCTTTATTATTTCTCTTGTCCTGGCATTTTTTGTCATTGTTGTTGTTGCTTTTTCAGTTCCGTGAGGTGTATTTTTTCAAGTTATCTATTTGCCACCTTTCCATCTTTTCTTTCTTTTTTTTTTTTTTTTTTTTTTTGAGAGGTTGACCAGAGAGGAACAGAGTGAGCAAGAGAAAGTTAGAAAATGAGAAAGCACGCACCCAGGTCTGGGACATGAACCCACGTCAGTTCTGTGGGAGTCTGGCACATTCTCCTCTCAGGATCCTGGCACACACACTCACACTCCTGGTGTGAGTTTAAGCCACCAGGTCCAGGACTCCAACTGTGATCAACTACATAGGAGTCCAGCGACATAGCCATTACGCCATCTGCTGGTCCCTCCATCTTTTTTCTTATGTGCATTAATTGATATGAACGTCCTTCTGATAACTGCTTCAGCTGTGTCCCAGAGATCATGGAAACTCCTACACTCATTATCATTGGTTTCAAGATTTCCAGTTTAATTCCATCATGGTCAGAGAAGATGTTGAATATACTTTTTATGCCTTTGAATTTGTAAAAGCTTGTTTTGGGCCCTATCATGTGGTCAATCTTTGAAAAGTTTCCACACATGGGTGAGAAAAATGTATATTTTGTGGTTGTTGGGTAGAAAGTTCTATAGATGTCTTCCAAGTCCATTTCATTTATGGTGCCATTTAGGTCTTATATCTCCTTGCTTATTTTCTGTCTAAATGGTCTGTCCAAAGGAGAGAGTGGGGTGATGAGATCCCCAATGATTAGTGTGTTGCAGTCTATCTCTCCCTTTACATCTAGCAGTCTTTCTTTCAAGTATTTGGGTGCTCCCACATTGGGTGCATAGGTATTTACAAGTATTATACCTTCTTGGTGGATTAGCCCTTTCAGTTCTATGTAATGTTCTTTGTCTCTTCTTACAGTTTTTGTATTAAAACCTATTTTGTCCGATGTCAGTATCACAACTCCAGCTTTTTACTGATTTCCATTTGCATGAAATATCCTTTCCAGCCCTTCACTTTCAGTCTGTGTATGTCTTTATCCATGAGGTGCATTTCTTATTGGCACCAAATGGAGGGTTACTGTTTTGGTATTTTTTATCCAGTCAGCCAATCTGCATCTTTTGATTGGAGAATTTAATCCATTAACATTTGACATCATTATCATTATTTCTGGACTTGTTCCCACCATTTTGTTAGCCATTTTTTCTTTCTTTCTTTCTTTCTTTCTTTCTTTCTTTTTTTTTTTTTTTTTTTTTTTTGTTCTCCTATTTCTGCTTGTCTCTATTTAGATTTCCTGATATAATACTGTCTTCAGTACTTCTTGGAGAGCTGGTCTAGTATTGGTGAATTCTTTTGGTTTTTCTTGGTTTGTGAATGAATTTATTTGTTCTTTCCATTTGGAGGATAATTTTGCCAGGTATAATATCTTGGTCAAAATTGTTTTTATTTCAGTCTTTTGAATATGTCTTCCATTCTTTTCTTGCCTGCATGGTTTCAGTTGAGAGGTTTGATATTAGCCTAATAGGATAACCTTTGTAAGTGACTTGACACTTCTCTCTTGCCATTTTTAGGATCTTGTCTTTGTCCAAGATTTTTAACTTTCTAGCTATGATGTGCCATGGAAAGATTCTTCTGTTGATTCTATTTGGGGTCCTTTGCATTTCTTGGGTCTGGATGACTGAATGATTTTTTAGATTTGAGAAATTTTCTGTAGGTATTTCATGGAATAGATCATCTATGCTCCTGTACAATTATTTGCCTTCTAGAATACCTATTATTTGGATTCTTTGGTGTTTAATAGTGTCTAGTATTTCCTGTATGTTGTCTTGAATTTTTAAAATTTTTTTCATTAGTTTTTGTGATTTTATCTAAGTCAAAAGTTTTGTCTTCCAGTTCAGAGATTCTGTCTTCTGCATGATCCAATCTTTATTAATACATTTGAGGGAGGTCTTGATTTCCTATAATATTGTCTTCATCTCTAAAAGTTCTGACTGGTTCTTTTTTATGGTGTCTGTCTCCTCCTTCAAACTTTATAAAGACAGTCTCATCTCTGTTACCATGGATATTCTGAACTCTATTTCTGACATTCCTGCAAATTCTTTTGTGCTGTCTATGGTTGAAGAAGAGTTGCTCTGTTTAATCGGGGAAGAGGTGTTTCCTTGTTACCCATGTTTCTCGTGCCTGTTTCTAGTCATCTAATGGATTGCACACTTTTTTGTACTTTTCTGGTATCGATTCTATAGTGTCAGGGGGAAGAGCTCCATTTCACAGATGTATTCTTTTTTTGTTTGTTTGTTTGTTTGGTTTTTGGTTTTTGTTTTTTTAGGAGAGGTTTTCGCTATAGGGCGCGTGCGCTCACCACACAGACAGAGAGAGACAGAAAGCGAGAAATCACCCCCCAGAGGGGATGGTCACGCTGCAATCCCTTCTCCTCCATTCTCCTCTCGGGATCTTGGGCACGCACGCACACGCGCCCGGCGTGAGTTCTAAGCCACCGGGTCCGGGACACGAACCGCGGGAGTCCAATGACATAGCCATTACGCTAATTGCTGGCTCCCACAGATGTATTCTTGATATAGGGCCTTGTCTTCCAGTCAAAGAAGTGTGTATATAGCCAGCTTTAGGTGTTGATTTTTTTCCTAGTAACTTGAGAGCAGGTGCACTTGGGGCTGAGCTGAAGGGTTTCAACTGGGGAAGAAAGTAGAGATATGAAAACTATGAAGTCTGAAAATAGGTGGGCAGAAGGCAGCAAGACATCTAAAGCAGTCTTCCTGCCTCAGTCATTCTCACTGCTTGTCCCTGCTTGATGACTATAGTGCAGGCTCCAGAGCTAATGGCAGTGAAGGAAGGCAGGATGGGTCAATCTGGACTGCACCTGGAGTAGCAAGAAGACGGACTATTTTTAAAATTTTAAAATAAAGAAAAAATAAAAGCAAAAATGCACAGGTTAGCAAGAAATTTTATACCCCTAAGTGTCTTTTGCCTAGAACTAACAAGACAGTTTGCATAAAGCACCTAATTATGGGCCTGGGAATGTGTATAAGTGCAAAGTGGGAGGAGATAATAAAATGATAACAACTATATATTAATCAAGAGCCTATATTAATCAAAGTGTCTTTAAGAGCTATGACAGAGGGACCAGCAGATGGCATAATGGTTATGTTGTTGGACTCCCACAGAGTCAACCTCAGTTTGAGTCCCTGACCTGAGGCTTAAAACTTATGCTGGGTGTGTGTGCGTGCATGCCCAAAATCCCAACAGGAGAAGGGATTGTGGCATTGACATCTCCCATGGGGGCTGATTTCTCACTTTCTGTCACTTTCTGTCTCTCTCTCTGTGTCTCTCTGGTGAGCGCATAGCAAAAATCTCTCTTTAAAAATTTTAAAAAGAGCAATGACAGCCCAAAATGACTTGTGGAAACAAAATGACTTACATATCTATTCTACAGGGTTGTCAGAAAGGTGATGAAGTATTTTTCTATGCAAAAATGATGCTTGGCTTTTTGGACAACCTAATATTAGCGTCAAGCAGGGCCGAATTTAGTACTCATCAAATCTCATTCTTTCTCTAACTCTTGATCTCTCAGCCATGCTCATTTATAAGGAAACTTCATTTTCAGTTAAGCTCTCTTCAGGTCAGAGCCTCTAAACTTTCCAGGTCTATGCCTATGAGTTTTATAATAGCAAGAGTCAGAGCTCTTACTTGAAACTACATACTCTGATTTGAAGAATTAAACAGAAAAGGAGTTCATTAAAAGATTATTTCGTAGGCTACAGAATTTCTGTAAAGACTGGTTGTGTGCAGTCAAGCTTGCAACAAGAAAGGCATAAAGAAACCATGGCCTGGACTGCCACTGCTGCCACCAACACTGAGGGCTTTTTGTGTAGTGGTTCCAAGAGCTCATATTCTGCTGGTAGTAAGGCCACATTAGGGCCAAGAGCTCCACCACACAACTACCGCCACCCCAAAAAGCCATGCCACAGTCACTGTCCCTACCTTTAATTCTGATTTCCCAATCAAAGTTTCATGTGATGGAGTGACTGGAGAAGGCAGCTGACTCACAAGCTTGTTTTTTACTGCTAGAGACTGGGAGAGCAAGTTTCCAGGGTGCACAGGTCACACAATGAGGATGTTTTTTGAAACTTAAGAATTGTGTTCAAAGGTGATGGGCCTGAAAACATGATGAATGTCCAGGAGAGCAACTTCAGGGGAGAGAGTTTTGATAATGTTCTGCCAAAAATCCCAAATCTAACTTTCGTGATCCCGGCTAAGGTCATGTATTATGGCCGAGTGATCCACTCTTCAGATGTGGGAACCACTAATTTGTCACATGTCTACTGCTAGAGCTTGAAGCTGTACCTGGCCTGGTTTGAACCATATGAACTGATAATGGGTTGATGGAAGAATGAATACTGGGCAGCAAACGACCCAGCATCCACCACCAAACCTCACCCCGGCACTGCAGCATCTGCACTGAGCTCCTGAACCAGTCATCACCACCCATTCCTCCCTGGAGGTCACTGAGCTACAAATCATGACCAATGCAGGCTGTGAACTCTCGGCCACAATGCTCCCAAGGATGCCCCAAGATTCAGTGAACCAGAAACAGCAACTCTTACAGAATCGTACCTCTTCTGCTTTGTTGGATCGGGATCGAAAGATACAGAGGTAGGAAGAAAAAAGGGAATTTCCTTAGAGGAGCTACTTTGAGGACAAATAGAAACTGAAGAGAAAAGACAGCTCGTTTCTTAAAAGCAGGACAACTTATGCTTTCTTTCCACAAATAGCAAGAGTTTATGCTATTTACTTTTTTCTTCTGCTCTAGATTTATCCACATATCCAGAGCTGTTAGCAAAAGAGGAGGATACAAAGGCAGAAAGAACTGAAGAGGCAGAATTTTGATGGCTCTAACTCAGAGCCATTTCTAAGAAGGACGTAGTACCACATTTACTTATTTTGTAATTTTTTTTTTCCATTTTGCACTCTAAGATGTAAGCAAGATGGTAGTTGAACTGCTTTTAAGGTCACATTTTTATAAACACTTTAAAAAATTACACATTGAGCAACCCAGCTAAAAATATGAGAAAGAAAAAACATTCAGCATTACTTACATTTTAGAATAGTTGATCTTCTTTAGAATAAACCAGCAATTTAAGACTGGAGAGTAGGGAACTCCTCATAATTTGAAAAAGCATTTACACATGTTATTGGTGTGTAATTTTAGTTATTATCTCTCTGAAAAAAATCTGTAATTTTAATCTTTCCTTTGACCTGGAGTTGTTTAATAAAGTATAATTATTAAAATTTGCATATTTAGGGGTTTTAAATTTATATTATTCATTTTTAATTTTATTGTCTTATCTTTAGAAAGCACTACTTGTGTTATTTCTATTATTTGAACTTTACCGAAGTGTGTGTGTGTGTGTGTAGGCCTAAAATATGGTCAATTTTTATGAATGTTCCCAGTGCACCTAAAAATAAGATATACTCTACACTAGTGAAAGTTTGATATGTTCTGCCTCTGATTGTGCTTCATTGGTTGTGATTTTAAGTGTTCTATATTTTTTACTCTATTTTTTGTTCATCTCATCTATATTGGACACAGAGATATGGATTAAAGGTTTCTATTTTAGTTTGCTTTTACCTATTCCTTCTCAAATTTCCTAGTTTTATTTTTTTTTTAAATAAAATCAGGTCAAGACAAGTATTGAAGGATAGACCTGAGGGAATAAAATTCACAAAAAGACTTCAAGAGATGTGAAAAGGGAGGTGGGAAGGCTCACCTCTTCTTGGCCTAGAAATGGAGAGGGAGGAGAGAAAAGTAGCTTTGTGCTGAATGTCTACATGAAAGTCTTAGCTCTTCTGTTGGATCAATGAACCAAGTCATTCCTTAGTCTACACCCAGGGTCCTCCCATGTGACTACCCAGGAGTTACTGCCTTAAATAGGGAACCAATTACCCATTATCCACACTCAGAGAATGTCTTTTACTCAGTCTTCCTTCCTTTCCAGAGCAGAGTTTGGTCAATACGAACTGACAATAAGACAGAAGGATGATTTTCTTTCCAGAAGCTTTTCAGCAGACAGAATATTTTATATAACTCACATCTTGTGAGCTTCTTAAAAAATCTTAAAGTAAGGGCCATGTTAGAAATGAAGTGAACTTGGCAAATAGTCAAAATGTGAAATTGCAATGAGTTGATGACATTTCATATTTTAAATATTGACTAGATGAAAAATAATTGAGATTTACCATGAACTCTTTCATGAAAAGTTCAAGAAAGAAAAAATAATGTGTAGACACCAGCATCTGAGCAGTTCTTGGTTGATGATATAATTCCTTTGGTGTCATTGTTACGTTTGGATCTTCCACTGGGACATAGGCTGAAGTCTTCACAAGAGAATTAGAACAGTAGTCACTCGTTCTAGAAACAAATTTATCTCTTCTTATATTGATCACTACTATGTAGTTTTGAAGATAAAAATGCATGAAATGTTAAAATCCAATTAAGTTACAGAAAAACATGGTGAATTATCTAAAAGGATCACATGCTATCTAGGCTAAGAACAAATTTCTGTTTTGATTATTTTACAGATATATCTTTTATAGTTAATTTAACTTAGAAACCCAACGCTTTTGCACCTGTCTATTCATTATGTAAAAAGAAATTTCTAAGGCTATCATCCATCAGTTTTTCACAAGCTTTTCTCCATATGGCAACAAATTGAAAATGCCATGCTTGTCAAAAGCTAGATGTGGTGTGTACTGAGAACTATATATAGAGATGGACCTCAGGAACATGAAATGAAGGAAATAGATTGCTTTATTACACATCAACTGTAAAATGAACACAATTACCAGATATCTGATGGGCAGGTTCTCTTACGAAAGAGATTTTTAGGCCTTCAGAATCAAAATGTAAAGACGATGTTTACATATACCTGTCAGAGCACCAAAGAAAGCCAGGAAAGGGAAATTATGGAGGATGGTTTTGGTATCATCCCCACCCACAGGAAGGAGAGATGTATGGCAGTACCCATCTCAGCAGGTGCCTGATGAGAGAGCATACTGGGTATCATATTTTGAATACCCTGGTCTCTATGGCAAGACTGTCCATGGAGATATGGATGTGTCAGTCTCGAAAGAACAAACATTTGATTTATCTACTGCCTGTTTTTAAGATTTCTATGCTCCCCATACAATCTTTGAATCACATGTACCTTGACTACAAAGTGAGAATAAACTCTTCATTCTGATTATGGGTCTTCAACTTTACATAATAGCTGTTTTAAGTGAATAAATTCACATTCTAGGATCTCCTGGGTAGTTTAGGTTTAATTGGTGTCATAGGACCGCTATAAATTAACAATTATTAGTGGCTTTTCTCTAAATTCACTTGCAAATACTGGACTACTTAGGGATTTCTATATTGGAATAGGAAATTAAGGCTTCAGGCTAGCTCCATTGTTAAAAGAGTAAGGGAGCTAGACCCCACATAGCCAACTATACTTGGAATACCAGTCCCAATAGTTTGTAAAAAACACACTGGGCATGTGCATGTCAGTACCCCCAAATTCTGACTGGATTGAGAAATGGAGGAGAAAGCATTGGCCATGCCCCACTTGGGGGGTACTTTCTCACTCGTGAGTAGACATGCCTTCTGCCAATCAAAACAGAAAGAAGAAAACTAAAGAAAGAAAAGCAAAGAAACTAAGCTACCATCACTACAGTATTAAAAACCAGACAAAGTCTATAAACAACATGAGAATCCACAGCTTACTACGAATAAAAGATTCAAGAGATGGCTGGTATCGCAAGCTGGATTTCCACAGCTACCAATGTGGAGAGGACCCAGTCATCTGAACCTACAAATGTGCATCTTCTCAAAGCTTGGGACATGGGTGCATATGGCTCAAGTGGCCTTTATGTGCAATAGTCTTCCCTGCATACTCTTCATTTTATGAATAACTAGCAGTGTGTGTGTGACAGAGAAAGAATCTCTTAATAGATTTCCTAAATGACTGGCCTAGAAATCAAACTAATTCAACCCAAACATATCACTGTGGTGGCCAACAGACAGACATACATATTGATAAT
>NW_006198133.1:2564349-2569049 GCF_000334495.1 Tupaia belangeri chinensis
GAGACAGAGGCCCTGCATATCTGACTGCATAGCATATATTCTGGACATGACTCAGTAGAGCACACCTATGTCCTGATATACTTCTGAACCTCCTGCCAGCTGGGCTGCCTCCATGAGGCCCGCAGTAGTGACAGTCACTCTTGTCCAATCTCTAAGACCACAAAGCAACCAACTTTCAATTTCAGGTCATCCATGACTAGAAATTTTCTTGAAATTTTGTCAAGTATGGGTTTTGTCATAAACCAGATAAAGACCTTTTATTTTTACCTATCAACAATTTAGCACTTAGTATGCGTCAAGTGGTATTGACTGAAAACCTTAAGTAGAACCACAGGGATAGTGACCAGGAAGAGTACTTTTTCAACAAAGAGGGTGTTGCCCTTCAAATAGAAAAGATGTTCTAGAAAGACAAAATAAATTCACACTTCTCTAAATAGGAGTGAGATGGAACATCTTTGTATATTTCACGGTCATTTTATATCTTTTTTATGAGTTGTCTGTTCTACCCTTCCTCCATTGTCCTAATATTTTTTTAATCCTCCTCCCTCTATTTTTTATTTTATTTTAATTTATTTAATTTTTTTTAAAAATCAACTTTTTTAAACAGATTTTTGCTATAGGGCTTGAATGCTCACCAGCAAGACTGAGAAAGAGAAAGTGAGAACCCCCTCCCCCCAGAGGAGATGGCCATGACACAATCGCTTCTTCTCCATTCTTCTCTTGGAATTTTGGACATGAACGTACACGTGCCCAACATGATTTTCAAGCTGCCAGGTCTAGGATTTGAACTGCAGTCAGTCATGTGGGAGTCCAGAATCTTAATCCCTATGCCACCTACTGGCCCCAACAAATAGACTTTATGTTTTAGAACAACTGTAGTTTTACAGAAAACTTGACAAGATAGTACAGAAAATTCCCACATACCAAATTTCTCTTATTAACATCTTATATGTTACGATAGTACATTTCTTGTAATTAATAAATCAATATCAATATATTATTATTAACCTAAGTTCATAGCTCACTCAAGTTTGATTAGCTTTTACTTAATGTCTTTTTTCTGTTCTAGAATCATATCCAGGATGAAATATAACATTTATTTCTGTATCTCTTTAGGCTCTTCTTGGCTGTTCAGTTTCTTAGACTTCACTTGTTTTTTTGTTTATTGGGGTTTTTTTTTTTTTTTTTAGAGGTTTTTGCCTTAGGACATATATATTCACTAAAGAGAAACAGGCAGACAAAGACAGACAAAGTGAGAGGGAAAATGAGAAATCACCCCCAAGAGGGGATGGCCAACCCGCCATTACTTCTCCTGCATTCTTCTCCTGGGATCTTGGGCACACACATGCAAACGCACATGCACCTGGCTTGATTTTCAAGCTGCTGGATCTGGGTCTTGAACTGTGGATGGCCATGTGGGAGTCCAATGAGGTAACTGCTATGCCATTTGCTGGCCCAGATGTCACTTGCTTTTGAACCTGGACAATTTTGAAGAGTACTGGTCAGGCATTTTGTAGGATGCTGCCCTACTGGAATTTGATGTTTTACTCATAATATTGGAGTTACTGGATTTGAGAAAGGAAGATCACACAGGTGAAGTGTCATTTTCATCATGTCAGGGGTACATAACTGCCAGTGAATGATTTATGAACAGTGATGTTGACCTTGGTCACTGGGCTGAGGAAGTGTTTGTCAGATTTCTCTGCTATAAAATTACTCTTTTTTTCCCCACTTTCCACCCTGCACTCTTTCAAAGGAAATCACTATGCTTTCCCTGCTATAGGATGGGGAATTAGGCTCTGCCCCTTGACGGTGGAGGAGCTGCATAAATGACTTGGAATTCTACTGCTCAGGAGATTTGTCTCTTTTCTTATTTCTTTCTTTAATCACTCATTTATATCAATTTAAACCATAATTTTTTTTTTTATACTTCGTGTATATCCAACCACTACTTTATTTTGTTGCTCAAATTGTTTCACCTTTGGCCAGTAAGAATTCTCAGTTGGTTTCTGTGCTCTTTTTACAACATACCTTTATCAGCATGGGCTTTAGGCTTTTTGCTTGGTTTGTGTGTGTGTGTGTGTGTGTGTGTGTGTGTGTTTAGCACTTCCTTATTTTCTAGCATTACAACATCTCCAGGTTCATCTCATACCTGACCTGTTCAAGTTGTAGAATCAGCCGTATCTCCAAGGAGCTCTGTTTTCTTTTATTAGACAATGGTATGGCTACGTGTGTGATTTGTTATCGGAGTATCTTCCCTTCTATTTTATATTAAAAGTCGTTAATCTACTAGGAATATAAGTTTGTTAGCTCTTTTTTTTTTTCCTCACAATTGTTTTTCTCATAATGTTCCAGTGTCTTTTGATGTCGTTGGTATTGTTTTTAATGGGGAGTAGGGAGATAGAATGGTACGGTGACACAGAGATAGGTATTTTGACATGGAGAGCAATCTTCCTGCCCTGGCCTGCCTGTCACTTAGCATTGCAGCAGATGCCAGTGTGTGGGCCTATTTGGTTTGGTCCCCAAACTCAACCCAGGCCTTCCATGCAGCCCCAGCCTTCAGCAGTCGTGCTCTCCCGATTGTGCCACTGTGGCTGGGTCTACAATATTTTTACTATGTAGAAATTTTTAGATTAATGTAATAAAATATATCAATCTTTTACTGCATTTTGAGTCATAGGTTAGAAAGCTTTTTATCAACACTGATGCTAAAGAGTAATTCATCTCTGTCTTCTTCCAATGTTGGTATAGTTTCATTTTTTACATTTGGACCCATATAAAATTTTTAAATCAATTTATCATTTTCTTTAAAAATAAAAAAAATCAATAAGAATTGTGACTGGGATGGCGTCGAAGATCTAGATTAATGGGGGAGTATTGTCACCCTAACAATATCGAGCCTTCCATCATGAACATAGTGAGAGCGCTCCATTACTTAGGTCTTTTACATTCCCTTTGCAATGTTTGCAGTTTTCAGTTTACAAGTCTTCACAGCTTTCATTAGCTTTATCCCATAATACTTTTAATTCTATTTAAGTGGGGTCGTTTCATTTTAATTATCTAATTACTGTTTGTTAGTGTATAGAAACTTAGTGAGCCAAATAAACTTATTTTCTTTATAAATCACCCAGTCTCAAAGATACTGTTACAGCAATACAAAAAGCACTAACAAAACTGGTTTGTTCATTTTTCTGTTTTCTATTTTATTGAGTTCTGTCCTTTATTGTTTCCTTTGCTCTACTTGCTTTTTGTTTAATTTTCTCTCCAATTTTTTTAACTTCATGAAAGTGCAAGTTTTCTCCTGATAATTATTTTAAGACTTTGCTTCTTTTCTAAGATAAGCATTTAATGCTGTACATTTTCCTCAAACCATAGCTTTGGCTAAATCCTACACTATTTTCTTTAATATTAAGTTCACAATGCATCTTCAATTTTCTTGTGTTTTAGAGGTGTTATACTTAATTCCCAAAATTTGGGGTTTTCCTTGTCAATATATGGGGTGTGACTAATTCTACTTTAGTCAGAAAAAATACTCTGTTTGTGTACAATCTTTTAAACTTCAGTGGGCTAGTCCTATGGCCTAGTGATTAAGGAATCTGAATCCTGCATTGCTACCCATGTGGTTCAAGTCTCAGCTCTAGCAGCTTGAAACCTGCCAGGCATGTGCGTGTGCATGCCCCAAATGCCAGCAGGATAGAGAAATGGAGAAGAACCGATTGCAGTATGACTGTAGGCCCATTGGGGAATGCTTTTTCCCTCTTTCACTTCCCTCTTTATCTCTCTAGCAAATGCATGTACCCTGTGGCAATCAAAATAAAGAATTTTTAAAATTCATTGAGACTACTTTCATATTTCAGAGTATGATCTATCCTGAGAAACTTACCTCTTGCATTTGAAAAAATATGCGTTCTACTTTTATTGTGTTCTCAAAAATATTACTGAAGTCAAGGTGATTGGTGGCGCTCAGGTCGTGTGCATCTTTGCTGACTTTTTCCTGGTTGTTCTATTAGCTTGAGAGAGGAGTAGTATAATCACTATCACTGCAGAATTGCCTATTTCTTTTCATTCTTACAACTTTTGCTTTATATATTTGAAGTTCTGCTATTGGGCACACAATATTTATTTGTGGGGGTATTTTGTATTTTGTTTTGTTTTGTTTTGTTTTGTTTTCCATAGTACACATGAACTCACCAGAGAGACAGAGAGAGGAAAAGTGAAAAATGGCCAGGGGAGATGGCCACACCACAATCTCTTCTCTTTCGTTCTCCTCTTGGGATTTTGGGCACATATGCCTGGCATGATTTTCAAGCCATAAGGTCCGGAACTCAAACCACAGTCAGCCATGTCGGAATCTAGCCCCTTAACCACTACACTAGGGGTCCATTATTTGTGCTATTCTATGTTTTCCCAATTACTTGACATTTTTCACTCCATGAAATGTCCCTCTATTTCTCCAATATATAATTATTTTCAAATCTCTCTAACCTGATATAGCCACTTCTTCACTCTTCAAGAGTAACATGCTTATTCTTTACATGGTATAGCTTCTCCATCCATTTGTTTGCAATTTATCTGTATCTTTCTGTTTAACACCAGTCTTATCTCACTGTTTATAGACAGAACCTGTTATCTCTTCCGTTATAACAATATCTACCTTTTATTTTTGTTTAATTGTCCTGAAAATGCATGTGTTTTCCAGG
>NW_006198133.1:2569069-2577651 GCF_000334495.1 Tupaia belangeri chinensis
ATGAGAAAGCACTATCATGGGGGAAGGTCACACCATAATCTTCTTATCCATTTGGCTCTTTTTTTTTGGATTTAGGGCATGCACACACGCACCCAACATATTTTGTTTTGTTTTGTCTTTGAGATATTTTGCATACACCAGAAAGACAGAGACGGAAAGTGAGAAACCACTCCAAGGAGGATGGCCATGCCGCAATGCTCCCTCCTCTATTACCCTCTTGGGATCTGGGGCATACATGCACACTCACTCAGCATGATATTCAAGTCACTGGGTCTGGAACTCGAATCTCAGTCAGTTATGCAGGAGTCCACAGATGTAACAGTACACTATCTGCTGGCCCCACTCAACATGTTTTTAAGCCAGGTCTGTCCAAGACTCAACCATGCAGTCGGCTATGTGAGATTCAGCCACCTTACCCACTATGCCATGGGCTGATCCAATATCTGCCTTGTTTCTCTCTTTAAACAGTTCTATAAAGAATTTAAAAAAAGAAAAAAAAGTCAGAAGTATTCTTTTGGTTTTATCTAGTAATTTGCTATTTCTGATTTCTTTTTTTTGGGGGGGGGTCTAAGTTTTCTGCGTCTACTGAGATGATCATGTGGTTTTTGTGCTTTATTCTGTTGATATGATACATTACACTAACTGAACTTTAGATGCTAAACCAACCTTGCAGGCCTGGAATAAATCCAGGCCATGGTATATAATCATTTTTTATATGTTGATGGATGTAGTTGGCAATAATTTGTTGAAGATTTTTTTGTCTATCCATAATGACATTAACATGTAATTTTAAAAGTTTTGTTTTGTTTGTGATATCTTTGTCTTGTTTCGGTATGTAAGTAATATTGGCCTCTTGAAACAAGTTAGGAAGTATTTCTTTCTCTTATACTTTCTGAAAGATACGTTGAATTGTGTTTCTTCAGATGTAGAGTTTTGCCAGTGAAAACTCTGGCCAGGGAGATTTGGGGGGAAGGTTTTTAGCTACTAACTCAAGTTCTTCAGCAGTTATAGGACTATTCAGATTATATATTTCATATTGTGGCCTTCAAAGAATTTTTCTGTTTTATCTAAGTTGTCAAATTTATGTGTGTAGTGTTTTTTTATAGCAATCTATTACTATTCTTGCAGTTTCTGGGTCCATAGTGATAACCCCTCTTCAATTCATGATGTTGGTAATTGGTGTTCCTTTTGTTTTTCTTTGTCAGTCTTACGAGAAGTTTATCATGTTTTATTCATATTGTAAAATTTTTTTTGATAATTTATTTTCTCTATTGGTTTATGCTTAAAGCTTATTAATTTATTGTTGTTACTTTGTCATTTATTTCCTCATGTGTACTTTATTTTGTACTTTTGGGGTTTTTTTTGAGGTGGGAGTTTAGATTATTCACTTAATTTTTTTAAATGTAAATACAGATTTACTATCATAAATTTCCCTCTCAGCACTTCTTTGGCTACATGTCACCAATTTTGCTATGTTGTATTTTGATTTTTATTTAATTCAACTTTTTAAATTCCTCCTAAGTATTACTCTTTAATTGATGCATCACTTAGAAGTGTATTTTAAATTCTAAGTGTTCACAGATGTTCTTTGCGGATGGAGATGTTGCAATAGGGTGCAAACTTTCACTAGAGAAAGACAGAGAATGGGAATGTGAAAAATCACCTCCGCTGGGGGGCTGGCCATACCACAGTCCCTTCTCCTCCATTCACCTCTTGAGATTTGGGGTATACACTCACATGCACCAACAGTGGTTCTCAAGCCACCAGGTCTGAAACTTGAATCACAGTTGGAAATGTAGGAGTCCAGCACTTTAACCATTATGCCAATTGCTGACTCCCAGATTTTTCTATTTTTAAAAATTGATTTTCAGTTTAATTCCATTATGATCAGGAGATACATTGCCTGATTTCAATTTCTATACTTGTAAAAGTTATTTTATATGTCAGGATATGATATATCTTAGTAAATGTGCACTTTAAAAAAGGTTGACTTCAATTGGGGCCAGCAGGTGGCATGGTGGTTAAGGTGCTAGACTCCCACATGGTCAACCATGGTTTGAGTCTTGAACATAGAGGCTTATTTTCTTACTTTCTCTCTCTCTGTCTCTCACTCTCCCCCCCCCTTGGCCAAATTTCTGAAAAAATACATTATAATAAATTAAATTTTTTTTAATAAATTAAATTTTTTTAAATCTAAAAAAAATATAATGTATAACCCAGTGTTGTTGAATGTCAACAAGATTCATATCATCTCAATTGGTTGATAGTATTCAGGTTTCCTTTATTCTTTTTTATATTTTTATTAATTTTTAAATTTTTATTTATCATTATTTGCTGGGACTCACTTTGCAGAATATGTTTTTCTGAGTGGGAGAGCTATGGATTAGAAATAAACATAAAAATAAACCCACAAAAATATTCAGGTATAAAAATGTGAGGATCTGGTGAGCCTGACTTCTCTGATGAAGATAACCATGATTAAAAACCTGTCCCAGGTTTATTCTTTTAAAGGGCAGAAAATGGGGGAAGAGGAAATAGAATGCAAAGCCAGTTGTTTTCAGACGTTAACTGGCGGAAGATGTAAGGACACCTGGCACCATGTAGTTCTATGTAAGATTTTTTCTAATCTTTTTGAGTAAATTCTAATTAAGCACACGTGACTTCCTTTAGACCGATACTACTCTTCAGTTTGAAGCAGCTAGCATATTCACATGCAAATTTATTTCACCACCAAGCAAATGACAGCTCACAGAACTGTGTTTCTGCATGTGTCTAAAGGTCACCATGTTTGCTCATATTGGCCACTCTCTACAGTTATTATTTTTTTAAATTTTCTTTAGGGCAGATGTGCTCACCAGAGAGAGAGAGAAAGTCAGAGAGAGGAAGAGAGAGGATAAATGAGAAAGCAAGCCACCAGGTCCAAGACTCAAACTGCAGTTGACCATGTGGGAGTCTGTCTCCTTAATCACCATGTCACCAGCTTGTCCCAGGTTTTCTTTATTCTTAATCATTTTTCAACTGCTAGTTCTATTTTATTAAAAGAGGATTAGTACAGTTTTTCTCCTTTCTTTAGTGACAGAACCTCTAATTATTGCTGGGCATTTTGAGGCCTTTCTAGGGATCACAGTGGCTACCGTCTTTAAAGCTGGGTTGAAATTTGTGATTAAGTTTTAACAATGGGATGTGAGCTGAAGTGATGTACATAACTCTCTAGTCATGCCCAAAAGAATGAGACTGATTTATCCTTTCCTTTTTCATGTTGTCTGGGAAGTGAGAAGAGCTAGTGCAGAACTATCTTCATCCCTCAGGTGGAAACTACGTGTTTGGGATGCAGAACAGCCCTGCACTACCATCTCTGGACTATTACATAAGAAAGAAAACTTTCATCTAGTTTTAACCTACTGTACTTTGAGGGGCTTTTGTTACTGTTTCTAAGCTAATGTACTACTAACCACTAAAATTAAAAGAAGTGCATTAGATTTATATACTTTATAATAAAACTCAAAAACACAATTCAGTGAAAATAACTAGGTTTCTGATCCCCCCTGGGGGGTGATTTCTCGCTTTCTGTCTCTCTGTCTCTCTCTGTCTGTCTGGCGAGCACATGCGCCCTACAGCAAAAACCTCTTCCCTCCCCCCCCCAAAAAAAAAGGAAAATAACTAGGTTGCTGAATCATTTATATGGGTGTACAAGTTGAATATCCCTTATCGGAAATGCCTGAGACCAAAAGTGTTTTGAATTTTGTAATAATAGCATATACATTACATAGTGAGATATTTCAAGAATAGGATTCAAATCAGAACAAAAAAATTATTTATGTTTTATAAATATGACTTTGTTAGCAAATAGAATAAGTTTTTTTCTTTTTAAATGCACCTTTTTCACATAGTATGAAACTAATTTTATACAATATTTTTACATTGCAGCATTGTGAGTGTGACCCATCACATGAGTTCAGGTGTGGAATTTTCCATTTGTGGCATCATGTCAATACAAAGTTTTGAGATGTGGAAAATTTCAGATTCCAAGATTATGGAATAAGAATGCTCAACCTGTATGTCATTTATGCAAGCTTGAAAATGTAAAAAAAAATACATATTGTTATATATTATATGTATTACTTCCATAGAAGCAATATAATTATTAAAAATGTGCATAGAAATTAAAAATTCAGGTTAGGAGATACATGGGAAACTTGTGAGGAAAATGACATTTAAAAAGCCATACTGTTATCTTTATTTACTTTTAAAAATAATGAAGCAAATATCACAAATTTTATCATTTGACAAAAAAGAGTGGCTAACATGTATAGTCATAATAAATTTCTCTAAATTTTTTAAAATGTTTAAAATGTCTTACAACTTAAAAATCATTACAAAGGGGCCTGCAGGTGACATAGCAGTTAAGGGCACCAGACTCCCACATGACCAACCATGGTTGTTATCTTGTTTTCTCACCTTCCCTCTCTCTCTGTCACTCTGTCCCTCTCTGGTCAAATTAAAATAAATAAATAAAATTTAAACAAAATAATCCTTTTTAAAAAGAAAATCTTCATGGAGAAAGGAGTATCTGCCTTGAAGGAAATGTGAGATGTATCCAGTCATATTCTGTGGCTCTATTTTAGTGTCGCATTACTGCTCTAACAAACTACCACAAACTTAGTGGCTTAAAAGTACACAAGTTGGGTTGGCAGGTAGGATGGTGGTTAAAGGTGCTGGACTCCCACATGGCCAACAATGGCCCAAGTCCTAGCCGTGGTACTTTCCTTTCTCACTTTCCTTCTCTCTCTTTTGTCAAATGGGAAAATAATAATGATAAATGAATAAAGTCAAAATAAAATATAAAAAAAAAACACACACACACAAATTTATTATCTTACAGTTTTGAAAGTTAGAATTCCAAATATTTGGTATTGGAAAAGTCATGACACATTTATGCACAGAAAAACATAGAAAAATATGTCATGACTTTCCCCACAATTTCATAGAACTCACTACCTAAAATTAAGGTGATAAGGCTGGCAGGTGGTGTGGTGGTTAAGACGCTGGACTCCCACATGGCTGACCACGGCTCAAGTCCTAGATCGGGTGGCTTCCTTTCTCTCTTTTCTTCTCCTTCTCTCCCTCTTTCTCTCTGTCTCTTCCTAATGAGCATGTGTGCCCTGCAGCAAGTTAAAATAATAATAATTATAATAATGACAAATAATTAATTCTAACAATTTTTTCTTTTTTAAATTAAGGTGATGGCAGGGCTGGGTTCTTTTCTAGAAACCTTAGGAAAACAACCCATTTTCTTAATGCTCACATGTTTTGGCTCATGGTTCCCTTCTACCTTCAAGCCTTCAATGGCTGAATGTGTCTAGATCATAATGTCATCTCCCTGTTTCTTTTTTTTGTTAATAATTATTCATTTTATTTTATTTATTAATTCATTTTTATTTTTCACTTTGCGCAGAGAGAGACCGAGGGTGAGAATGAGAGAGAGAGAGGAAGTGAGAAAGCAAGCCACTAGATTCTTGACCCCTGGTCGGCCATGTGGGAGTGTCCAGCGCCTTAACCACCACGCCACCTGCTGGTCCCATCCCTGTTTCTAATTCTACTTTCTCTTCCCCATTTAAGTATTGTGTGGTTGCACTGGGCCTGCCTGGATAAGATAGGATAGTCTCTTTGTCTGAAAGTCAGCTGATTAGCACTTTAATTTCATCTGCAACATTAATTCTCCCTTACTCTGCAGCATGGCATAGTCACAGGTTCTGGGGTTTAGGACATGGACATCTGTGGGGAACTATTATTCTGCCCATCACAGGTTCCATCATTATCCTTTGTTTATTTATTTATTTATTATAATTATTTATTTAACTTTATAATTAATTTGTTTATTTTAATTTGACTAGACACACACACACACACACACACAGTGAGAGAGAGAGAGAGGGTAAGTGAGAAAGCAAGCCACCAGGCCCAAGACTCGAACTGTGGTTGGTTATGTGGGAGAGTCAAGTGCCCTAACCACTGCACCGCCTGTTGGGCTCAATTATCCTTTGTTTATAAGCAATAGAAATTGTCTCTGCTTAAGTCAGAGAAGCATTTTGAGTAATAAGACCTGTGTCAACTAGTTTGTGGCTGAATGCTAGTGAATTTTATATTTTATGAACAAGTTTAGTTTGGCTAGCATGGAATGTGTAAATAGCTATCACAGGATAACAACAGAAAAGTAGTCTTTGCTGTGTAGATACATCTATGAATGTCTAAGTGAACATTTTATCCAATGTTAGAGGGAATCACACGTTTTAGGACAGAGGAATATGATTGAAGTCGTGATTTAGAAAGCTCAGGTCAACGGCTTTATTAGCAAATGGAAAAAGTTAGGTTCAGAGGCAGAGCTACATCACTAGTAACTCAGTATAAATCTCACCTAGTTATTTCCACTCTCTTTGTATTAGAAATGGCTTTTGGCTAGTGATAGACCCGTCTGCTCTTCAGCATCAATGATCTCTTCAAATCTTTGGGGAATGAGATAAGATTCAAAAATGTGTGTAACTACATATCTCAAAAGCCGACACACAGACTCAGCATAACCTCACACAAAACCACAGAAATAGACTTACACAACACTCTCCTTACCCTACTCTCTTCCTTTTCATCTGTCAGACCCTATAATTTGCTTATTGTTCTTCCTACCCAGTGTGCATGTTCCCCAGTTACTCAGTGAAGGAAATCCACGTTCATCCTTGTCACATTCTTAACTAGAATATGCAGCACATAAAGTTGTTAGGCGACATTCAAGGAAAGTAACAAAAAAGTCACACATTCAAAGAGATCTATACTCGTCACTAAAATAAATGACCAAAGTAAGCTAGTTGAAGGTCAAAAATGTTTGCAACTTACATTCACAAAAAGATTAAAATATATATATATATATCCTCATTTGAACTCCTTAGGAATCCTGACGGGGGAAACTTGAGCTGTGACTCTGCAAAGAAATGTGAGGTATGAACAAGTACAATCAGTGCACTGTCACCATTGCCTAGAAATATTTCCCCTTGCTTCTGAAACATTATCCATTTTTATCTGGGATTTATCAGCTCTGCTTCTGTCTCCCTTGTTTTGCTGGCCAGTGGAATAGATGAGTCATTTTACCATCTGGGCCAAGGAAAAGGGAGCTGTATGGCTGAATAAAGCTGAATATTATCTGCATAATGATGGCCCTGCAGTCCAAAATATCTCTCTTTC
The DNA here is from genome assembly GCF_000334495.1 of Tupaia belangeri chinensis. Lineage (NCBI taxonomy): Eukaryota > Metazoa > Chordata > Mammalia > Scandentia > Tupaiidae > Tupaia > Tupaia belangeri. Next base: position 2,576,303 of record NW_006198133.1, read on the forward strand.
TCAGTGTCCTCATCTCCACTTAGTCTCTCTTCAAAACAAAATTAGGGGGTATTCTACAAAAGCAATTTCTGGCTACTTATTCCCATCTCTAAGTCAACACTTTCAAACTTCTGGCAGTAGAAACTCCAGGCAACATTTGCTTTTCAAAGGTCAGTAATGGCTAAGAAGGTTGGATTAGTTTAATTGAGCAAAATATATTGCACCATATATATATATTTTTTTTTGAAGTGCCACTCAGAAGTCTGACTAATATCAGTCCCCTAAAGCAAAGACAATATTTCAAAAGGTAAAGCCAGATTTTGCTTGTCAACAGAAATAGGATTGCCCAAATGCTGCAGGTTTTCAGTGTAATGTATCAGGGAGGGTGTGTATATGTGTGCACGCATAGAGACTCCTAAACGCTAGGATACCATAGTGAAAAAAATAGACTTACATCTTACCCTCACAGAGTTTATAGATGAGCGAGATAAAAAATATGGACTATATGTAGAGTATGTATGTATTTCTAGGAATATGTATTTAAAATACTATGAGATAGGTTCAATTGACTCTCCCTTGTCTAAGATTAATGGATGTTTCGTAAAAAATTTATGCAATTTATCTGTTTAATTATTTTATACTGTAGTATTTTATATATAACTTTATGCTCTATTTTTAATTTTTAAAATATGGATAAGAACTTAGAGTTATGTGAAGAAACAAGCCCACTAATACATTAGTAGTGGAGCACTGCATCCTAAGAGTGACACTGGAAAGTGTTGCTGAGGCAAGGCTGTTGAATACTAGCAAATTGTATATTTTATGACCACACTTAGTTTGGCTAGCATGGAAGGCTAGCATGGAACACTAGCATGACAAAGGCTCCGATGACTCTGGTAGTGAAAGTATATGATATTGAGATACAATAAGAAACTTACATTTGGTCTTTGCCCTCAGTTCTTGTCTTGTCACATAGGTTTTAAATCCCTTGTAATTTCCTAAGTAATAGGAATGCTTGGGACATCTTTTGTTTTAATATAATCCCCTTAGACTCTCTAGGTGATAAGAACATCTCTTTTTCTAGTGAGGCCAGTCTTGATTGGCTCCTGAACAGCTTCAGGATTAGAGTTGGTCCCCAGAAAGACCAAGTTATGATTGGGAGCCTAGATCTTTCCCATTCTCCAGGAAAGGGAGAGGGGCTTAATATTGAATTAAGAGTTGATTATTCCTGTGTGAGGAAGCCTGCTTAAAAATCCCTAAAGTATAGAATTGTAAAGCTTCCAGGTTGATGAACACATTCATAGCCAGGAGGGTGATACCAGCAAACTCCACAGGGATGGGCCTTCCTGAGCTCCAGACACTTCCCAACC
>NW_006198133.1:2577718-2590964 GCF_000334495.1 Tupaia belangeri chinensis
ACCTCCACAGGGCTGGCCATTCCTGAGCCCCAGACACTTCCCAACCACGTCCTGTGTACCTCGTCATCTGACTGTTCATCCGTACCCTTTACCGTGCTTTTAGAAAGCCCTGTGACTTCCCTGACTTCTGTGAGCCCTTATAGCAAATTGAGGAGGGGTTGTGGGAATCCGAATTGGCAGCCGAGTAGGACAGAAGTATGGGAAGCCGCTACTTGTAATCGGCATCTGAAGATGGGTGTGTCTATTGGGACTCGGGTCTCAACCTGTGGGATCTGACACCAACTCAGATAGACAGTGTCAGAACTCAGTGAATTGTAGGGCATCCAGCTGGTGTTGGAAAATCGGTCAGTGTGGGAAAAATCGCACATGTGGTTATAGAAGGGTTGGAAATGTTGGGTGTAATAGAAGAAACTGTTTTCCTTTTTAGTTTTCTATACAAGTTATATAAGGTATGGTTGAGGGAAGTGATAATGTTCAGTATAAAAACAGATGACATAAGTATACAGAGAGTCCCGGAATTTTAGATCTGAACGGGTTCTTACAAAAATAATGCAGTCTAAATATCTCTGTGTGCCAAAACAATAATATGGTAACCTTGATTATGCAGTTAGTCAATGTTAGAATCAGATCACAACTGAGATATCAACTCATTGTTCTTTTTTCAATATCATTCTACATTTCCATGGAAGCTCACTTTTAATTTTGGAAATGCCATCATCATCATCAATTAGTGATTATTGAATGTTCTCTGGGTGCCGAGTACTGGTGTAATCACTAGGTATCTCATTACATATTCCTCACACTAACTTTCTGAGGTAGGTACAGTTAAAACACTCATCTCCCAGATGTAGACCACAAGAACTAGGTCCTTCAGTTGGTAACAAACATATATGAACTCCAGACAAAACTTAACTACTATACTTCCATCTTAGTCATTAGAGCTATGACCTCTAGGACTCATGGGTAAATGTTACAAGAAGGAAGATTTTATCTTACCTAAGGATGAAATTTCTGTCATTCCATTTTTAACAATTCAGAGTTGGAATGAGATTCCTAGTGAATTCGTTTCAGGGAAGAACTTCTGCATTGAAAAAGAAGCTAGACCAATCCTTCCCTCTAATTCTTCAAAATTTTAGTCTTTTCAGTAATTAGCTGATAAAATGTTATGGCTATTGCAGGCTATTTGTCTCCACGTTTTACAATTACTATAATGAGAATGTTTATTTTAAAGGAACTAAACATTTGCGTTTCAAAAATGATATTGAATATTGGTTCTGAGACTGGCTAAATAACCTGCGGTGGCCATTTGCCATTGCTTTTGGCTCCTGGAATCTGAACTTCTTTTCTACTTGAGGAATTTGTTACCCTACAAATTGTTTTGTTTTGTTTTAAGTTTTTGCCATAGACAATGAGAGAGAAAGAGAGAATTACTCCTTGGGGGAATAGCCACACTGCCATCCTTTCTCCTCCGTTCTCCTGGGATCTTGGGCACACACGCAGCTCACAATCACCTTCAAGTCGCCCAGTCCAGGACTCGAACCACAGTCAACCACGTGGGAGTCCAGCATCTTAACCACCACGTCATCTTCTGGCCCTGCTATCCTACAAATTTTAAGGTAAAGAGGAGCTTTCTGTTATAGCAGCAGAAAATGTCAGCTATTTACTCTCCTCCGCTCCTCTAACTGAGGATCTGGTAATCAGATACTCCCTCCAGGGACTTTGATTCAGGAGCCAGTAATGGAAAGTAGCATGGTCAAGGAAAATCCAATTTGGCAAGCAGCAGCAGACCACTTCGAGGCCAGAGTTGCCAGGAGAACCACCCCATGATGGTACAGGCTGTGCCATCCAGTGCTCTGTGGAGTGGCACCGTGTCCTCCCCAGCCTGGTTGGGTGGCATGCCTCAAGTATAAGCCCACTTAGCCTCCCATTGCTCCTGTCAGTTTCTCAAGTCTGCTTTTTCAGTCTTCTGGGAGGTATCCAATATTTTTCCAATAATTTATTTTCCTTCTTTAATATTGGGTTGGAAAAGCTATGGCACATTTTTGCACAGAAAAAATACATCATGACTTTTCAGACAACCCAATAGCTAGTTTCAATTAATTACAGCCTGATACATTTTTCATCATAAGGAAATATAATTTGTCACTCTCAGTTTGAGATTCATTAGAAGTTAACTGAATCTCTGTACAGTGCTCTGTGCTAAACAGTGCTGGAGACATATCTGAGCATATAACCCAGAGAATTTTCTCTAAGCTTAAATAATTTGTTAAGAAGCATGTGGCATCTACCTAAAGTTAATGGGAAATTCATATTATGAAGAAACTATGTTGGGAACCAGCAGTTAGCCTAATGGCTATGTCGCTGGATTCCCATGTAGTCGACCACAGTTCGCGTTCTGAACATGGTGGCTTAAAAAACTCACACTGGGCGCATGTGCGTGCATGCCCAAGATCCCGAGAGGAGAATGGAGGAGAAGGGATTGCGGGGTGACCATCCCCCCTGGGGGGTGATTTCTCGCTTTCTGTCTCTATGTCTCTCTGTCTGTCTGGCGAGCGCAGCGCCCTATAGAAAAAAACCTCTCAAAAAAAAAAAAAAAAGAGAGAGAAAAAAAAGAAGCTACAAATAGGTTTTAATTTTTTTTTTTTTTTAGGTTTTGTTAAAGAATGTGGGGCCTGCAGGTAGCACAGCGGTTAAGGCACTGGACTGCCACATGGTTGACCACGGTTCAAGTTCCAGACCTGGCTACTTGAGGTCTCACTTTTGTTTTCTCTCCCTGGTCAGATTAAATAATAAATAAATAAATAAAATAATTCTTAAAAAAATGTATATGTTCACCAGAGAGAGAGAGACAGAGAGAGAGGGAAAGTGAAAAATCAGCTCCCAGGGGAAATGGCCATGCCTCAATCCCATCTCCATTCTTCTCTCAGGATTTTGGGCATGTACACACAAGTGCCCGGTGTGAATTTCAAGCCACTGGGTTTAGGACTGGAACCTCAGAGTCAGTCATGTGGGATCTAACCACCTTAGCCTCCACCCCACCTGCTGCTGGCCAATTTTCCACTAACTTTTTGAAATCCCTATATATTCAAGACGACATGATAGTTCCTCTTCCCCTGAATCTACATTAAAATATAGCAAAAATAGGGAACCAGCAGTTAGCGTAATGGCTATGTCACTGGACTCCCACGTAGTCGACCGCGGTTCACGTCCCGGACCCGGTGGCTTAAAACTCACGCCGGGCGCATGTGCGTGCGTGCCCAAGATCCCGAGAGGAGAATGGAGAAGAAGAGATTGCGGCGTGACCATCCTCCCTGGGGGGTGATTTCTCGCTTTCTGTCTCTATGTCTCTCTCTGTCTGGCGAGCGCACGCGCCCTACAGTGAAAATCTCTCCAAAAAAAAAATATATAGCAAAAATAAATAAGTAAAGGTGTAAACACTAAATGACAATGGTAAGGAGAGAGAAAACATCAGTTCATCAGAGATTTCAAATTTTTTTTAGAAAACAATTCACATGGAGGAGTATAGCTGATGGATTTAGGCAGGGAAGCCAAACACTCAAGGATACCTGTAGCGAGTTACAGCTGAACTGGGAGATGCGAATGTCAAGGACTTCGGATTTCAGAATGCTGGCTGTTAGAACTTCCAGGCAGAAGGAAGGCGTAAGCCTGCAGAGGTCAGTGAGAACTCTGCATTAGGTCTTAGTGACAGATACCATGAATCATGTATTTTAAATTGTCCAGTAATCCAACTTTAGAAAAGTTAAAATACATCGGTAAAAGTCATTTTAATGTATTTTATTTCACCTAACATGTAATACATTAATATTTCAGTATGTAATAAATATAAAAGTAGTTAATGAGATAGTTTATATATGTATATATCTATTTGGTACTAAGTCTTCCAAATTTTACACTTTTATACATCATAATTAGGGCTAGTCACATTTGAAGTGCTCAGTACCCATATGTGGCTAGTGGCTATTTTTTTAAAGAATCATTTAATTTTGTTTATTATTATTATTATTATTATTATTATTTAATTTGCTATGGGGCATATGCACTCACCAGAGAGAGAGAGTGGGGGAAAGTGAGAAAGCAAGCCACCAAGTCTGGGATTCGAACCATGGTCAGTCATGTTAGAGCCCAGTGCTTTAACCACCACTCCACCTGCTGGCCCCACTAGTGGCTATTGGACAAAACAGCACTATATGAACTTCCATGCAAAAAAATAAACAAATGTTTATTCTCCCAGACAAAAAAGTGTTTTTCTCTCTAAAAAAAAAGAAAAAAAAAAAAAAGGCCCTGTAATAAAATGTTGGCATTCCACTATTTATTATTCTCTCAGCAAACATTAGTTCCCCCGAAAATGAAACTTGCCAATCAAAAAGCCCCACCCATATCCAAAGACCTTCCAGTTAACTTACTATTTTCATTCAGATCACAAATCAAAGATTATCTTTTATGTGAAGAAAGTTTACCCAAAAAAAAGGAATATTAAAATTGAAAAATACTATAAATGAAACTGAAGGAAATAAGATAGTTCAAGGAACAGAAGGGAACTTTTTAAAAAAGGAAAGAAACCTCTAATTAGAATCAATGAGAATCTTTGAAGAGACTGTATTCATAAAATAAGAGCAGTATGCATGAAAAAAAGAAATCTTAGAGAATAAGAATGTGGGACCAGACCATGGTGAGGTGGTGAAGGCAGCTAGATTCCACACAGCCAACTGACTGTGCGGTTCAAGCCCAGAACCAGTGGCAAGAAAAACATGCCAGGTGCATGCTCAAAATCCAGGAAGAAAGGAGAAATAGAGGAGAGGGGATTACAGAGTGACTATTTATCATGAGCGGTGTTTTCTCATTCTCTCTCACTTACCTCTGTTTTTGCCAAGTACATGTGCCTTCTAGGGAAAAAAAAAAATGGAAAAAATTTTAAATTTAAATAAGATGGTTGAAAATTTAATTCAATAGAAAGAATATATGATAAAGTTAAAGAACTCTCTCAGAAAGCTGGACAAAAGAAGATGAAAGTGGAAGGGGAAAGAATTCAAAGTTATCTAGAGAACAAAGAAAAGAAAATGGAGGAAATGATCAACACAATAATGTAGGAAAATTTCCCTGGGATGAAAGACTTAATGTCTTTATACAGAAAAGATTCTTGCAGTGCCTAGCACGTGATGGCTAATACGCTGGATTCCCACATGGCTGACCAGGGTCTGAGTTCCGAACTTGAAAATGACTCTAGGCACATGTGCGTGCACACCCCAAATCCCAAGACGAGGATGAAGGAAAGGGATTGCGATGTGGCCATCTACCCTGAGGGGTGATCTCTCACTTTCCCTCTCTGTGTCTCTCTCTGGTGAGCACATGAGCCCTGAAAACAAACAAACAAAACCTCCCACAAATTTACAACAAATTGTTGTGAAATTTTAGAACAACAACCAGAAGAAATGTGCTAAAGAGAGAAAAAACAGTTTGTCAACTATGTCAATTTAGAATCAATAGTAGAGAGGCTTAATCTGCTCTAGCAAGTTTAAGCTGAAAAAAGATGCTTTCATTTGCTATGAAAAGCTCGCAGTACCGTTGGGGAGGTTGGTGAGCGAGCTCTCATCTGAGCTCCTTTTTTTTTTTTTGGAGAGGTTTTCGCTATAGGGCACGTGCGTTCGCCAGACAGACAGAGAGAGACATAGAGACAGAAAGCGAGAAATCACCCCCCAGAGGGGATGGTCACACCGCAGTCCCTTCTCCTCCATTCTCCTCTCGGGATCTGGGGCACACACGCACACGTGCCCGGCATGAGTTTTAAGCCACCGGGTCCAGGACGCAAACTGTGGTCGACTATTATGTCCAGAGACATAGTCATTACGCTAACTGCTGGTTCCCTCATCTGAGCTCCTGAGAGCTACTCATGAGCCAGCCCGTGGCCTCCTGGTTATGAGAGTTAGATCCCACAAGGCTGGCTTCATGGTTTGTGTCCCAGACCTGGCAACCTGAAAAAACACATATTCATGAGTGCCCAAAATTCCTAAAGGAGGGAAAAATGAAGAAGGGACCGCAGTGTGAGCATCCCCCATGGGGGCACTTTGTCACTTTCCCTCTCTCCTTCCTGTCTCTTTTCAAGAGCACAGGCACCCTCTGGAAAAAACAACAGCAACAACAGCAACAACAACAACAACAAAAGACTCCTAAGTGCTCAAGGTTGTATTACAAAACTGGGCTACCTAGAGAACATCTGACTTTGGCCTGTAAATAGGGAACCAAGAGCTGCCTGCCTCTTCAAGGAACCATCGCTATAGCTACCAGCTCTGGGGCCTCAGTGTGCCAGCAACCACACCAGTAAAATCCATGTCCCAATGGCTCTGGACTGCCATAGGACGGAAGGCCAGATGTTAGGATCTCGGCCACGGCTGCTGGAGTTAATGCCAACCCGCAGCAGGAGCAGCCAGAGCTGTGGAACGGCAACGGCAGCTCTGACGTAGGACATGCCCTTCCACCTCTGCCTCTCATGTGGTAGAAGGCGAAACCTTCTAATCTGCAAATCCGAAATTATATCAGAAAGTCTAGCAGCAAAAGAAATGAAGTGGCATCCTTAGCTTTCCGGTGTCTCTCGTGCAGGCAGGCACGTCGGATGGCTGTGACGAAGGCTGAAGAAGTCAGTCCATGTGGGCTGTCACCGTCTAGTGCACACACTCTCTTCTTCGCACACATAATTTTTTTTCTTTCTTTCTTTTCTTAAAGGTTTGCCATAGGGCACGTGCCCTTGCCAGAGAGAGACAAAGAAAGAGAGAGAAGGAAAGTGAGAAATCATCCCCCAAGGGAATTGGCCATGCCACAATCCCTTCTCCCTCTCCTCTCAGGATTTTGGGCTCATATGCACACATGCTAGGCATGATTTTCAAGGTGCCAGGTCTGGGACTCGAACTGTGGTCAACCATGTGGGAATCCAGCATCTTAACCACATGCCCTTCTGGTCCCTCCACATTTAAATTTTTACACAACAGCCACTATATAACTGCATAGACTCTAGAAAAAAAGAGGATTAAAGTCTTATCCGTAATATTCAGTCACTCTCAGCTACCCAGTGTTGATGTCCTATAATCCATAGTGCTCCACTCTAGCCTGCATTAGAATCACCTGGCCGGTTCACTGAACACAGATGACAGGACTCCACCCTCAGCGTTTCTGTTTCACGTGGTCTGAGATGCAGCCCGAAACTGCATTTAGAACAACTTCCTGGTGATGCTGATACTGCTTGCTCAGTTTGAGAACCACAGCCGTAAACCTACCAAATAAATTATATTACACGCTGTTACTGGTTAAGCATTTATAACTTTGTCCGATACCTCCTTTATGTCCCCTTTACTCTCAACCAGTACTCAGCTTCTTAACTGATTTATGTGGTGGAGATTGTCAGAACAGAGAGCACGTGAGCTGAAGATGGTTCTGCCTTTGCCGCCGAGGGTTCTTGAATGATGCCATAAAGCATGACCTAGCCCTGTGCCTGCCTCTCTCCCACCACAGGTGAACTTTCCAGGATCATAACATATGCTTCTACCGAGCCGTGAAACGTCCGTCTTTATCTGTTCTATTAACCGACGTTGCTTGATGAATACAAGCTTTCTATAAGAAAACACTGCAAACATGTGGCAGGGGCTGAGCAGCTGATGAGTGGATGGGAGGCAAATGGTATCAGATGCTAGAAAAATGGAAATCCATGCTTCCTGCCTAAAAACATTTGTGTAAAAAATAGCTGCCACTCCGGTCATTTGGGAGGCAGATACATACAGTGCCTGCAGAGCCGCTAACACCAGGGAAAAGGGTTTGAAAACAGGATATTCCTGAAAAAAATGTTTAGCAAGGTATAAGATGAAAGAAATGTACTCAAGTGAGAAATGAGCGTTTTCAAATAGAAATGAAACAGAAAATGACCAGGAGAACAGATTTCCACTGGATCCTAAACTGTGAGATAAAAGACCAAAGAAGGTTTTGCTCAATAAAGACCAAATAAGACTAATTTTTGTGAAAATATTCAATTAAAGAGTATGACTTCCCCCTCCAAGCCTGATACCCTCAAGCCTGAAAGAGGCATGGAGGTGAAGAAGTGAAGAATTTAAGCATATTTGAGAATTAAATCTGGAAGAGAATTTTTAATATGGCTCTTACTCCTAAAACTGCCTGGAAGGAAAAATATGAGAAGATTATCAAGATTTGGAAGGAATGGCCAGCAGATTGCATGATGGTCAAGGCTCTGGACTCCCATATGGTCAACCACGGTTTGAGCTCTGGCCCCAGCCCTTGAAAATCATGCTGTTTGAGTGTGCACACATGCCCAAAATCCTAGGAGGAGAATTGAGGAGATGGGATTGTAGTGTGGTCATGCCCCCGGGGGGGTGACTTTTCATCGTACTTTCCCTCAGTGTCTCTCCCTCTCTAGCGAACGCATGTGCCCTATGACAAAATAAATAAATAATAAAGTAAAAAGATTTTGAAGGAATTTTATTGCTATAGAACCAAGAGTCTAGATGAAAAATGCATTTCCTTGTCTGGCAGGCTTCTGTTTACAACTGCTACTGATTAACTTGTATCAGACTTTCCTACTGAAAGCAACAATAAAAATCAGGAAAATAGGGCCAGTAGGTGAGATGGAGGTTAAGGTGTCTGGATCCCACATGGTCAACCATGTGGTTCAAGTGCCCAGACCTAGCTAGTGGCTTGCCGAACACACTGTGTATGTATGCTCAAAATCCTGAGAGGAGGGACCAGCAGTTAGTGTAATGGCTATGTCACTGAACTCCCATGTAGCCGACTGCGGTTCGAGTCCTGGACATGGTGGCTTAAACTCATGCCGGGCATGTGTGCATGCGTGCCCAAGATTCTGAGAGGATAATGGAAGAGAAGGGATTGCGGTATGGCCACCCCCTGGGGGGTGATTTCTTGCTTTCTATCTCTCTCTCTCTCTCTCTGTCTTTCTGGCGAGTGCACGCGCCCTGTAGCAAAAACCTCTCAAAAAAAAAAAAAGTCATGAGAGGAGAATTTTGCAATCATACACACCCTATAGCAAAACTAAAACAAAACAAAACAACTAGGAAACTATATAAAACAAGTGCTTGAAGGCATTGAAGAGTTAGCAATGCAGTTAGCAGTTGAGGGCCTAAGATCCTTCAGAGAAGGAATACACGGGAGGGGAGGTTCATATTCATCTTACCTTTTCTGGGACATTTGCCAAATTGTGGTACCAAGGAAGAGTTCAAGCAGAAAGGGGCACACTGAGCACCCTTAATGCAGAGGAGGCAGAGGTCACAGTACTGGATGGCCAAAATGGCTTAACTTTCAAGGGAAGAGCCACAAAAAGAGAGAACAGCAAAGCAGGAGCCTCTAAACCTTTATACAAATCCCTCTCAAGTTGCTGTCTAACTCAAATTATTCATATAAACAGCGAGGTTCCAAGAAACTGAGCAGAGAAATGTAGGCATTGAAATAAGCCAAAATGCCACAAAGTTTCCTATTTGTATAGAGATTCAGCCATTTCTCCTGAAAAAAACATCCCCTGGATTGCTGCAAGCCAATCTGGCTGATTTCCAGAGTGCTGAAAAAGTTGATTCTGACAATCAGTGTTGTCCTTGCTTATATGGAGGAGAGCTTTCCATTTTTGCTGATACCATTCTAACGCTCTGATTGGAACACAAGTCCTCTCGCTCTTTGACTCATCCTCCTTATTTACATAAAGTTATCAAACTACATGTATTGAAATTACCTGAAAGGCTTGTTAAAACTACAGATAGATCCCATACCTATAGTTTCTAATTTAGGTCTGAGATTGAATATGAGTTTGCTTTTTAAAAATGTTCTGAAATAATACTGACGCTGTTGGTCTACTCGTTAAGAACCTCTGCATTAGGGACCAGCAGATAGTGTAATGGTTATGTTACTGGACTCCCACATGGCTGACCACAACAGTTCGAGTCCTGGACCTGGTGGCTTAAAACTCATGCCAGGTGCATGCGCGAGCATGCCAAAAATCCCCAGGGGAGAATGGAGAAGGGATTGCTAGGTGGCCATCCCCTCAGGGAATGACTTCTCACGTTTTGTCTCTTTATCACCCTGTCTCTCCAATGAGCGCACATGCCCTATAGCAAAAATCTCTATTAAAAAAAAAGAAAGAACCTCTACATTATTTCATGTGAGTCCTTCAACCCTTTGCTTAGGGAATGTATCTCTGGAATCAACAGCAATAATAAGCTCATAATACATACTGTTTATATGTATAGGATCATCAGAAAAGTAATTATACATGTTGTGCATAGAAAAATATGCCATGACTTTTCTGACCACCCAATACACATAATGACACAATGCATAAGCTAATAGGTGTTTAGTACTTCATTTTAGGCATGCTATCTTTAGTATTAGGTTATTTAAGCTATACAGCAACATGAATAGGCATTATTACTTTCCCACAGTTGAATTAGAAATCAAGTTCAGGACCCATGTGGTGTGGAGGTTGAGACACTGGATCCTACATGACCAACTCCCTGGCTGAGTCCTGGACCTAATGGTTTGAGAATCCCTTTGGGCGCATGTGTATGCATGCACAAAATTCCAACAGGGGGAGGAGAAGAGTGGACAGTGGATTGTAGCATGGCCACCCTTCCCCCTGGTAATTCCTCCTGTGCTCTTTTTCTCTCTGTGTCTCTCTTGAGCGAGCACATGCACCATATAGCGAAAAGTACAAAGGAGAAATAGAAATTGAGATTGGAGAGGCAACCAGATTGTCTAGAAACACACAGCTATAAATGCAGGGGCTAGTGTGAGAATGCCTCTGATTCGAGAGCACATACTTTAATCCTCCATACCAGTGTCTCAAAGAGTAACACAGGTGGCTTACCATGCTGTGGACGACTGTAGCTGGGGCATACAGGCAGTACTGAAAACACTGACTTCACTAGTGACAAAGCAATTGCTACTTTGGTTCCATTTTTCTGCACTTCAATTACATCATAAAATATCAGAGAGCTGTGTCTTTAACATGCGTCCAATGCTTGCTAACCTGACTTTTTTTATTTATTTATTTTTTTCTGGAGAGGTTTTTGCTATAGGGCGTGTGCTTGCCAGAAAGACAGAGACAAAAAGCAAGAAATCACCCCCTGGAGGGGATGGCCATGGCACAGTCCCTTTTCTCCTCCATTCTCCTCTTGGGATCTTGGGCACACATGCACATATGCCTGGTGAGAGTCTAAGTCACTGGGTCAAGGACTCGAACCATGGTCAGCTACATGAGAGTCCAGTGACATAGCTATCACGCCAATTGCTGGCCCCAGCTAACAACGAGAGTGGGCTTAGGTGCAGAACCTTTAGTTGGCAATAGTTTCTAGCCAGAATTTTAGTTTAGTTTTTTTTTTTTTTAAGAGGTTTTTGCTATAGGGCGTGTGCGCTCACCAGAAAGACAGAGAGAGACAGAGAGATAGAAATCAAGACCCCCCCCCACCCCACCCCCGCCAGGGGATGGCCACACCACAATCCCTTCTCCTCTATTCTCCTCCTGGGATCTTGGGCACGCACGCACATGCGCCCAGCGTGAGTTTAAGCCACCATGTCCGGGACTCTAACCGAGGTAGACTACATGGGAATTCAGCAACATAGCCATTAGGCTAACTGCTGGTCCCTAGCCAGAATTTTAATACATTGTTTTACATCCATGTTTCTTACAGTTACTTTCAACTTGGGAAAGGGGATTGTATTACCCTTTTACAGTATTTTAATAAAGTTTTCGTTTTAGAGAAATGTTAAGAAAAATACGTTTATTTAAAGAAAACAATAAATACTGGAACTAGTATACACAGATGTGTACAAAGAAGATTGAAATCTGGGAAACCTTCCCCAAAAGCAAGCCAGTGTATCCAATTGGACCAATTTGAAAGATTCTAGAGGGAAATTAGAGAAGCGTAATTAAAATGTAAATTATCTTTCAAGGAAGGAGGGACTTGGGAAAAGTCACTACTCTGTACAGCATGTGAAAAGGCAGAAGACTGCCAAAAGGAAAACGCTTTCATAGTAAGGTATGTAGAGCGTGAATTGGGAATCAGACTTGGTTTTACAAAATGTCTAGCAAATTCTCACAAGTTTCTCTAGTAAATTTTGCGTGATTTACTTGCACCAACAGCAAAGAAAATTAGTCTCAGTTGATGGAAGGAGTTTTGTGCAGTTGTCAGGGAACAACACACGAGGTGGGACCATTCATTCGCGGGGGCTGGGGCCGCGATAAATATACCCTGGCACTGGGCTCTGGGCTGGTGAGCTGAAGGGCGCCCGACTGTAATCAGAGAAGCAGACACGTTTCAGGATGATAAAAGAGGACATGTGCGGCATGAAAAAAACAATTTTGCATCACCGACGTAATCAACTGTTATCCGAGTTTAAATTAAGCAAAGCGTCCAGGACTGCAGCTGTTGTATTTATTTTGGTTACAAATGATGGGGCCTTACAGCCGATCAGCCTCAGGACGCAAACTGGAAGATTCTGGTCGGGCCCAGGCTGGAGGGTAAAGGAGGCCTCCAGGGAACTGCGAGGACAAGGATGCTCCTGGAGGGCGGAAGGCGCTGGGCAGCGGGAAAGTCAGGCTGGGCAGATGCGCCTCCCGGTTGTTTTTGGCTTCTGCCTCGGATATCTGGGCGGAAACCGATTGAGCTCTACGCCAGGGGACCTACACCGTTCCAGTCGGATTAGGGTCGGTCGGAAGCTCCGATTTCGGTAGCTCTGCCGGAATTTCTAAGTCTAACTGCGCCAGTCCTTCCCCGAGCTCTCCAAACCCTTCCCGTCCCGAGACCCCGGTCGTTCCTCCCAGTCGAACCACAAAAGGCAGCGCGAGCCGCCCGCCGCGGCGCCCCGCCCCTTCGCGGTGCTGCAGGAAAAGGAGGCGGGCGGGGGGCGGAGCCAGGCCCCGTCTTCCGCTCTGCGGCCAATCAGTGCAGTTCGCCTGTGGGCGCCGGGGCAGCGTGGCGCAGAGCCGGTCGGTGTATTTTCCCCTTTTTCTGCCACGTCCCAACTCTTGACGTCGCCCACTCCTCAGGTTCCGATTGGGTGTGTACGTTTTTCTTCGCAGAGGCCTTGTAAGCCTATTGGTCGGCGCTGCCCGGGGGCGGGGCTGGCGTGCTCTCCGCCTTCTCCTCCTCCGCGGCGCAAGGGGCGGGCCGAGCTGCCGCTGCCTGTGCTTCCGCTGCCGTCGCCGCCGCCGCCGCCGCCTCCCGCG
>NW_006198133.1:2590989-2602782 GCF_000334495.1 Tupaia belangeri chinensis
ATATTTTTTTAAAATCTGGCTCGTTCATGTCGGGAGCGTGGGGGTCGGTGCGAGGAAACTGCTGTCTTCAGCTCTTCAGTATCTTAGTTTCTCTGCCCGAGGAGAATCCCCGGCCCTCCGCGCCGGCCATGGTGGGTGGGGTTGATGGCGGTACGAGGCCTTCTTTACCTCCTCCGCCTGTCCAGCCCTGCCCTGGGTCCGTGCTCGTGTCTGGGGCCACGGCGCCCGCGGCCCCCTGGGGGGATGGCATCGGTGGGTATCGGGGGTCTCCGCCGGCCGCTCCTCCCTGCCGTCTCTTCTGCTGTCCTTGGTGCCCTGGCCAAGGACCCCGCCGCCTGTCCCCACACTCGCTGCCCTACAAGCGTGTTTCCCACCAAAACCCGAACCCACATTCGTTGCGCGTAGCTAGTCCCCAGCTCAGAGACTATCTGTGTTACGCCACAGGCCTGCAGCCTCCCTCCCCCAAAACGCCTTGCGTTGCTGTCGCTCAGCATTTTCCCCGGCTGTCACCGGGCTCCGGGATGCAGACAGCCTGTACAAACCGTAGCAGTCGTTCTTCCCATAGTGTCGTTCAGCTAATGCTGCTCTCCGTTAGCGACGTCAGTGCAGAGCACGCTTCGGGCAGCTGCACCTTCAATGCCGGCCTCCCGAGCTGCTGCTCCTGTAATCATTTTGCGCACGTTCAAAATGGTGAGTTTAAAAAGCCGCTCCGACCAAGTTGAAGGAAAAGGGAGGAGGTACCAAATCCTTTTCGCAAGGGAGGAAAAAGAATACGACAGATTTTTCTTTCTTGGCCTTTAAAAATAAAAATTGACAAATTGACATCCCCATAAACACTGCTTTGAGTCTGCTGGTTCTATGAAGTTTACAGTTTTTTAAAGCATTTACTATATTGTAATTTTTATCAAGAAAAATACCACATTTCTTTAAAATAGCAGTCACCGTTGCTGAAAGACCACAGATCATTTGAAGAGTATGTAAATAAACCTGAAGATAATAGAAATAAAAGTTTTTTTTCAGTGTTGTAATTGTCTTCTGGAATTCATGTTATTTTATATTAAATGACTTTTTAAAAAATTAATTACAGGCTTTCAAGCTTGACATAAAATTCAGCAATATAAGTAAAGGACTATTAGGTAAAATAAGAGCATTTATTTTTATTACCTAGTCCTTCTCTAATGTCTACAGTTAACAGTTTAGTGTTCATCTTTCAAAGTCCTACAAAGGCGTTTTTAAACACATGTACATATATGCAGAGTGTGAGGAAGGTAGTATCAAACATTTGCGGATCATTTGCTTTTTCACTTTATCTTGAACATCTTTCCTTGTTATGTATAGATGTCCCTAACACTTGAAAAGCTAAGTGATATTTCATGAGTTTGAAATAGGCTGTCATGTATTTAACTAGTCCCTTATTGAGAGATGTTTAAATTATTTGCACTTCTTGCTATCACAAATAATGCTTCATAATGAAGGCAGTTTTCTATTGATTGATGTTTAATTATAAACTTTGTCATCCTTGATCTAAAGAATTTAAGCAGTATGGAAGAATAGAAGGTTAAAAAAATCCAACTCCCCCTTCTAGGCCTACCTGCATTCCAGGAGTCAACCTACCAACAGTTCAGTAAACTTGCTCTGTCTGTGTGTGATTATTTCTGGAGCATGGACTCCTAGAAGTGGAATTGCTCAGTTAAAGGGTATGCATATTTAACATGTGGATAACCATTTCTCTCTCCTGATTGCTTTATCAAACATATTCTTGACTTCGACATTTTTTGTAGACACTAAATTCAGTTTATGATTTACATAAAAAGTATCTTTTGGATGAGGGCATATAGAAAATTTAGATTAATTTGGAAGGGACAGACTTTTATAGATTAGAGTCTCCCTTCAGAAGAGTGGTTTCGTGTTATTCATATCTTGCTTTGTATTTTTAGGGAAAGTTTTGTAGTCCCCTCTGCCTCTATATGTGTGACATTCCTCATTATTCCTAGCTAGTTTTTTATTCTGCTTTGGTAGGTGGAAACATTCCATAACATTTCTCCTGTTTTCATATTTCTTGATATGGGACAGCTTTTGAATTTTCTCTTTATCATGTATCGTAATCATTTTATTGAGCTAACGTTTATTTGGAAATGCTCAGAATTTTGTGATTTCCATTTCAATTTTGGTAACTCATGTATTTTTTCATTGCTTTGGCACATACATCCTATATGATGTTGATTTGTAACACTGGTAGCTAAACATTGGTGTTTCTTACTTTAAGGAGAACGCCTCTGATATTTTAGCATTAATTAGAATGTTTGCTGCTTCTGATATATGGCCAATATAAGTTCAAATATTTCCTACCATTCTTAACTTTCCAAGATGATTTTATGTTTTCTTCATTTTTGTTAACATTTTAAAAAACTGTAAATAGGTATTGTGTTTTCTTCTTTTTTTTTTTTAACAATAATAATTGTATGCACAGGGGCCAGCAGGTGGTGTGGTGGTTGGGGACTCTGACTTCCACAGGGCTGACCATGGTTCCAGTCCTGGACCTGGTAGCTTGCTTTCTCTCTTTCTCTCCCCTGGCCCCTTTCTTTCTCACTCTGCCGCTCTCTAGTCAAATTAAAATAAATAAATAAATAAAGTTAAGATAAAAAAAATTTCTTTAAGCATATTGTTAAAAATTGAATGCGCATTCCCATAGAAAGACAAAACAGAAAGGGAGAGAGGGAAAAAGCACCCCCCGATGGGACGTGGTCATACCAAAATCCCTTTTCTGTTTATTTCTCCCACTTGTCGAGATTGGAACAGGCATGCAAATATACCTAACATGTTTTTTAAGTTGCCAGGATTGGAATTCAGACTCATGATCAGCCATGTAGAATTCAACTTCCTTAACCACTTTGCCATGGAGCTGGCCCTCTTAGGTGGTTTTTTTTTGAAGTGGTTATACATTATGGGCATCACCAGTATTCTTCAGTTATTATTTTCCAAAGAGTACCTTTAAAAAAAATCAACACTTTATTGAGGATAACTTAGATACATGAAATGTACTTATTTTAAATGTACAGTTCATTTTTGTTTTGACAAACATAAACACTGATGTCCCCATTACCACAACCAAGAGTGGGATATTTTCATACTACATTCAAGAGTTCCCTAACTTCTGTTCTGCCTTTTGTAGTCAGTCGCAGTTTCAGCACTAGGAAACTACTTACCTTCTTTTTTTAACTGAATTCGTTTCATTTCTTTTACAATTTTATGTAAATGGAATTGTACAATGTGCACTCTTCTGTTGGCCTTTCCTCTCACCACCATGTTTTTAAGGGTCTTTCATGTTTTTGTCTTTTTATAGTACATGTTATTGATTCACCACTGTTTGTTGACCATTTTACCTATTTATGGATATTTGGATTGTTTCCAGTGTGGAGCTGTTTTTAATAAAACTGAACATTCATTCTGACTTTTCATGTGAACCTATGTTTTTATTTCTCTTGATGAAAAGTCGAGGTATGGAATTTGTTGAGCTGTATAGTAAGTGGATATATAACTTATTGAGAAACTGCAGGCCAGCTGATGATCAGGTGGTTAAGGCAGCTTGACCCCACGTGGCGGACTGTGCAGTTTGAGTCCTGGATCCAGAAGCTTGAAAAACACGTTAGTGCATGTGCATATATGCCCAAAATCCTGAGAGGAGAATGGAGAAGGGATTGCAATGTGGCCATTCTCCAGGGGGTGCCTTCTCAAACCCCATTCTTCCTATTGCAAGTGAATGCACCCAATAACAAATTAAAAAAAGAGAAAAAGAAAATGCCAAACTTCCAAAGTGGTAGTTCCATTTTACATGTCCACCAGCAGTGTCCACCAGTTACTCTAATTCCTCATCAACACTTTCAGTCATTTAGCTCTCCTACTGGCCATGTAATAGCACACTAATTTTAATTCGTGTTTACTTAGTGACTAATGAGAGTGAGAGCTTGCTCATTTGTGTATTTTTTTATTAGATTATTTTACTGTAAGAATTTTCTGTGTATTATATCAGTCTGACACACAGACTCATGCACACATACACACACAATCTGAAGCTTGTTTTTTCACTTTTGTAACTGTTTTTTTTTTTTCCGGAGAGGTTTTTGCTATAGGGCACGTGCGCTTGCCAGAAAGACAGAGAGAGAGACAGAGAGATCGAAAGCGAGAAATCATCCCCCAGGGGGGATGGCCACGCCACAATCCCTTCTCTTCCATTCTCCTCTCGGAATCTTGTGCACGCACACACATGTGCCCAGCATGAGTTTAAGCCACCGGGTCCAGGACTCGAAACACGGTCGACTACATGGGAGTTCAGTGACATAGCCATTACGCTAATGGCTGGGGCCCCTTTCGTAACTTTAAAGGAACTTTTTTTTTTTTATAATTATTTTATTTTATTAAACTTTATTTATTTTAATTTGACCAGAGAGGGACAGAGTGAAAGAGAGAGGGAAAGTGAGAAAGTGAGCCACCAGGTCTGGGATTTGAACCACAGTTGGCCATGTGGGAGTCCAGCATCCTTAACCACCATGCTACTTGCTGGCCCCCAAAAAGGAACTTTTAATTTTGAGTATATTCAGTTCATTAATTTTTTTCTTTTATGATTTGTGCTTCTGTGTTTTATCTTTGCCTGGTGCAGAGTTGTGCACATTTTTTGTTGTTTTTCTCCTACAAGTTCTATGTTTTGGCTTTTCTGTTAAGGGGTATCATCCATTTTTGAGCTAGTTTTTGTATATAGTTTGTCAAGACTCATGTTCTATTTAGATGGATGTGTAGTTCTTCTAGCACTAACTGTAGGGAACACTTTCTTTCTCACATTGTGTTTACTTTGTGGAAAGTTAGTTGACTACTTACGTGAATCTAATTCTGTACTATCCCCTTGATCTTGGCCTTAATTTTGCCAAATATGACATTATCATGGTTACTTTTGCTTTATATAAGTCTTGAAGTCAGATGCAGAACTTTATTCTTTTTAAAAATCATTTTGGTCCTTCTGGGTCCTTTGCTTTCCCATGAAACCTTTAGAGGCAAATTGTTGGTTTCTACAAAACATCCCGAGGTTGTGTTAAAGCATACATCAGTTTGGGAAGAATCCATGTCTTAATATTCAGTCTTCCAATTCATGAACATAGGTTATCTCCGTTTATTTAGATCTTTGATTTCTTTTGTCAGCATTTTATAGTTTCAATATACAGAGATTGTTGCATATTTTGCTAGATATGTAATTTTTTATACTCTTGTTAATGATAATTTTCTTAAATTTCAGTGTCCATTTGATCACTGCTGGTATGTAGAATTACAAGTGCTTTTTGTGTGTTAACTTTGAAATCTTGCAGTCTTCCTAAATTCACTTACTAGTTCTAGTAACATCTTATGTATTTTCTTTGGAATTTTCCTATGTGGACAATGATGTTATTTGTATACATACAACAGTTTTATTATTTCCTAATTTGGTTGTCCTCCCCCAACCCACCTTTTTTTCCTTACTGCTTTGGCTGGGACCTCCAGTATGATATTGAATAGGAGTGGTGACAGCAGATATTTTTGACTTGTTACTGATCTTAAGAGGAAAGCTTTCAGCCTTTCATTTTGAAGTACAGTAAGTAGAATGGCACCGAAGACTTAATGTTTATTACTCCTCTGCCCCAATTCGTATTTTGAAACTTAATCTCTAGTGTGAGGGTACTTGGAGGAGGGGTCTTTGGAAAAGATTAGGTCCCCAAGAAAGCTCCTTCTCCAGTTCTGCCTTGAGAGAACACAGTGAAATACTTAAGTGAGCGACCAGGATATAGCCCATTACCAGGCTGTGGATCTGCTGACACTTTGATCTTGGACTTTACTGTGTCTAGAACTGAGAAAGAAATTTCTGTTTTTTATAACCAATCAGTCTCTGATACTTTGTTACCCCAAGCCTTAATAGTCCAACAGGGGTGCCCTTTTATCATGTTAAGGACATTCTCATTCTGTCCTTTGATTACTGAGAGAAAAAGAGAAGAGGGAGACAGGAAGCACCCCCCTGTGGGGGGCTGGGGCTCTCACCCTGCTCCACTTTGTGGGGTCTACCATCTTTTGCTGCACTGTGGGACTGAGCTTACTGTAGTTTTTGAGATGATCATGTGATTTGTCCTTTTGAAGTTTGTTAATATAGTGAATTTATTAATTTCAAATGTTGAATTACCTTACATTCTCTAATTAAACCTAACTTGGTAATAGTGTATTATCGTTTTCATAAATTGATGAATTATATTTGCTAATGGTTTGTTGAGGATTTTTTGTTTGCTTTGCATTTACCATCTATTGTTTTTGTTGCATTGCTAACAGATATTAACATTGGGTAAATTTATAAGGAAAATAGAGGGGCCAGCAGGTGGCGAGGTGGTTGGGGCACGGGACGCCCACATGGCCAACCATGGATCGAGGCCTGAACTTAGCAGCTTTCTCTCTCTCTCTCTCTGTTTGTCTCTCTCTGTCTCTCTGTGTTACTCTCTGTGGTCAAAAAAAAAAAAAAAAAAAAAATGATGAATAAAATAAAATAATTATTTAAAAAAAGAAAGGAAAATAGAAATTTATCTGCAAAATTCATGATTCTAGTGTCTGGAAAGTCCATAGGCATCTCAAAATAGCAGAGAACAGAACTTTTAACAAGGGCATGATCTATATCCTTCAGTTTCTCTTACTGTGGTCTTACAAACCTACCAGAACTCAGTCATAGAGGCCTCTCACCCTAAGAATCTTATCACAACCAAAGTTCCCACCTTGGGACACTACAAAGGGATTAAGTTTTCACTTAACACTTTTATAGTACAATCAATTGAGAGGAAGGGAGGCAGGAATATCCAAACCATAGCATCCATGAAAGATACCTATTTGTGTATTTCTTTGTATCAGGGTAAAGCTGGCCTTAAAATTTTTTTTGGAAATTTAGTGTAAGATTAATTTTTTGTTTTATTTTGTTTTGAAAGAGTTTTTGCCATAAGGCACATGTATGTACTTGCCAGAGACACAGAAAGTGAGAAATCACCCCCCGAAGGATGGCCGTTCCACAGTCCCTTCTCCCCATTCTCCTCTTTGGGTATGCATGCACACCTGCTTGGTGTGAGTTTTAAGCCTCTGGGTCTGGGACTCAGATGACAGTCAACTACATGGGAGTCCAACACCCTAATCATTACACCATCTGCTGGTCCCTGTAGAATTAACATTAATTTATTCTGTAAATGTTCATTAGAGTTTGCAAGCTTATCCTTCTGGGCCTAGAGTTTTCTTTGTTGGAAGGTTTTAAAAGATAAAGACAGTTACTTTAATGGGTAAGGGATTTTGAAGGTTATATATTTCAACTGTATGAGTCACTTTGGCCTACTATGTGTGCTTTAGTAGTTTTTAGCTTTTAAGGAATTTGTCATTCATTTATTCATTGTCATAAATTATTCTTTTAATGTCTGTGGCATCGTTAGTGATGTCTTTTTCATTCCTGATACTGGCAATGTCTATTTTGTGTTTATTAGTTTGGTTTCAGGCTTATCAGTTTTCTTAATCTTTTCAAAAAACAGCTTGTTAGTGATTTTTCTTTTATGTTTTCAATTTTATTGATTATTCTTTTTTATCTTTGTTTTTACTTTCTGTATGTTCTGGGTTTAAATTCCTCTCTGTTAGACCTTTCTTCTTTTCTGAGTATTGCTTTATGTTCTCACACAAATTTGATGATTATATTCAGTAAGGTCTTAACCTGACTTTGGTTTTCCCCCTATAATTTATTACATGTTTGTTGTTTAATTTCCAAATATTTTGTGACTTTGCTTTTCTTTCCAAAATATCTATGTTTTACTTCTGTTGTGGAGAGATAACTTCCTTTGTGTAATTAAAAAACTTTTTTCAAATTTGTTTCATTGCTTAGAGTATGGTTCAGTTGTGGTAAATGTTCCATGTATACTTCAAATTGTGTATTTTGCTGCTTGAGGTTAGCACATCTTATAAATGTCCATTGGTTCAAGTTGATCAGTCGTCCTTGTTAGTTTTTCTATTTCATAACTGAGTTTTTGTTTACATGTTTTATTGTTCCTTGAAAGAAGAGTTGAGGTCTTCAAGTATGTTTGTGGATTTGTCTGTTTCTCCTTTTTGTTCTATCAGTTTTTGTTTAGTGTATTTTAACCTATGTTATTAGATGCATATGTATTTAGGATTGTTGTGTTTTCATAAAGAATTAATCTCTTTATCATTATGTAATGTTCCTTATTATCTCTCATAGTATTCCTTGATCTGAAGTCTAAATAATGTTAATATAGGCTTTTCAGCTTTCTTTTGGTTAGTGTTTGCATTACACATCCTTTTCCATCCGTTTACTTTCAATATATGCCTTTTCATTTAATGTGCGATTGTGTTCACTAACCTACTTTTAAAATTTCTACTAATTTATCTTTTAACTGAGGTGTTTAGACCATTTATGTTTAATGTAATTATTGATGTGGTTGGTTTTAGCATCTTAGTAGCTGGTGTCTTTTGAGCTTCCTATTTTTAAATACATTTTATTTTCACTGTTGGCTCATTAAGTAACATATTTTGCCTCGTTAGAAAAAAAAAGTTAGGGCCAGTTTTATGGCCTGGTAGTTAATGCAGCCAGATCCCACATGGTTTGAGTCCTGGACCTCATAGCTTAAGAAACACTCTGAGTGCATGCGTCTGCAATACCCTAAATCCCAATAGGCTGGATAAATGGAGGAGAGGGACTTGTGGCATGACTGTTCACCACTGGGGATGCTTGCTCCTCCCTCTCCCTGTCTCTCTGATGAGTGCATTTGCCCTGTGGTCAAAATAAAATGCTTTCTCTATGGTTTATATTACATATCTTTCTGTTTATCTATTTTGATTGCCAGAGGGCATATGCGTTCACCAAAGAGAGAGGGAGAGAGAAAAAGCTCTCCTCAGTGGGGTATGATCTCATCATAATCCCTTTCCTCTATTTCTCCATCCCATCATGATTTTGGGCATGCAGGTACATACTCCTAGTATGTTTCTCAAGCTGCCAGGTCTGGGATTCAAACCGCAGTTGGCATGTGGGATATGACTCCTTACACACAAAGCTTAACCACTGTGTTATGGGGCCAAACAACAATATTTGTGTTTAATTACAGACTTTTAAAGCAGTTTTGTACACTGTTTATATAATCTCAGAGCTCTACAATGAATATTTCCTGTTTCTCCCTACTGTCTTTTGTGCTGTTTTTGTGTTCCATTTATATATGTATATGTATATGTATATATATATATATATATATACACACACACATACACACGCACACACATATATATACATACATATATCTATACACATATATAGTAAATCCATAATACCTTGTTATATTCAGCATGGTAGTCAGTAGCCAGTGTACCTATTACATTTGAATTTAAAGTAGGTAATATAAGTTTAACTTTATTTCCTCTGCTGTACTGGTAACTTTTCTAGTGCTTATTGTTCTGTCTGAAGGAATTTCTTTCACATTTCTTACAGTTTAAGAGTATTGGTAACAGATTGCCTCAAAAATACTTTCTTTTCCTTCTGAAAGATAATTTGCTAGATATAGAATTCTTTATTCACAGTACAGTGTTTTTCTTGCAGTAAGGATGCTCTCACATTGCCTTTACTTATTTATTTATCTATTCTTCTTCCTTTTTTTTTTTTTAAATTAGAGAGACAGGTAACCTGAACAGGGTCTAACAACACCTCCATTCCCTCATACTCAGTATTCTACCTAGCCAGGATCACAGGTATGTCTGGCCTATTTGAGGCCAACCAGGGATCTGAACTCCAGGCCTTCCCATGTGGTTTCAGCATTACCTCTGCCACCTGTGCCACCATGTCTGGGCGATACTGTTTTTATTTTTTTGAACTTGCATAGTTTCTGATAAAAAGTCAGTTGTAATTCTTTTTTTTAATAATTATTTAATTTGTTTATTATTATTTTAATTTGCTGTAAGGCACATGTGCTCACCAGAGAGTGAGAAAGTGCGAGCGAGAGCATGTGTGCTTGAGAGAGGGTGAAAAAGCAAGCCTCCAGGTCTGGGACTCAAACTGTGGTAGGCCATGCGAGAGTCCATCACATTAACCAACCACTACACTACCTGTTGGTCCCATAAGTTATAATTCATGCCTTTTTCCCCCCTACCATCTACATCAAAGATGTTTTACTTATTATTGTTTTTTTTTTTTCAAAGAAGGATGAATATAATGTTTCTTGGCGTGCGTATGTATGTGTGGTGTGTGTGTGTGTGTGTACATTTATGTTTTGGTTTTGTCCTGTTATATGGGGAGAGGTATAACAGCTTCTTGCATTTATGATTTGATCTTTCAAATCATGTTTGGAAATGCCTCAGGATTTTGTCTTCCAGTTTTCTTCTCTATATATACTCTTTTCATTGTGGGATTCCAGTTACATACATGATAATACATTTAATGAAGATACAATCTTTTGGGAACCAGCAGTTAGCGTAATGGCTATGTCGCTGGACTCCCACATAGTCGACCGCGGTTCACGTCTCGGACCCGGTGGCTTAAAACTCACGCCGGGCGCGTGTGCGTGCGTGCCCGCCCAAGATCCCGAGAGGAGAATGGAGAAGGGATTGCGGCGTGACCATCCCTGGGGGGTGATTTCTCGCTTTCTTTCTCTATGTCTCTCTCTGTCTGTCTGGTGAGCGCACGTGCCCTATAGCAAAAACCTCTCCCCCCCCCCAAAAAAAAAGATACAATCTTTTGAGGCCCTATTAAGTTTCTTATGTTTTTTTTGGGGGGGGAAGGGGAATCAGTTTGTAGGCTAGCTGGTGGCATGGTGGTTAAAGTGGCTGAATCCCACATGGCTGACAGTGTAGTTCAAGTCCTGAACCTGACAGCTTGAAAAATATGCTAGGTACATATCCATACATGCCCCAAATCCTGAGATAATGGAGGAGGAGAGATTGTGGTATGGCTGTCCCCTATTCAGCTGATTTTTCTTTTTGTCTTAATCCACTTTGTGTGGTGCGTGATACCTTTTACTTCTGTGTTCTTTCTCAAGTGAGGGCCAGTCTTTGTGTTCTGAAGTCCTTGGCATGGCAACCTATCTTTCCTTACATTTCAGGCTACTTGATTGCCCTGCTGCCTCAAATCTGATGGCTTCAAGAAAAGTAGTGCTTATGTTGTTTATCTAGCTAGCATTTTCTTCTTCCTTTTCTTCCTTTCATCCCTCCTCTTTCTTCTCCTACCCCTTCTTTCCTCCATCTCTTTCCTCCTTCTGCCCTCCTCCTTCTTCCTTCTCCTTTCTCCTCTTTTCCTCCTTCATTTTTGTTCTTCCTTTTCCTTCCTCCTCCTTTGTCCTCCATACTCTTCCTCTTCTCCTCCTCTTCCCTCCTCCTCCTCTTCTTTCCTTCTGCTCTTCCTTCCTTCTTGTCCTTTCTAGAGTACACGTGTACACTCACAAGAGAGGAGGGAGAGAACAAGAGAGAAAGCACCTCCCAGCGGAGGCTGATCATACTGCAGCTCTTTTTTCTCCAGTTTGTATCCTGTCAGGACGCTGGGTATACACACCTGACATAAAGTCAGTGGAGTCTGGATTTGAACCCCGCTTGGTTGTCAGGTATTTACTTATTGTGAGGATGGGAACAGTATTTTGACTTTCTACCTCCTAGGCAGAAGTGTAACTCCTAGAAAGGATGTATTTCTAAAATGACTGTTTACAACTGATGTTCCTGCTGGTATTTGGTAATGACTTTTGTATCTTGATGTTGTGTCTGACTCAGCCTCTTCCTGCT
>NW_006198133.1:2602813-2630579 GCF_000334495.1 Tupaia belangeri chinensis
AAATGTCCGAGACAGGATGATTCATAAAGAAATAAATTCATTTCTTATAATTCTAAAGCCTGGAAGTCAAGGAGCTAGCAGGTTTGTTGTCTGATGAGGGCTGCTGTCCACTTCTGAAATATCCTGTTGCTATGTCCTTCATGGCAGAGGACAGAAGGACAGAAGGGCCTAGCTAGTTCTCCAGCCCGTTCACAAGGTGCTAACCTAGTGATTAGACACTAATCACCTCCCAGACGGCCCCTACCATCAAAATGGGGATTAAGTTAAAAGTGAATTTTAGAAGAGGACATCAACATTGAAACCCTAGCACTGGCAGTATTGATGTTCCTTGTACATCTCACAGTTTTCCCTTCTTTTTTTACTTTATAAACAGATTTTTTTTTTCTTTTTTGACCTTTCTCTGTGTTTCTGCCTTTCCAGTTTTTTTTTTTTTTAATCCCTTCATCGCTCACTGTTCCTCTACTCCTTCATTTTTCTTTTGATTTCATAATGGCTAGAACTTTGTATACTATTGGGTCGTCAGAAAAGTCACAATGCATTCTTGCATACAAAAGCTGATAAAAATAAGTAACGACTTTTCCAATGACCCAGGATTAACTAGAAGTGATAATGGGCACTTAAAAATATATACATTAATGTTTCACCGTTTGATGCAACTTTGCTATAGCTTTATGGTTGCTA
Organism: Tupaia belangeri chinensis; assembly: GCF_000334495.1. NCBI lineage: Eukaryota > Metazoa > Chordata > Mammalia > Scandentia > Tupaiidae > Tupaia > Tupaia belangeri. The sequence continues at coordinate 2,603,495 of NW_006198133.1, forward strand.
AATATTATAAGGCTTAAGAAATAATTTCTGGTTTCTCAAGATTTCTTTAATTCTAAGTGAAAGTTGAATTTTGTTGAATGCCTTTTATATATCTACAGAGGTGCTTGCTAATATTAATGTAATCCATCACATCTAATGATGAGTCTCTTGTGGAATAGATTCACTGTATACCATTTAAAAACATTACTGGGGCTGACAGGTGGCATGGTGGTTAAGGGCTCTGGGCTCCCACATGGCCGACCTCGTTTCAAGTCCTGGACCTGGCAGCTTGCCCCCCCCACCCCCCTTTCTGTGTCTCTCTCTGGTCAAATTTAAATAAATAAATAAATATATATATAAAGTTCAGTGCTATAGGGCGCGTAAGCTCGCCAGACAGACAGAGAAAGACAGAGAGAGAGAAAGCGAGAAATCACCCCCCAGGGAGGATGGCAACGCCGCATTCCCTTCTCCTCTGTTCTCCTCTCGGGATCTTGGGCATGCATGCACACGCGCCCAGCGTGAGTTTTAAGCCACCAGGTCTGGGACGCGAACCGCGGTTGACTGACTACATGGGAGTCCAGTGACATAACCATTATGCTAACTGCTGGTCCCTAGTAAAATAATTGTTAAAAAAAAAAAGAAAAAATATCATTATATGTTAATATTCTGTTCAGAAGTTTTACATCTTTATTACTAGAGTCTCACTGTACTTTTCCCAATTTTTTTTACTTGTCTACTTATTTAAAAACATTTGACTGTACTTATAAAATGGGCTTAAACATTTTTAAAATGAGCTATGAAATTCAACTGTGTTCTGTGGAAAAGTTTGTTTAGCATTATAATTCTTTCTTGGCCAGCCCTGTAGTACAGTGATAAAACACTGTGCATAGGAAACGAGATCCCACACGGCCCGCCATGGTTCAAATTCCAACCCCGGTGGCTTGAATAGCACATTAGGCGCATGTGCTTACGTGCCCCAAATCTTTACAGAATAGAGAAATAGAGGAAAGAGATTGTGGCATGATTGCTTCCCATTGGGGGCTGCTTTGTCTCTCTCTGCATGTGCTTTCTGGCAATTAAAAAAATTCTCTTTTCTTTTATTGTTTGATAAATATTTCTGTTAACTCCTGTGGTCCTAGCTCTAGTGTTTTCCTCATGGGAAGATTATTTTACTTTTTGAGTTTCCTTGTGTTGTACAATTGTTATGCTTGCCTATTTATTTTTGAGTCACCTTTGGTAATTTATTGTCCTCTTGTAGTTTGTACATTTCACTAAGGTTTTCACATTTATCATTTGTAGTGTTTTTATTTAACTTCTACTTCACTTGGAGTTGTACGGCCATTTTTTTTTCTTTTTACTGTCCTAAATTATTTATTAGATGAATTTTACAAATATTACTTATGTTAGTGGTAACAGTGGAGTTGGAGAGTTTTGTCTCTTCTCCAAACTGCACGATGATGACCACCAATAGTATGATGAAACTTGTTGCGTTTTCCAATGCCACAGCTCTTTTAGCTTGCCTATATCAGCCCATATATCTTCCTGTGCTTCTGTACTGGTTTGATGATCCACTGGGTGTCAGGATTTCTTCTGATAGCTTTATGGAGTAGGTCAATGAGAGTAGCCTCAAAGAATGTGTACAGGGAATCTTTAACCCAGTAAGAATTTAGGACTCTTAGAGCCTCACAGTGGCATCAGCTCACTCTCCTACAACAAACTGGAGACTTTAAGCAAAACTTCAGCTGGTTAACATGGTGATGGACAGGCTTACCATAAGTTGTACCATTTGGAACAGGGTGTTTGCATCCTCCATGCTGCACATAAATCCTGTGTATGTATCCTATCCTATAATCTTGCTTAGCTTGTGTTATAGTCTGTGTGCTTTATCTCTCTAGATGGGACAGGAAGCCCTGTGTAGGGCGCGGAGAGCTGGCGGTACTGCCTGCAGCACACCCTCAGAAGAAAGCACATTACGTAGGACTGCATCTTTCTCCATGGTTCCTGAATTGTATGCATGCTTCTTGGCTTACCTTTGAGATCACACTGATGGGTGCTGCCAGACAGAAAGAAAAAAAGCCTTGTGGCCAGAAGGTGGGATAGTGGCTAAGGTGCTGGACTGCCTCATGGCCAGTTGGTTCATGTCCTGGACCTGGAGGATTGAAAATCATGCCAGGCACACGTGTGTATGCGTTTGACCCTGTGTGGCCAAAATCCTAGGACAAGAATTAAGGGACTGTGGTGCATCTACCACCCTCCCCTCCGCTGGGGATGATTTCTCCCTCTCCCTCTCCTTTTCACTGTTTCTGTCCTCTTTGGTGAGTGCACATGCCCTGTGGCAAAAATCTTTTTCTAAAACAAACAAACCTTTCTCCAGCATGGTCATTTTTATGTTAATTATCTAAGCTCCCTGTCCCTCAATCACTCTTTCTAGAGCTTTGTCTTTTCACCAGCTGCTTTTAAGGTCTTCTCTCTGACTTCAGTCTTCCGAAGTTTTCAGTATAATAGGACTAGGAGAACTTTATTTGATCCTACTTGGGATTCTTTAGACCTTGTGAATCTGAGAAGTCATGTCTTTCATCAGTTTTGATATATTCTTGGCCATTTCATCTTTGATTTGTTAATATTCATTTATTTTCTCTTTTTTTGGGAATGCTGCTTCTCTCTCTGTCTTCCGTAGTAACTCCTACTTTTTCTTGTTCATGTTTCCATTCCTTTGTGTCTCTGTATTATATCTTGAGTATTAACTGTCTTCATTGTGCTTATCTTTTTCAGCTAGGTCTAATTTCTGTTTATGCATTGTGTTTTGGTTTTAATTATATATTTCATTTTTAGAAATTCTGTTTGTTCTCTTTCAAATCTGCCTCTTTATTTTTAAGTGTGATCTTTTATAGTTGTACTTATAGTGTATCTTTTTTTTTTAAGACAGATTTTTGCTATACGGCATGTGTGCTCGCAGGAGAGACAAACAGAGAGACAGACATCTCATGGGAGATGGCCACACCGTAATCCTATCCATTTTCCTTTGTTCTCCTTGAGATCTGGGGCACCCGCACACACATGCCTGGTGTGAGTTTTAAGCTGCCAGGTCTAGAACTCAAACCACAGTTGACTATGTGGGAGTCCAGTGACATAACCATTAGACCATCTGCTGGTCCCAGTGTCTTTTATTTTTTGCATATTAAAAATATTCTAATATCTGGGGCCAGCAGGTGGCATGGTGGTTACGGACACTGGACTCCCATGGCCACCTGTGGTTCGAGTCCTGGACCTGGCAGCTTGCTTTCTCTCTCTCACTCTCACTGTCTCACTCGGTCCCGCTGTGGTCAAAAATAAAAAATAAAGTTAAATAAAGTAATTCTTTAAAAAGAAAAGACCACTCTTAAATTCTAATATCAGATATTGTTACTATTTGAAGTCTTCCTTAATAGTCATTTCCTGTTTCTTCTTATTTTGATAACTCTTGTCAGCTTGTCAGTTTTATTTCTCACGTGCTTTGTGCTTTTTATTGCGAACTTATGTTCTTTGAAATTTATTTGTGGGAATTCTAAATTGGGTTGAAAAACACATAACTTTCACCAGAAAGAAATTTGCTTTGCCAAGTGCCTGAAATACTGGTACCCTGAGCCTAACAATACGATCATCATTCTGTATCAACAAGAAACTGCTTCCAAGACTCCTCATGTATATCCTTGAGTCCTTCAGTTTCTGCCATATAGTGTGGGCGTTTGATTATATATTAAACAGTGACAAATGGTATTTGTCTTTCAATAGCTCAGCTTATTGCACTTAACATATCTTAAAGGTTCATTCACTTTGTGTCAAATGACAGGGTACCATTGTTCTTTATGACTGACTAGTCTTCTGTTTTATATATGTGTCATATTTTCTTAATGCATTCATTGGTTGTTGGGTACCTAGGTTGAATTCATGTCTTAGTTGTGGTGAATAGTGCACTATAAACATGAATGTGCAACTGTCTGACAAACTTTTGATTTTCTTTGGGTAAATACCTGAGTGGGATTACTGGATCACGAGGTTTTAGAGCTTTGAGTAATTTCCATACTGTTTTCCACAGTGGTTGTTTTATTTACTTATTTATTTGTTTGTTTTTTATCATAGTCGTTCTTAACTGTGGTTGGGTGATAGCACATGGTAGTTTTGAGTTGTATTTCCTGTGATAAGAGATATTGAACATCTTTTATATGCTTTTTGACTGTTTGTATATCTTTTGAAAGTTGTCTGTTCAAATCAGTTACCCATTTTTGTTTAGATTTTTAGATTTTTAAATTTTATTTATTTTTTGCAAATGAGCTGTTTCAGTAGCATTGATTTTCTGGTTCTGGAGTATAGTTCACAAATGGATTGTTTCTTTATATGTTAATGTAATTCTACTTGTCTATTTTTGGTTTTGTTGCCCATGCTTTGGAGGTCTTAAATAAGAAATCTGTGCCTACTCAATATTGTGAAGTGTTTCTTCTGTGCTTTCCTCAAGTAGTATCATAGTTTTGAGCTTTATATTTATATTTATCTATTTTGAGTTAATTTTTGTAAATGATGAGAGAGCACTGGTCTAGTTCTTTGCAGATGGATATCCAATTTCTCAGCATTATTTATTGAAACGATTGTCTTCATTGGATTGTCTTAGAACCTTTATCAAAAATCAATCGGCTCTATGTTGTTGGGTTTAACTATGGATTCTCTATACTTTTCCACAGGGATGTCTGCTCTTGTGCCAGTACCGTGGTGTTTTGGTTATTATGCCTTAGTAATATAGTTTGAACTCAGATAATGATGTGCCTCCAACTATGTTCTTTTTGCACAGTATTGCTTTGGTGATACAAGGTCTTTTTTGTTTCCAGATAGATTGTATTTTTTTTTCTTCTATTTTTGTGAAAATTGTCACTGGTGGAACCAGCAGGTGGCGTGGTGGTTAAGGCGCTGGACACTCACACATGGCCAACAAGGGTTCAAGTCCTGAATCTGGTGGCTTGCTTTCTCACTTCCTCTCTCTCTCACTCTCACCCTCTGTCTCTCTCTGGTCATATTAAAAAAAAAAAGAATAAATAAAGTAAATATTTTTTTAAGAGGTTTTTCACTATAGGGCGTGTCCAGACAGAGAGAGACAGACAGAAAGCGAGAAATCACCCCCCAGAGGGGATGGCCATGCTGCAATCCCTTCTCCTCCATTCTCCTCTCGGGATCTTGGGCACACACGCACACGCGCCCGGCCTGGGTTTTAAGCCACCTGGTCTGGGACGCGAACCGCGGTCGACTACGTGGGAGTCCAGAGACATAGCCATTACGCTAACTGCTGGTTCCCAAAATAAATAATTATTTTTAAAAAAATGTCACTGGTATTTTAATAGAATTTGTAGATCATGCTCGGTAAAATTTACATTTTAACTATGTTGATTCTTCTGCTCCATTAACAAGGGATGTTTTTCCATTTTTGTGTATCTTTTTTGATTTATTTATTCATTTTTTAAAATTTTTTTCATAGTAGGTATCTTTGACTTCCTTGGTTAGATTTATTTTTAAGTGTTTTACTATTTTTTTGTAGCTGTTGTAAATGGTATTGCTTTATTTATGTTTCAGTCCATTTATTGTTAGTGTATAAACAACATTACAGTTTTTTATATGGTCATTTTGTATCCTACAACCATCTTGAGTGTATTGCTAGGAGTTTTTTTGGTGAATTCTTAGTTTTTCAGTGTATATAATCATTTGGTCTGCAAATAGGGATAATTTAACTTCTTCTTTTCCTATTAGGATTTATTTTATTTTCTTGTCTCATAGCATTGGCTAGGGTTTCCAGTAGTATTAAATACATTGAATAGGAGTAAAGTTGGCATCCTTGTTTTGTTTCTTTTTTTAAACAAAAACTTTTAGCTTTTTTCCATTCAGAATTGTTAGCTGTGGGTTTTTCATACACAACTACACGGGAACTAAATGTGTTTCTAAACAGTTTTTAAACTACTGAAGAACTGAGAATTAAATTTTAAAATTTCTTGAAATGAAAATATGACCATCCCCTCTGGGGGATGATTTCTCACTTTTTGTCTCCATGTCTGTCTCTGTCTGGTGAGCGCACGCGCCCTATAGCGAAAAAAACCTCTCCAAAAAAAAAAAAAAAGAATCAACTAAATGTAAAGCTGCTTTTTCTTGAGTGGATAAACAAAATTGACAAACCGTTAGATTAGAAAATAAAAGAAAATAAAGATAAGGTCAGAAAGAAAATAAAAATAAGATCAGAAAAAAAAGAAAGACTCATATTAATAAAATCAGAAATGAAAAAGGGGCCTATTATAACAGATATAATAGAAATGCAAAAATCACTAGGAAATACTGGGAGGGAATGCACACCAAGAAGATGTGAAACCTAGAGGAGATGGACAAATTTATGGATATATGCAATATGCCTAGGTTGAACCAGGAGGAAATAGAAAGCCCAAATAGAAAATGACATGTAATAATTTTCTAACAAAGAAAAGCCCAGGTTCAGATGGTTCATTGGTAATTGTCCAAATCCTTCAAAGCAGAATTAACACCAATTCTCAAAGTATTTAAAAGATTCAAATGGAGGAGCTGGCAAGGCAAGTGGTGTTGTGGTTAAGAGTGCTGGACTCCCACTGGCCTACCATGGTTCAAATCCTAGACCTGGTGGCTCACTTTCTTTCTCTTTCTCACTCTGTCCCTCTCTGGTCAAGTAAATTAATTAATTAAATAATTCTTAAAGAAAAAAAAAAAGATTCAAATGGAGGGAACTCTCCAAAGCTGTTTTTACTAATCCACTATCAAGGAGAAAACAAAAATGAAAACTACAGACTAATATTCCTGATGAATATAGATGTAAAAATCCTCAACAAAATTGAATCCAACTACACATTAAAAATATTATACACTAAGACCAAGCAGGATTTTTCCTAGGGATGCAAGGGTGGTTCAACATAGGCAAAACTATAAATGTAATATAGCCCATGAACAGGAGGAAAGAAAAAGCATAGAATCATCAATTGTCACAGAAAAAACTTTTGATAAAATACAACATCCCTTCATGATTAAGACAACAAAATAGACATAGCAAGTAGATTTATTTGGGTAAGACTTCTTATTGAAAAACTATAAAAAAAAGTGCCAAGAGACTTTTTAAAGGACTTAAATGGAGAAATAGTCCATGTTTATGTAGTATGAGACTCAATATTGTTAAAAATGCTACCAACCCCCTCCATTTGATCTGTAGGTTCAAAGCAGCTAAGCAGCCTCAGAGTCCCAGCATTATTACTACTGGTTGCTTTTTTTTTTTTTTTTTAAGTAGATTCCAAATTTTATATCTAAATGCATATCTCCTGGATATCAAGACTTATAATGAGGTTGTGGTTATTAAGATAGTGTTGTGTTGGAACACAGATAGGAAAACCAGTGGAAGAATGTGAATATCTAGAACCAGACCTCACATAAATGGTCTCCATTGAAGTTAAAAGTGAAAGCATGTATTTTGTTTTTCTTTTTAAGAGAGGTTTTTTTTGTTTTGTTTTGTTTTGTTTTGCTGTGCGTTGTTTGTGCTCGCTGGAAAGACAGAGAAGATAGACAGAAACTGAGAAATCACCCCCTGGGTCGGATGGCAATGCTGCAATCTGTTATCTTTCATTCTCCTCTTGGAATCTTGGTTACACAAGCACACATGCCTGACATGAGTTTAAGCTGCCAGCTCTGGGACTCAAACTGTGATTGACTACATGGGAGTCCAGTGATATAACCATTATGCCATCTGCTGGTCCTTAAAGCATGTATTTTTTAATAAAATGTACTAGGTCAGCTGGATACCTTTTGAAAAGAAATGAACCTTGACCATTATCTAATGCCGTGTTGAAAAGTTAATTTTAGTTGTATCATAAATCTAAATTTAAAGGCCAACAATAACTTTTAGAAGAAAATTTAGATTCTCTTCATGAGCTAGGAGTAGGCAAAAGATGTCTTAAATAAGACCCAAAAATGTACAGATCAGATTGCATGAAATTAAGGATTTGTGTTTTAGACATCATTAAGAAAGGGAACAGGCATGCCACAGATTTAAGGATATGTTCACAATAAGTAAATCCAATCAAAGAATTGCATCCATAAAAAGCAAGTAACTCTTGCAAGTCAAACCGAAAAGAAGGACAAACTACCTGTTTTCTTAAAAGTGTGCAAAAGGATGAGAACATTTTTTGAAAAGGCCAATACTACATAGTTGGAAGTGCTCTTACTACTCATTAGAGAACTGTCATAGTGAGACACCCTGTACCTCTAGTCGAACAGCTGAAATCAGACTGACAGTATCACTTTACCAAGAATATAAAGCAGTTAATGTGCTTCTATATTGCTGATGGGAATAGAAATTAGTTCAGGTACTTTGGAAAGCAGGCAATCTGTTAAACTAGCAATACTGAAACCGTGTACTTCCAGGTCATATGTTTTTATGAAGGATGGAAAACAGAGGTGGTTGTAACAACAGGAATGAATCCCAGAAATGTGTTCAGCGAAAGAGACAGAAACAGAATTCATACTGTATGATTCTACTTATATGAAGTTTAAAACAGGAGAAACTAATGTGGCTTAGTACAAATCAGGAAATGTGCTCGCTTCTGGAAATTTAAGAAAATCCTATATCTAGGGATGTATAATTTACAGTATTTATATTTTTTATCTATTGCAGAGTCACAAGTTATCTTAGTGGTTCATTTATTGACCCACAGTTTCTATAGGTCAGAAATACAGGAGCAGCTTGCTGGATGGTTCAGCTCAAAATGTCCCATGAGGTTTCCAAATGTAGGCCAGAACCACAGTCATCTGAAAGACTGACCGGGACTGAAGGACCTGTTTCCTAGGTTGCTCATTCACGTGGCTGTTGCCAGCCAGAGACTCTTGGCAGAGTTTATATATCTGTCAATATTTCCCCATGTGGACCTTTCTATGGGACTGCTTGAAGAGAGCTTATACTATGGCAGCTAGCTTCTCCCCGAGATAGCCAAGAGAGCGCAGAGGAGAAGCCCTAATGCCTTTTATGCCTTAATCTTGTGTATCACGTTCTGCCACATCTATCACATCTTCTTCTTTTGAAAGAAGTCACAAGAGGTTTGTAACATGGCAGCAGTTTATTAACTTACCTGAATATCAGAGTTGGAATTTCAGTCCAAATATGCCCAAACTCTTAGCCTTCTCTTCCCATCATGTTTTTACATTTCTATCTGAGAAAGGATCACAGAATTGTCTCGTTTGTTCCAACATTCACTTGACATACTGTGTATTAAACAATGTATTGCTTATTTTATTCAAATGAAAATAAAACAAGCCCTTGTCTTTAAATTCACCAGTTTTCTGTGACTGATGTACATCCCAGGGCCATACGTTCTCTTGCAGTCTTTTAAACAGTGTCTCTATTGCCTGTCCAGAGCTTCTGGTGTATTATCCTCATTTAAATGATAGAGTGATGACTTCTAGGCTAACATTTGGAAGATCTAAAGATTAATACTTCCCTTATTTGCTTTTAATTTTTGCCAGTGCATTTATATAGTTTTAGTTTTGTTTACAATTAGTAAATATATAAAAAAAAACCTAAAGCATTTGAAATGAATAAGTGTCACAAGTAGAGGAATTTTGTGTTATTTATTAGTCTTGTGAATAATACAGGGAGCAAGAAACTAATTCAGTAAAAGAAATGACTGTTCAGAGAAAACTCAGGGGCTTCATGTTCCTAGTTTACCTTAGATACAAATAAACTGATGAATTAATCATTTTAATCTTTCTTTTTAATTTTTTTACTTCATTTTCTCTTTTACATTCAATCACATTATTTAGCTTACAAAGTGAATATTTCAACATGTGAACATTTCTGCCTAGTCCAGTTGATAAAACTGTATAAGTATCTTCAACAGATAATACCACATTTCTTTGTCTTATTAATGCTTTGCCTCTCTATTTTTCTTCTAAATGTCCTTCCTCAGACTCTATTCTTTCACACACACTATATCTGGTATTTACATCCACTTACTGTGTTTCTATAGAAACCTTTATCCATCAATTTTAGTCATAAACTGTGCAGACACACGGTATATATTAAGTGGGGACATACAATGTCTCTCCTTCATAGCCTGGCTTGCTTCACTCAGCAGTAAATTGAACATATTCTTCCCCTTTCTGTCAAAAGCCAGATTTTTTTTTTTTTTTATGATTGAATAGTATTCCATAGAGTATATGTGCCACAGTTTTTCTACCCATTCATCTGTTTGTGGGCATTCCACGTCTTAACAATTGTGAATAGTACTTCAGTAAACATCGATGTGCAAGGACTTTTCTGATTAAGAATTCTTCAGTCCTTTGGGTAGGTACCAAGAAGTGGGATTGCTGGATCATATTGTAGTTCTATTTGTAGATTTTTGAGGAATCTTCAAATTGTTCTCCACTGTGGCTGGACCAATTTATATTCCCACCAGCAGTGTAAAAGAGTTCCCCTTTCACCACACCCCCACCAACGCTTATCATTATTTGTTTTTTTAATCTTAGTCATTCTGATACGCATTTTCTTTACAATGAGGGATGTTGAGCATTTTTTCATATGCCTTTTGGCTGTTCATATGTCATCTTTATAGAGAGTGGGTTTTTTGTTGTTTTTTTTTTTTTCAATTCAGTCTCCCATCTTTAGTAGGGTTGATCTTTTTTCAGAACAGCTGCTTGAGTTCTTTGTGTGTTCTGGTTATCAGACCCTTATCTGACAAATAATTTACAAAAATATTTTCCCATTCTGAAGGCTGTCAGCAGTAATGAGTGACTCACACTAATCACTGTGTCTTTTGCCATGCAGAAACTTCTTAGTCTGATGTAATCCCACTTGTCTAATTTGGGTATTATCAGCTGCACTTTTCGGGTCTTATTTAAGAAGTCTTTGACTACCCCAGTGTCTCTCAGAGTTTCCCCTGTGTTTTCCAGGAGCAGTTTTACAGTTTGAGGTCTTAGATTTAGATCTTTGATCCACCTTGACTTGATTTTTGTCAAAGGTGAGAGGTAGGGGTTCAGATTCATCTTTCTGCAGGTGGAGATCCAGTTTTTCCAGCACCATTTGCTGAAGAGGTTTTCCTTTTCCCACTGGGTTGACTGGTACCCCTTGTCAAAAATCAGTTGACTGTATGTTTGGGAATTTATTTCTGGGGACTCTGTTCTGTTCCATTGGTCCACATGTCTGTTTCTGTGCCATTACCATACTGTTTTGATTACCACAGCTTTGTAGAATATTTTTGGGTCAGGAAGTGAGATGTAGGCCACTCCACTCTTCTTGTGCAGAATTGCTTTGGCAATACGAGGTCTTTTATGATTCCGGACAGATTTTATGGTTATCTTTTCTAGATCTGTGAAGAACGTGTCTGGTACTTTAATTGGCATTGCATTAAATATGTAGATTAATTTGGGTAGAATTGCCATTTTGATTATATTAATTCTTCCAATCCCCAGGAACATGGGATGTCCTTCCACTTTTTTGTGTCATTTTCAATTTCTTTTTTTAGCTTCTCATAATCTTGACCCACAACTCTAGACATTCCCTTTTTATCTTCTCTATGCTATTCCTCTTATTTTCTTATTTTTTATGCATCAGAAATAGGAATGAGATATTTGGTTGTAGACAGTTGAATATAGTGACCACAGATGAAGTAGAGCTAATTAGTATCTACTGAGAGATTCAAATCTGCAATTTCTTCATAAAACAAGAACCACTATTGAAAAAAATAATCAAAGAACAAGAAGGCATTAAAAAGATTATTACAAAGAATGATAGAAAGCTAGAAGTAAAAGTGAATGAAGTCTTGTAGTACGAAAAGTGAAAATATGAAAGAAAAAGTTTAGAGACAAAGGATTAATCTATGTGGGCTTAAATACAGTGAAAATAGGAAGGGGATAAAAGACATCTTTGAGATGCTGACAGGATTCTTTCAGTTAATAACCCATTCACTTTGTGTAGGAGAATTAATATATTGTCTGTCCCTAAATGAATTTTTATGAAATTGCAAAATACCAGTGTTTCGGACAAGGTCTTAAATATTCCAGAGAGAAATACTTGTTTTTTCCTACAAAAGAAGGACAAAGAAAAAAACTGATACAGTACTTCTTTTCTTTTTTTAAAGAATTGTTTAAATTTATTCATTGTCCTTATTTTATTTTATTGTTTTAAAGTTGACCAGAGAGAGAGGGAAAGTGAGAGAGCAAGCTGCTAGGTCCAGGATTCAAACCATGTCAGCCATGTGGAATTCCAGCCGCCTTAACCACCTTGCCACCTGCCAGCCCCTCTTTCTTATTTTTAAAGAGAGAGATTTTTGTTATAGTGAATGTGCGCTCACCAGAGAGACAGAAAGCAAGAAATCACCACCCATGACGGATTAACATGCCACAGTCCCTTCTCCATTCTCCTCTTCAGTTCTTGGAGAGAGAGAGAGAGAGAGAGAGAGAGAGAGAGAGAGAGAGAGAGAGAGAGAGAGAGAGAGAGAGAGAGAGAGAGAGAGACACACACACACACACACACACACGGTGCCTGGTGTGAGTTTTAAGCCTCCAGGTCTGGAACTAGAACCGCGATGAACTACATGGGAGTCCAGTGATGTAATCATTGAACCATCTGCTGGTCCCAACAGAGTACTTTATTAACAGTAACAAGAAATGTTAGTAAACAGTGCTTTTCAGAATTTAGAGAAAAATGACTTTGTCTTGATATGTACCAAAGTATAGGGGAAAAATGAAAATAATTTTGTATTTGAAAGGACTAAAAATTGACCTTCTATATTTATTTCCTGAAATAGTTATTTGAGGATCTAGTAGTAAAGGGGGGAAGAAAAGTGAGGAAACCCTGAAATTCAAGCCAGTGGACTTTAATTCAGTAGTAGACTTAAAAGATAGCACAGAAGTAGCTGAGTTATATGTCTTGAAAACAAGCAGGATGGATTCAGATCAAGATGTTGGAGGGCTTCAAGAAGAGTATCTTTTGAAAGAAAGAAGAGTCTTATTAAAGAAATGTAAGAAACAGGGTAATTTCCATGACTTCTGTACTCCCCCCCCTTTTTAATAATTTTTTAAAGTTTGCTGTAGGCCATATGTGCTTGCTGGGGAGAATGTGAGAAAACACCCCACGGGTGGATGACCACACCACAGTCCCTTTCTTCTCAGGACATTTGGCACAAGTGCCTCATATGGTTTTCAAGCTTCCAGAACCAGAACTCAAACTGCGCAGCTGGCCATATGGAACCAACACCTTAACCACCACACTACCAACTGGTCTCCACAACTGGCCCCCACCTCACTCTCTTAACAGCTTTTCAGTCAGGCTGTTGCGTTGCAGCCACTGTCCCTTCAGAGATGCCTTTTATCAAGATCTGCATGCCATCCAAGTTGCTAAGCCATTGATCAGTTGGAAGTCCTCATCATCCTTTACCTTTTGGCACAGCGGATCAGCTCTTTTAGTCAAACTCTTTCTTCACTTGGCATCCACTCCTGGAGTTTTCTGTTCTCTCACTCATCTCTGCTGTTTTGTTTTTTGTTTTTTGTTTTTTTTTTTCTATTTCCTTTTCCCTGACTTCTTAATGTTGGATTGTCTCAGGGCTCAATCCTTGAGCATTTTTACTTTTCTGTGTGTGCTTAAGAGATCTTGCAAGTAGGTCTTTTTGATTAGTATGTGTACACTGACAATTCCCATATTATACCAACAGCTCAGAATTCTCCAGTTAACTCCACACTCCTATTTCACATTTACTTGAATGTTTAACAGATAATTAAAATTTAACACAACCAAAACTGAACTCAAAGTGTTTTCTTCAGATCTTTCTCAAATTTTCTACATGGTTAATGGCAATTCCTTTTTCCATTTGTCCAGGCTGTAAAACTTGGAGTCAATCTCAACAGCTTACCTTCTCTTATATCCTGTATCAGTGAATTTTGTTTGCTCTATTTTTACAGTATGTCCAGAATCTAACCATTTCTCACCACCTCTATTTTTACCCTTCTCTAAACCACTGTGATCTCTTGCCAGTATTATTTGATAGCTTTGTAACCCGTCTCTTGTTTCTTTCCGTGTCCTTACCCCCCAGAGGTTTTTGCTATAGGGCACATGTGCTCGCCAGAGAGACAGAGAGAGAGAGACAGAAAGTGAGAAATCATCCCCACCACAATCTCTTCTCCTTCATTCTCCTCTTGGGATTTTGGGCACGCACGCACAGGCTTCTGGCGTGAGTTTAAGCCACCGGATCCAGGACTCAAAATGTGGTCGACTACATGGGAGTCCAGCAACATAGTCATTATGCCATTTGCTGGTCGCTGTCTCTTGTTTTGACCTTGTTCCTCTTAGGCTACTTAATGTAGTAAGTAGAATGTTCCTGTTAAAACAGAAGCCAGGCAATGTTTCTTCTCGGGATCATCAGTGGGTTTCCATCTCAGAATAAAACATTGCTTGCATTAGCCTATAAAGGACTGTGTAATTTACTCTGCCTTATCCTTTCCCTCTGGTTGTCACATAAGTCATGACATATTTTTCTATGGAAAAATGCATTGTGACTTTTCCAATGACCCAATATTTTCTAACTTTATTGCTTTCTTGCTCATTTTGTCTCAGACTTCTTGCTGTTACTTAAAGGTTCTCACTTCAGGATCTTCTGTTTATTGTGCCCGCAATGCTCTTTCCTTAGATATATTCACGTGTCCCTCCCTTACTTAACCTCAGGTGTCTGCTCGCATTACCCTCTCAACAGGGCATCTGAACCACCCTATTTCAAATTGTACACCCTCGATAAGTCTTCATTCTTTGTTTTAGTTTACTCCACAGGATGTATTATCTAACATCTTATGTATTTATTACTTACTACTTTGCGATCATATAGTTTTAGGAGGCCCAAAATATATATCCATTTCATAAACTGTTGTATCCCCAGCTCTGAAAATAGTGCTTGGAACATGGTTAAATAAGGCCTTCTCCCGAAGAAAAGACTTGGAGTCAAGTATTCATTGTATGAGTTTGTATGAATTTAAATTCATGAGTACTGTGTTCTGTGCAGATTCAAGTTACTTCAAATTGTGTTGCTTAAAGAACAGTGTTAAGGACCCCTAGGTGGCTTGATAGTTGAGGCCCTGGTCTCCCACATGACCAACCACAGTATAAGTCACAGACTTGGTGGCTTGTTTTCTTGCTGTCCTCTCTCTCTCTCTCTGTTTCTGGTGAGCATATATGCCCTATAATAAAAACTTAAAAATAGTAATAATATAAAATAAATAATTTTTTGAGAGGTTTTTGCTATAGGGCACGTGCGCTCGCCAGACAGAGACAGAGAGACAGAAAGCGAGAAATCACCCCCCGGGGTGGGGGGGATGGCCACACCGCAATCCCTTCTCCTCCAGTCTCCTCTCGGGATCTTGGGCACACACGCACACACACCCGGCGTGAGTTTTAAGCCACTGGGTCCGGGACGCGAACCACGATCGACTACGTGGGAGTCCAGCGACATAGCCATTACGCTAACTGCTGGTCCCAAAATAAATAATTTTAAAAGTTAATCACTTTTTTTAAAAAAAGCAATGTTTATTATGTCCTGTATTTTTGCCAGTATGATGAGATCATTTTTTGATACTCATTTTCTTTATAGCTATTGTAGACAGTCTAACTTGATTCATGCACTAGAGGATCATAATCTGTTGCTGAATTTATATTTTATACTAGTGAATGTGGGTATGTACTCTTATGTATGTTAATCACAAGTGTTCATAACATAAGCAGTCAAACTCATTTACAAAGTTACCATTTTCTTTTTTTAAAATAATTATTTTATTTAACTTTATTTATGTACTTATTTGACCAGAGAGGGACAGAGAGAGTGAGAAAGCAAAAAAGCAAGTCACCAGGACTGGGACTCGAACTGCAGTCAACCATGTGGGAGTCCAGTGCCCTTAATCACGGTTCCTGCCAGCCTCAACAAAGTTACCATTTTCTAATAAACTTGCATTAGTCATAGGCACTTGGCAGTAGCCCAAGCATTTAAATAAGATGCTTAAATAAAAAACCCAAGCTTTTACCAAATTGCAGAAAAATCATAGGTTATAACTTCCTAAATAAAAGGATTAATTTCAAAACAGGTCTTTTTCTATTTGTTCCATGGCAAGTTATATTTTTTTCTGATTTTGAATAGGTTCTTATTTCAGATTAAATTGTCTGATCAACTGAATAATCGTGAAGAATAGGTACATAATTATACACATTAGCTATTGTAATATACCTTTATATACTTTTAAAATAAGTTTGTATTTTTCTTTTTTTAATTTACTAGAGAGCATGTGTGCTCATTGGAGAGAGACCAGACAGCAAGACAGTAAGAAAGCACCACCCATGGCGAATGGCCATGCCACAATCCCTTCCCATCCTTCATTTCTCTTTTTGGGATTTTGGGCACAGACAAACATGCCTGGCATGTTTTTCAAGGTGCCAGGTCTAGGACTCGAACAACACGGTCAACCATGTGCGATCCAGCCTTGTTAACCACTAAGCCATTGGTTGGCTCTAAAGTTTGTATTCTTACTATGTCTTTTAAAAATACCAGGGCTAGAAAAGCTGTAGAGCTCAATGGAGAAGCAAAGATAGCACCGTACAGAAGACTCTCAGGTCGCGTGGGCTCAAACCCCAGTCAGCACCCAGTACATTTGCTTATTTACTTTTAAATTATACATGTGTTGTTAGCATTAACCTTTTTCCAGGATATATGCTTAGGGCAAGGTTTATCAAGAGCCAATGTACATTTGTATTTCAGATAACCGTCTTGATAGTTTCAAGGGTTTTTTTTTGTTTGACTTGCCAGGACAGGTTATACTCTTCTATGTTGTTATACAACTAACGAAGTTTCAATAGGAGAAGAAGTATCAGTTTTGCCATTTTTGCTTTTTGTTTTTATCATTATTATTTTATTCAGTTCATTGTTTCTTTGTAGGAATTTTCTGCAGCTTATCCATCGTGTGAGTAAAAATTAAATCCCATCCGTAATTCCACTGATCTGGGCAAGGGAAGCCTCCATTCATGTCACAGTACGCTGAAAAAGAGCCGGCAGGTAAGGAAGCTGTCAGTTCTCACACGTTTAAGTCTTGTTTTTTTCCTCCTGTCTTACGTGCCATATCTGGCATGTGATCATCTGATACATTGGTTTTATAAAGGTTGGTTTGGGTCCATATATAGAATATTTCTAAAGCTTAATTTCTAATTTTTGATATGCAGGTTAAGTGTAAATTTGATATGCAAGTTAAGTGTAAATAAAAATTCTTTCTTTTTTATACCCTCTTGGCTTCTGTTGTGCTTTTCAGTTTGGAAACTCAATTCTAAAGGAGCTTTGAAAGGCATTGCATATTTGGAGTCATACTACTGCATATTTGGACAGGTTACTCACACACTTAATTTTTGTCCTTAATTTTGATTTTTTTTTTCTTTTGAGAGGTTTTTTGCTATAGGGTGCGTGCACTCACCAGAAAGACAGACAGCAAGCGAGAACTCACCTCCTGGGGGGATGGCCACACAGCAATCCCTACTCCTCCATTCTCCTCTTGGGATCTTGGGCACGCATGCACACACATAACAGTATTACATATTATAAATACATTTACTTCTATTTCCTGCTTAGAAATGATTACATTTTTTATTTTAATGCAATAGAACAAGAATATGTAACTAATCTAGGTACTGACTATACCGTGTACTCTAAGAAAATATTTTGTTTTGCTCATGCATATTGTTGTGTTTTTTTTTTTTCTTAATTGCCAGAGGGCACGGATATGAGACAGAGGGAGAAAGCACCCCACCCCTCACAGTGTGGTCAGTGCTGCAGTTCCTTCTCCATTTTGTAATCCCGTTAGGTTTTTCAAGTCACTAAGGCCAAGATTCAGACTGCAGTTGGTCATGTGGGATCTGGCTCCCTTAACCACAAGGTGACAGGGATGCCTTCGTTTCCTATATTGTATGTATTAAGTTTATCGTGCGTAATATATTGTATGTAATACATACTTGGTCATAAGAAAAGTCATGATGCGTTTTTGCATAGAGGAACGCATCATGACTTTTCCGACCACCCAATAGTTGAACAAAGTTACACTTTGTATATGTGTGTGTGTGTGTGTGTGTCATGTACTACTCAGTAAAAGATTCGTTTGGTTATTATTATATATTCCTCAGTCATCAAAACTGAATACTCAGGTAGTTTAAATGTTGCTGGCTTTTTCCACTATAATATATACCATTCAGTGGCTTCTTTTTTTTTTTTTTTTTTAAGGGGTTTTTTTTGCTATAGGGCACATGCGCTCACCAGAAAGACAGAGAAATAGAAAGCGAGAAATCACCCCCCTAGGGGGGATGGCCCCGCCACAGTCCCTTCTCCTCCATTCTCCTCTCAGGATCTTGGGCATGCACGCACACACGCCCGGCGTGAGTTTAAGCCACGGGGTCGAGGACTCGAACCGCAGTCGACTACATGGGAGTCCAGAGACATAACCATTACGCTAACTGCTGGTCCCCCATTCAGTGGCATTTTTGAAAAGTGGGGCAGCATGTGTTTGATTTTACGCATCATTGTTATCTTTTGGAGAATTTTATCTGACTCTGGCCTTTGGGACATTTTATTGTCCTTTAGTTGCACATTTTATTGTGTTCTAGTTAATTCTTTACAGAAGTACAGATTCCATATAAAAGTTACCCGTTACCTGTGACAGGAACATATTATTTACTCCTATGGTAATGGACACTATCTTACCATGTGCTGGTAATTGACTCGTCAGTATGTATTGAACATTTACATGCATGGTACTTAGGTAATTTGGGAGATGTCTCTCCAATTTGTAGAGCTTTGGCAGTATAATAATGTAGCATAGGAGAAATCCTCTCTGATAGGTCTCATTGTAAAAATCTGAACTACCATAAAGATGTCACATTTTAGAAGGTACTGGGTCATTAGGAAAGTCAAGACACATTCTTGCATAGAAAAACATAGAATAATACATCATACCTTTCCCAAAACCTATTATTTTCTGGGAGAGAGGCCACTAACTTATTACATAATATTTTCCAGTAAGACCCCTTAGCACAGTGGTTAGGCACAGTAAACAAGGGGGCAGATCCCATGCTGAGCATCTCGCTCTGGTAGCTTGAAAAATACATTGGGTGCGTGTGCATGCCCCAGATCCTGATGGGATGGAAAAATGAAGGAAAAACAATTAGAGCATATCCCTGCCACTCCCCCTTGGGAATTAGGGGTGCGTGCTCTCGCTGGCCAGCATATGTTCACTCCGGCAATGAAGAAAACAAAAACGTAATATTTCCTGTTAAATTTTCCAGCGTGTGAAGAATACTAACGGGGTGTGCTTGATGCTCAGTAGCATGTGAATTGGTATATGATAGTAAATATGTTGAAGCAATTTTCCAAACTGATTGCCAAATAAAGGTCATTGATTTTCTTTTATTTATTTATTTTGAGAGTTTTTTTTGTTTTGTTTTTTTGGGGTTTTTTTGCTTTTTTTTTTTTGCTGTAGGGCACGTGTGTTCTTCAGAGAGACAGACAGAAAGTGAGAAATCGCCTGCCTTGGGGAATAGCCACGCCACAAACCCTTCTTCATTATCCTCTTGGGGCTTTGGGCACACGTGCACATGGTGTGAATTTCAAGCTGCCAAGTCCAGGATTTGAACCACAGTCAACCACATGGGAAACCAGCATCTTAACCACTAAGCCACCTGCTGGCCCTGGTGCGGTTTTTTTATTATTATTTTTGAACTCTTTTTTTTTTTTCAGCAATGGATCAAGAATCCAGCAAGGCTGCCTGGCCCAAACCAGCAGGAGGATATCAGACAATTACAGGCAGGAGATATGGAAGAAGACATGCATATGTCAGTTTTAAACCTTGTATGACCAGGCATGAAAGAAGCTTAGGTCGGGCTGGTGATGACTATGAAGTGTTGGAGCTAGATGATGTTTCAAAGGAAAATTCATCAGGTATGTACTGTGTAATTATTTAAAGGTCATTAATAGTTACATAGGAGTTAGTCTTTTTATTGATTTTAATGTTAATAGTATATACATGTAAACATAGAAGAAGAGTATATGGCCAGTCATTAAAATGTAACTATACTGTCATGGCAGGGATTACATCATTCCATCCTTCAGCCAGAGGACATTGTCTTTTAACCAACAACAAAAAATAGTTTTGACATGAACAGAATTTCCCCTACATACTACATTTACATGACTTTTCTTTTTTCACTTTTATCTCCAAATAATTTAGCTTGGCTGGTTTATTTTTTGATTATTTTACACAATGAAAATGTCATGTTAGTTATTCAATTAAAATTTCTTTTTGTTTTTTGAGAGGTTTTTGCTATTGGGTGCATGTGCTGGCCCGAAAGACAGAGAAACACAGAAAGCAAGAAGTAATCACCCCGTGGTGGGGGGATGGCCATGCCACAATCCCTTCTCTTCCATTCCCCTCTCAGGATCTTGGGCACACAGGCACACATGCTGGCGTGAGTTTAAGCCACGGGTTCCGGGACTTGAACCGCTGTTGACTACATGGGAGTTCAGCGATACAGCCATTACACCAACTGCTCATCCCCAATTAAAATTTTTTTAATTAGTGATTTGAAAAAAGTATTAGGTTGTCGGGAAGGTCATTTTGTATTTTTCTATGCAAATAAGTCGTGACTTTGCTGACAAACCAATATTTTGCAGATATCCATGTTCTATATTGTACATTTTTGTTCTGAATTTGTCTTCTTGTCCTGAGTAAATGTGATAATTCCAGATTATTTTTATTCATTTATATGTAAGAATCTGAATTGCTAGCTAGGTTGTTCTTTTAAAGAGGCTTTTTGCATTGTGACAAGTCGGAACTTCACTTGTTTTATACATTTTTGTTTCAGCAAATTTCAGATGTCTTCATTTTTTATTAGAGGTGAAGAAAGATGGTCAGACTTAAAATAATTTATAGAATAAATATGATTTTACTCACACTTTAGAATTCTGACAAACTAGCCAAGAGAATCAACATATTGACCTTTACATTGTTTTTTAGTCATAGGTATACCACAGCTGAAGTTCACACATTATAAATGTATTATAACAATCTCTTTTTTGAAAAAGAAATGTAGTGTTCTATGTCTAGAGACTAAAATGTAATCTGAATTGACATAATGCAGAAGAATCTTACTTGCCTTAGACATGTAGCGTGTTGTGTCTATAACAGGTAAAATGGCGTTTTTGCTCATCCTATCTGCAATGAATAATAAAGATGTGTTTGGAGATCACTAGGAGGGTAGATCGGTTACTGTGTGACTCCGCTGTGCTTCCCACTCTTATATACTCTTCCTTTTATGTCTTAGAGAGGGTTAAAGGTATTAGAATTTAGGTGAAAAACTGTCTTCTAAAGACATGTGAGGGAAAGGGTGTTAAGAGGCTACACAGTGGCAAAAATACACTCATCGAGTAGCCAGTCTGTGCTCCCAGTTAAGGTGGGGCACACTTGCCAAAGAAATTCATAGGATTTCCACTTAAATGTTAGTTATGAAATAAAATTTTCTCTAAGCGAACCTCTCCAAATATGTTTTATTTTCTTCTCTGTGAAGGTTCCAGTCAATTGGATCAAGTACATTCTTTAGCAAATGAACCTCTGTCTGAAAAAAGTGAAACAGAAGTTGCCACCTGTGGTACAGTTCTGAAGCCCAGCACTGAGAGCAGCCCATGCTCTGTGGCAGTGTGCCGGAGTGAGGAAAGCAGGGGGACTTCAGGAAGCAGTCCAGAGCTTCATAATCCCTCCGAGGGAGAGTGTACTCCAGGAGCTGGTAGTGTCCTGAGTGTCCAAAATGGGATTGCATTGATTCATACTGACTCTCATGCTCCAGATGGCAAGTGTAGAGAGGATAATGACTGTCTTCAACTTTCTGCAGAAGCTGTGGAAGATGGTAGATATCAGGAATCATTAGGCAATATGGTCTTTGAGTTGGAAAATGGAGAGGCAGAGGCATACGCTGGTCATCCAGCACCAGTTTCCTCTCTTAACTGTGAAGTAAGAGAGGAGCTTAAAGAATTAGAATCTGCGCCTTTAGTGAAAAATTCTGCCTGTGACACTGAGTTTCTTCATCAGAATGGCCAGGAATTTCAGAGATCCTCATCTGAAGATGACGTCGTTAGAAAGAAACAAAATACTAGTAGCCAGGAACGACAGACAGATCATTCCACTGGCGGTGCAGCCTGTGTCCTGGGGCATGTATGCAGTGAGCAGAACATCAGTGGTAGGGACAATCACTGTGGAAATTCTCCTGAACAGGTAGTGAGGCCAAAAGTTAGAAAACTAATAAGTTCAAGCCAGGTGGACCAAGAATCGGGTTTTACTAGGCATGAGGCCAAACAAAGAAGTGTTCAGAGATGGAGGGAGGCTCTGGAAGTTGAGGAAAGTAGCTCAGATGACCTCTTGATAAAGTGCGAAGAGTACGATGGAGAACATGACTGTATGTTCTTGGACCCACCTTTCTCAAGACTCACACAGATAGAAACAGAAAACCACCAGATAGCACCGGAGAGCGGAGCCACAGCTGGAAGGCGAGAAGTCGTAGAAAACACCTTTTGGAATGGCTGTGGAGATTATTACCAGCTTTATGACAAAGATGAAGATAGGTAAGGTCTCAGGTGGGACTCGGTGAGATTGTGCAAGTGAACGCTGCATTGTCTTCGTGCCAGGGGGTTTGATGGAGGGACTACTTGAAGGTGAGGGAATGAGATATTTTGACATATCAAATACTTTTACTTACTGAGTGCCAACCATGCATACAAACTACAGGTTAGAGGGTTTTTACTTAGAGTTTCTTTGTTCCATGAGCAAGAAAGACAGGAAATCTTCACCCCAGGCAGGGTCTGGATGATATGAACCACCCCCAGCTTTAGTGAGCCACAGATCATACGCACACACATGCCCAGTGTTCTCAGGGAGTTCTCCAGGGCACCTTTCCAACTGGGCCAGTCTCTGACCTCTGGGTAGAATTTTTCACAGAAACTTACTTTGAAGAGTTTTAGTAATTTACGAACATTAAAACTTCAGGTAACAGTTACTAGTTATTACAACAGGAAAGAGATGCTCACTTTTTAAATTCATGAATGAATTAAAAAAACTAATAAAATGCAAAGTAAGCATTTCTTGTGTTAAAAGAAAGTCTGCCGTAAGCCATTCTTGGTTTAAAAAGTGGTTGAGAGCACAGAAATTGGGAGTAATTGTAACTTTGCCAGTTGTTATTAATATCACCTGCTTCCTCTATCCAGTCTTCCTTCTATCGTGAAGTTTACGTTTTACTCAATTTTATTTAGCTTTAAATTCTCATGTGATAGATACTGTCATTTCCCCAATTTGTAGATGACAAAAGCGAGACACAGTAGGTTAACTACTGGATCATTGGGGAAAATGATGACATATTTTTCTGTGCATAAATGCATCATGACCTTTCTGACGACCCAGTAACTTCTTAAAATCACAATGTGACACTTGAGTCCATTCTCTGCTGCTTAATAACTGGCTACCTGAAACTGGGTGGTTTATGATAATAGAGGTTTTAGCTCATGGTTTTGTTTTTCTTTTTTTGGAGAAGCTTTTTTTTTTTTTCTTTCTTGCTATAGGGTGCGTGCGTTCGCCAAAAAGACAGAGAGAGACAGACAGCGAGAAATCACCCCCAGAGGGGATGGCCACGCTGTAATCCCTTCTCCTCTCAGGATCTTGGGCACGCACGCACATGCGCCCAGTGTGGGTTTAAACTGCCTGGTCTGGGACTCAAACCACGGTCAACTACGTGGGAGTCCAGCGACATAGCCATTACGCTAACTACTGGTCCCATTAGCTTGGATTTCTGTGGTCAAGAGGCCACATCTGGTGAGGGTTTTCTTGTTGGTAGTTAATATGACACAGGGTGTCACATGATGAGACAGAGCAGGGGCCTGTGTGTCTGTATCTGTGGATGTGTCTTTCTCATTCCTTCTCTCAGTAAACCCACCAGTAGTCTATTGTGGGGGCGCCCTACCCTGATGGCCTTGATCTAATCACTCCCCAAAAGCCCCACCTTTTAACCCCATAGTCAAATTAAGTTTTCACCCTCTTAATCCCATTGCAGCTAAATTTATCACATGATTTTTGGGGGAGCACATTCAAAGCAGAGCAGTGACTAAATGGTAGACCTGGAATTAGAATACCTATTCATTGCTTCACTCCACAGGCAAACCACGGTCAACTACGTGGGAGTCCAGCGACATAGCCATTACGCTAACTACTGGTCCCATTAGCTTGGATTTCTGTGGTCAAGAGGCCACATCTGGTGAGGGTTTTCTTGTTGGTAGTTAATATGACACAGGGTGTCACATGATGAGACAGAGCAGGGGCCTGTGTGTCTGTATCTGTGGATGTGTCTTTCTCATTCCTTCTCTCAGTAAACCCACCAGTAGTCTATTGTGGGGGCGCCCTACCCTGATGGCCTTGATCTAATCACTCCCCAAAAGCCCCACCTTTTAACCCCATAGTCAAATTAAGTTTTCACCCTCTTAATCCCATTGCAGCTAAATTTATCACATGATTTTTGGGGGAGCACATTCAAAGCAGAGCAGTGACTAAATGGTAGACCTGGAATTAGAATACCTATTCATTGCTTCACTCCACAGGCTAAGCTCTACTGCTGTAGGGTGCTGTTTTCAAGAAAACTTACAACTTTTTTTATAGTAAACATTTTGATTCTTTTTGCACACATAGGTTCTTTTTTTTGCAAACCATAAGGCAGTAGAAAGAAGAAAGGAAGGAGAATTTCTTTGTATAGTGGCTGAATTTTCATTACCTTAGTGTCTGAGCCTGCACATAGCCTCTTAAGCTAGTTGTAACCACAACAGTGCTCAGTAACCATGCGGTGTCAAGGTAGCTAGTAGACAAAATTGTTCTTTTTTTAAACTAGAAAATACTATGAAGGAAGAAATATACCTTGAATATTAATGCATTTTATATATTTTATTTATCTTTTTATAATGATTATTTTTAAAAATCTGCTGAGACAGAGACAGAGAAAAGAGAGGAAGGGAAAAGGTGTGAGAAAGCACCCCTCAGAGGAGATGATCACTCTGTAGTCCCTTCTTCATTCTCCTCTTAGAATTTTGGGCACACGCACACATGTGCCCAGCATGTTTTTCAAGCCACCAGATCCGGGACTTGAACGCACAACTGGTCATGTGAGGTTCAGCCACCTTAACCCCATCCCATCTGATTAGTCCCATTTCATATATTTTATTTCATGTCATAAAAAAATATTTCATTTTCTTTGGATGTGTGACTCAAGCTGCATCCTCTACTACAGGATGTATACCTTCTTGTAGAAAACAATTGAAATATAAATTCTGCTTTCTTGAAGCTTGTGAATGAATTTCAAGAGTTGGCAGCTAGGTTTTGTATGAGCTACCTTTTCCCCCTTTAGTTTTTACTGTAGAGGAAGGTGTGCCCACAGGAGAGGGAGAGAAGTGAGGTAAGAAATCGCCCCCCAGAGGGGCTAGCCACAGCAGTCCCTCCTCCTCTCTTCCATTCTCCTCTCGGGGCTTTGGACACGCACCTACACACACACGTGCCTAGTGTGATTTTCAGCCTGTCATTTCTGGGATTCGAACTGCATAGTTGGCTGTGTGAGAAATCTAGCCACCTTTACCTCCACCCCATCTGCTCACTTGAGCTACTGTTTTTTAAAGCTAAAGTAACATCGCTTTTGCCCAACTTATTTCTAGTTTTTTAGTTCAAGTTCACAATCTTTTATCCATAAGTTCTGAAAACTGAAATTGTCACAAAACCTGACCTGATGTTCAACCCCCTTTCTAATAACAGGTCTGAATCTTAACTAAAATGAGATTTTTTTAAAAAAGTATTCGTACATTTTACTGCAGAAATAGGAGTATGTCTGATAACTGGGCTCCATTGGGTGTTGCTAATTAACATTTCCAAATTTGGGGAGAAAAATATCTAAATTCTAAGACATTTGGGTTGTCTGAAAAGTCATTACATATTTATTCTGTTTTGTTTTTTAAGAAGTAGCTTTAAAGAAAAAAAAATATATTTATTTGTTTTAATTTGACCAGAGAGGGACAAGGGGGGGAGGGGAGGTGAGAAAGCCAAGCCGCCAGGTCTGGCCCTTGACCCGCAGTCAGCCATGTGGGATTCTAGTACTTTAGCCACCACACCACCTGCCGGCCCGTGTGTTTTCTATGTTAGAATGCGCCATGATTTTTCTGACAACCCAATATTTTGCTCTCAGACTTTTGGATTGGCTTGTGACCCTCTGTTATACTTTTATTGTATTTGTAGGTTACAATTTCAAAAAATAAAACCTAGTCTTTGGTAATTAATCTTTCTGAAAGTGTAAGGTGATTTTACTTTTATCCTAGTTACATTTTTGTTTCTTTAAAGAATCGTTTAATCTGGCTGTGGTTATAGTTATAGTTCTATGAGTCATTTCTTATAGCCAAGTTTAACTAATGTCAAGAAATAAAGTTGACACAATTTTATGTTGTTTGCTACCTTCAAGAGAAAGAGTTTTCTAGACTCCTGGTTTTTTTTTTTTTTTGGAGAGGTTTTCACTATAGGGTGCATGCACTCGCCAGACAGACAGACAGAGAGACAAAAAGCGAGAAATCACCCCCCAGAGGGGATGGCCACGCCGCAATCCCTTCTCCTCCATTCTTCTCTCAGGATCTTGGGCACACACACACGCGCGCCCAGCGTGAGTTTCAAGCCACTGGGTCTGGGATGCAAACCGCGGTCAACTACGTGGGAGTCCAGCAACATAGCCATTACGCTAACTGCTGGTTCCTTTTTTTTTTTTGAGAGGTTTTTGCTGTAGGGCGTGTGCACTTACCAGAAAGAAAGAGACAGAGAGACAGCGAGAAATCACCCACCAGTTGGGATGACCACGTCACAATCCCTTCTCCTTTATTCTCCTCTCGGGATCTTGGGCACGCACAGGCTCCTGGTGTGAGTTTAAGCCACCAGGTTTGGGACTCGAACTGCGGTCGACTACATGGGAGGCCAGTGA
>NW_006198133.1:2630602-2640966 GCF_000334495.1 Tupaia belangeri chinensis
TTTTTAAATTGATTTTTTTTGGGGGGGGGGGAAAATGGTAAACATGGTTTTTCTTTTTTTAGTATTCGGGCCTTTTATTTTCTCTAGAAGTGCTCTCGCGTTTTCTTAGTATATTTATTTGTTGAGTGATGTGTGAGTATTCTGGAACAAGTATGGACTTTTGTACAAATCAAAAATAGAGGAGAAGCACTTAAAGTTAATAGAGACCCTTTTCTCTCAGCTTGTTAGTAGGGTGTTGAATTAGAGAATCTGTAGGTGGGATGTACCAAAGATGATGGTACTAATTTTGGAGCGTTTTAAAAAGATACTCAGAAGTACTGGAAACACTTGAGAATTTGTTTAATTTTCAAATCACGAGTAAGTTCTGAAACATAATGTTTCTACCTAAGACTCCACTTATCTTGCATCTATAATCTGTCTTTATTTATTAAATTTTTCAGTTTTTGCCTTTGGGCCCATGCACTGGCCAAAGCAAGAAGTTACCACCCCAGGGAGAATGGTCGCACACAATCCACTCTGCCATTCTTCTTGGGATTTGGGGCATGCTCTCACATGTGTCCAGTGTGATTTTTCAAGCCTCTGGGTCTGGGGCTCGAACCGTGGTTTGCTATGTGGGAGTCCAGTGCGTTAGGCACTACGTCACCTGCTAGCCTGTGCATCTGTAGTCTTTAAGATATGTTTTAGGACCTTATTTCACTAGTCCGTACAATTTTGAGGAGTAACACTATTTCTGTGTTACTGTTTCCTGTTCTCTTCCCTAACTTCTGCAAAGTAGTACAGCTGTCAGGGAGTTTTCTGTTTTGTTTTGTTTGTTTTTTGGCTACAGGCATGTGCATTTCCAGAGACAGAGAAAAGAAAGGAGAGCAGAGAGCATCCCCATGAGGAAAGGTCACACAACAGTCCCTTCTCTTTTTAGGATTTTGGGCATGTATGCACACACATGCACCTGGCATGTATCTCACGCTACTGGATCGGACTCCAAACAGCAGTTGACCAAGTAGGATCCAGCCACTTCAAACACCAGGCCACTGGCCGGTCCCCAGGTGCCTTAAATAGAGTGCCAGCCGCAGATGGAAACTGAATAGCTGTACCCTTTAGTTGTGTTTTGCCTTGTCCCTGGTGTTCACTGCTGTCCTGTTCTGATGTTAGCATATTAGAGCAGTGGGGAGACAATGACTCTTCTAAGTTTCTTGAGGAGAGTGTAAAGGACTTTTGGTTCATTTGAGTCTGTTTTTTTGAATTTTCTTTGCATTGTAAAACTTAAAGGTGATATACTCAAGTTTTTTGTCCTGTTTATATTATAATAGCTATAAACAACTTTTATCAAGTACATGACTGAAAATTCACAGTGGCACTTTTAGATATGAGAACTTAGGCTACTTTAAAAAATAAGGTTATATATGTTTTTATAAAAGGAGAAG
This sequence comes from Tupaia belangeri chinensis, assembly GCF_000334495.1. Lineage (NCBI taxonomy): Eukaryota > Metazoa > Chordata > Mammalia > Scandentia > Tupaiidae > Tupaia > Tupaia belangeri. The sequence goes on from NW_006198133.1 coordinate 2,632,024, forward strand.
AATTTTAATGATGCACGATCACCTTCTCTGAAAAATTCTAACTATCCGTCACTTCTGAAACGATGCATTCTCCAGGACCGGCGTTGCGGCTGGCAGCATTGCTCTGAGCTGTTTGACAAGAACCGAGTACCACCTTATTAAATTAGAACTGCAGGGGGAATTTTAATAGGCAGCCTGTAATTACCAGGCTTGGAGTTAGACCAGGAGCTAAGGTTAACACCCTGCTCTTTAACAGATACCCAGCAAACTTCAGTAGCTGAAGGCAGAATACTGAGCTTTAAAAAACCTTTCAGCAATACTAGCCCATTTTAACCTTGGGCCTAAGCGTTCTGAAGAGAGGCATGCCAACTCCTGTTGTTGTCGATGTGGTTGTGAGGATAAAAGGAGGAGTATTAGCCATGTAGCTGATTTCAATTTGATGTATTAAAAGGACTTACTGAAATCCTCTTCAAGTGTCAGGCATTATTCCAGCTGTCCTGTAAATACAGATAATGGCCCCTGTTCCACAGTGTTCACCAGCTTATGAAGAATACAGAATACGCAGATTCATTGTAAAACTGAATTAAACGTTCCTTTTCTGTTCGTGTAAGTTAGCGGAGCGCCATGGAGAGGGAGCTCCCCGACATCCTGGTATCACCCCAGCAAGTGGAACGTGTGCGAGCAGCCAAACCAAAACCCTAAAGCACGTGCTGTGACAGTTAGCAGACCTTTCTACTTCAAACGCTCAGGGCAGTTGAGAGGGAGTAAATTGGGAATAGATGAGTTTGTTTCTCTGGCGTGCAAGGGAATTAGAGTGCCGACACCCCGATGTTCAGGAAACGGACAGGAAGTGGGAAAGACAGGCACCGTTGGAAAAGCGCGGCCCTCTGGGCGCCGACCGAATTAAGCAGCTCTGTGTCTGAGCGTACCCTGCATGCATCGCTGCCTTCATTGGGGCTCAGCGGTGGTGGCAGAATGTCCCAGGACGCTCAGGTAATGTCAGGTAACAAAACTCTCTAAAAGAGCAATATTACTTTTCCCTCGACTTCTGTGGTTGGGATTCTCATGGATATGATAAATGCCAGAAAAGATAAACCAGCAAGTTAGGGAATGAAAGGTTGCCTTTGGTTGCTTTTACTTCTGTATCTTATTTCGACATAGGATTTGTATATAGATTATTTTGTCCATAAATCACATCTAATTTTATTTCATATGTAAAACGATATTTTGGTTCACAATTGGATATGTGAAAAGTGTATCTTTTTTTTTTAAGATTATTTATTTCCTCCATGAAAGAAAGAGACATACATATACATACACACAAGGCAGGGGCATACTCCCTAAAGGGTCCTTCAGGGGTTTAACTCACTGCCTTTTTTTTTTAATTGGCCAGAGGTCACATGCACTCCTCAGGGAGGGATAAAGTGCCTCCTCTGAGGACTTGCCAGGCCACAATCCCTTCTCCATCTTGCGCTCCTTTTGGGATTTGTGGCGTGCACACACATGCATCTAGTGTGTTGCTGCCTCTGGGACTGGAACTGTACAGTCGGCCATGTGAGACCTAGTGGCTTTAACCACTACGCCCACCATCTGCTGACCCTCACCAGCTTTTTTTCTTTTTTCTACAGGGCACATGTACTCACTAGAGACAGAGAAAGTGAGAACACACCAGCTCCCCATGGGAATGGTCACACCGCAGTCCCTTCTCTTTCATTCTCTTTTTGGGGTTTTGGGCACACACGCACATGCCCCTGGCAACTTTTTGAGCCCCCAGGTCTGGGACTCCAACCCATTCAGATGTGTGGGAACCCAGCTGCCTTAACCACTACGCCACCTGCGTGCCCTCACCTGCTTTGAAAATCAAGAACCAATAAATAGGTCCTCAGTACTGCATGATCATTTCGTTTTATTTGTTATGTTTCTTACTTTCCTTATTTTAAAATCATCTCTTTGATTTTAGTTCCATATACTTCTGTCACTCTTAGTAAATAACTTTTTTCTTTCCTAGAGAATCAAAGTAATTAAAATGTGAACTTCCTTGTTTTTCTCCTCATATTAGAATATGTCAGTATCTGTTCTTATTTTAAATTTCTTCTGCAACGAAGAGAGGAGAGGTAGCTTTTATCACAGCCATTTATGAAACCTTACTCAGTTTACCACCCTTCCTCTCAGATGGCCTCCTCCTGCCTTTGAAGCTGAATATTCTTTTTTAAATCCTGAAGAAAATCTTTGATCTTACTCTCGATTAAATACCTGCCTGTTATGTTTCCCACTGCTGAAGTTTTAGGACAGATGTTCCACGCCTGGTGTCTCTACTGGTCACAGAATCTTGAAATCCATTTTCCAGTGTCGTGCCTGTGTTCGCTCGTGTCAGCACTTGCTTCCTAACCCCCACCCATTTGTCATTTCTCGGTTGCCGCTTTCCTGCCATCTCCGGGTGCTGCTTACCTCTCCTTTCCCAGCTTCTCTTCTCTTCCCTTGACCTGTACTGGTGTCTCCTCTCCTCTGGGCCCTGGGGATGAGCAAACGTCTCCTTAAAGAGTGGCTACTTTGTGGGCCCAAAGGTAAAATCTAGCATAATTATGTAGGACTTTACGTAACCATTTAAAATGTAACCACTTAAGGTGACGAACAGATGGCATAATGATTACATCTCTGGCCGCCCATGTAGTCCACCATGGTTCGAGTCCCAGACCCAGTAGCTTAAAACTCACACCTGGCACGTGTGCATGTGTGTCCAAAACCCAAGAGGAGACTGGAGGAAAAGAGATTGTGGCATGGCCATAACCCCCCTCCCCCCGGGGAGGGGTGCATTTCTCTCTGTGGCTCTGTTCTTCTCTGCCTCTCTGGCAAGCATATGCGCTCTATAGCAAAAGTCTCAGAAAAAGGTAACCATTTCAAAGTACAAAACAAAACCCTTATTTTCCAGGTCATGAAAAAGTGGTTAAGTAATTTGTTGACCTCTGATGCGAAGAAAGACTAAAACTGGGTGACCAGGAAGCTGATACTAATATTAAATAAAGACAAGCCAGAGGATGCAGAGTTGGTTTTCTTTGGTAAAAGAGATGGAAATAGTGGTTTGCTGGCAGGAAATCCAGTTGACATGTCTAATAGGCAGCTCGTATTATGAAAGAAGTAACTGCTGCCTTTATTAAATACACCATAAACCATGCTAAACATTTTATTTGCAGTATTCATTTATATATCAGTAGACCTGAAAAGTAAATGTTAGTATCTTCAGTGTACAGAGGAGGAAAATAAGTTTAGAGAAGTTAATTGCCCTTGCTCACATCAGCATTAAGTACCTGGGCCGGCTCCTGACCCCGACGTGGCTACTTCTTCCTACCAGTGTGATGCTTTACCTCCAGGGTGGGAAACAGGCAGGTCGGAGATGGAATTTTTGCCTGGTAGTAAATAGAGTGCTTTATTTCTTCAGCAAAAATTGTTATTTTTAAAGTTTCTTTCCTTTTTTTCCCCCTATAAGAGAAAGTGGCATTCTCCACCGGATCTTGATCTACCGCAGTCTCAGCCAGCCTGGATCACAGGCACGTCTGCCTGGCATGCTCAGTGAGGGCCCTGGATGAGAACCCGGAACCTTCCCTATGTGGGTCCAGTTATGCTACCAGGGTACCAGCGGCTGGCCCCTTTGTAGTAGGGAATCATCACAGTCGTATAGAGTTCTCTTAGTGACCGTCTGAGCCAGTTCACCTTCTAGAGCTGCAAATCTATTAGACATCAAGGGCGAAGTTTCTCATAGGTAATAAGGTTCTGAATGAAATATTAATAGCAAGTTGTTGATATGTTATTTTCTATTACAGCACAAATGCATATTAATTTCTTTTTTTTTTTTTTTTGGAGAGGTTTTTTGCTATAGGGCGCGTGCACTCGCCAGACAGGCAGAGAGAGACATAGAGACAGAAAGTGAGAAATCACCCCCCAGAGGGGATTGTCACGCCACAATCCCTTCTCCATTCTCCTCTCGGGATCTTGGGCACGCACGCACACGCGCACGGCGTGAGTTTTAAGCCACCGAGTCCAGGACGCGAACCACGGTTGACTACGTGGGAGTCCAGCGACATAGCCATTACACTAACTGCTGGTCCTGCATATTAATTTCTGAAATGCTTGAAAGCATTCATTGTTTGGCCCTTTTAAAATAAACTAATATTACTAAGATTGCTATATAAAATTGTGATTGCAGTCTTTAGGACCTTCCCAGAGCTTTGAGTACTTCACTACTTAGGATCCTTGGAGACTTCGCTGATAAATTGTTAAGGAAACTTACTTTGCACTTAGAAAAAACACACACAGTGTAGAGAAGCAGCTGCAATATAGTTAGGTGGACTGGATAAACAGGAAGTCTAGTTCATGAATAATTGAAAAATGGGTAGGATCTGACCTTGTTCTACAGGAGCAAAAGTGGTGAAGTGACTGTGAAGACATTGTTGATGGTGAGAGGAATGGTTGTGGCAAAAATCCACACTTTGGGGACAGAGTTTGCAATAGACCCTTTTTCTCAGAGGAAGAGCTGTATGTCAGTGTATACTGGACTGGGCTCAGGCTGTCTTAAGTCATAAATGCTGTTCAGTGAAGTTCAGCCTTTTATTCTGTATGTCAGTATTTGCAAAATAATTAAAATATACAGTGGTACACAGATACTGTTTTTAATTTTAATCATTATTTACTTTAATGAGAATTTTAAAAATGTACCTAGCATATAAAATCTGGGACTTAATGGATAATGCTTGGGAGATAACTAAATGTGTTTGAGTAAGAAAAATATACGTCTTGGTTTGGCTCTGCCTGGTAGTTAAGGCAGGCAGATCCCATATGGCTGGCTGTGTGGTTCGAGTCCTGGATCTGGTGGTTTGAGAAACATGCCAAGTTGCACGTATGCTCAAAAATCCTGAAAAGGGAGAGAGGTGGCAGAGAAGGGGTTGCGGCGTGACCATTCTCCATGGGTGGAGGGGTGCTTTCGCTTCTCAGTGTCTCTCTGGCAAGCATGTATGCCCTCTAATGTGTGTGTTTATGTGTATTTTACAAACGTGAATGTATATCTCGTTAAATTTGCCTGGGACCAGCAGTTAGCGTAATGGCTATGTTGCTGAACTTCCATGTAGTTGACCGCAGTTCGAGTCCCAGATCCGGTGGCTTAAACTCATGCCGGGTGCGTGTGCATGCATGCCCCAAGATCCCGAGAGAATGGAGGAGAAGGGATTGTGGCATGGCCATCCCCCCTAGGGGTGATTTCTCACTTTCTGTCTCTGTTTCTGTCTTTCCAGTGAGGGCATGTGCCCTATAGTGAAAAAAAAAAAAAAACTCTCGAAAAAAATTGCCAATAGTTGTCAATGACTTATTATTTATCAGACACTATTAAAAACCTCATTTACTCAGGGCCTGCAGGTGGCATGGTGAAGACTCACATGGCCAACTACAATCCAAGCCCCGGACCTTGCAGCTTAAAAATCACACAGGGAATGTGTGCATGATTGCCTAAAATCCTGAGTATACTGAAGGAGAAGGGATTGTGGCATGGCCATCCATCCCTCCTCCCCTGCAATGATTTCTCAGTTTCCCTCTCTGTGACTCTCTCAGTGAGCGATGTGCTCAAGACAAAAACCTTAAAACAAAGCAGAAACTAAAACTCATTTACTCTTCATGTGAATTCCTTAAGCTATTAGTTATTATACTCATGTGATATGTGAGGCTATGAAGATTCAGAGAGGCTTTCTCAGCTAGTGGGTGGCATGTTCAGACCCAGGCAGACTGACTCCAGAACCTATGTTCTCAGCAACTGTGCCTTAGGACACAAGTGTTAAAACGCTGCTGTTTCAGAATTGTGTGGGCGGTAGACATGTGGCCTTTGTGAAAGTGAAATTCTGCTTTAGGGAAAAAGAACTGTTCAAGGTTTGGGGCTGACAGTGTAAATGTACTGTTGAATATAAACTGAAGTGGTGATGAGTGCGTTTTTTAAGGGAGCTGAGGGAATGGGATTAAGTTTGGGAACACCAACTAGTAAGATTGTGTAGGTCTAGGTTTAGAGGAAAGCACTTGAACCAGGGCTTTTTCAGGAGACACTGGAGAAAAGGAGCTAGGCTGTACTAACCAGTGTGGAGAAAGAACGGAAGGAAGCCAAGGACAGACTTGAATGTGGGAAGGTTATGAAGAATGAAAGATAAGTGGTTTCTACTTAGGAGAACATGGAAGGAACGGGTAGAAAGAATGGCAATGATACACAGTTGGAAAAGGACTCATCTGGCAGTTGAATTTTATAGCAAAAATAAAACTTAGAAAGGAAAGTGAAAGTGTTCAAGTCTGTAGTTAGTTATGGAAGCTTAGCCTGGTGGTCAGAGCTGGGGATGTACATTTAAAGGTTATCTTGTAAGTGAGCATTATGTATAAGGAGTAATTACATAGGTATTTGGTCTGCAGACTTTATCTTAAGGGACAAATGCTAAGTGTTCCAGACTTTGCTGACCAAGAGGCAGAAAAAGGTGAACGTGTAAAAACCGTATGTGGCTCACAGGCCTTACAAAAACAGGTACCAAGGCTAGGTTTGGCTCAGACGCTGTGGCTTACCAATCCTTGACAGAGGTTTCTTAAAATAATATATATCAGTTATCGATCACAGAATTTCTTTTTGTACTGAAATTTAGATGTGCTCCACTAGTTATTTTATTACTATGGAGAAGTGCAGAAGTTTGATGTGTCAGATTATCCTCTGAATGAAATGTTTTTTAAAAAATGAGGTCTTTTTATATAAAGATGTTAAAATATGCCACAAATTTATATAGAATTCTTAACCTAATTGGTAAGGACATACCTGACAGTTAAGGACATATCAAAATAAGAGTAATTCACCTTTGAATTTGAGAAATAGTTATCAGGGAAGTTTGGGTGCTTTAAATCTATTTCCTGTGTTAGATTTTGACACTTGTAAGACTGTACTTCAAAAATTGCATAGAAAAGTGGGAACCAGCAGTTAATGTAATGGCTGTGTTGCTGGACTCCCACGTAGTCAACCGCGGTTCGCGTCCCGGACCCGGTGGCTTCTCACACCAGGTGTGTGTGCGCGCGTGCCCAAGATCCCAAGAGGAGAATGGAGAAGGGATTGCAGCATGACCATCCCCCCGGGGGTTGATTTCTCACTTTCTCTCTGTCTCTCTCTGTCTGGCGAGCGCACTCGCCCTATAGCGAAAAAACTTCTCCAAAAAAATTTTTTTTCATAGAAAAGTGAAATAAAAGCATTAATTTACTTGGGTATAAGATGTTTTTTTAAATCTATGCGTTGATTTTTATAATACACATTTTTCATGATCTTTTTTAAGACCTCTCATATAAATCTAGATATTGGTTACCTAGTCTTAGGCTAGTCTTTAGGTTGTAGAAGATTTTACAGTATATAAGCAACTTTGGCTTTTATCCAACTAAAAGAACACCTTTTAATTGCTTCACCTGGGCTATATTGGATTTCTCCTCCAGGATATTTGTATCCTGCTGCCCACTGTTTACTGAACATTGGAGGGTTTATTTAATTTATTTACTAGTTGTCAGAAAAGTAGTGACACATTTTTCCATAGAAAAATATGACTTTCCGACAGCCTAATATTGTGCTTCTGTTAATTCACTTTCAGAGCTTAGATTAGAGCTGCTTGTTTGTTAATAGCATCTTTTTTTTTAAGTTATTTATTTAATTATGTCTGCCATTATTTTTTAAATTTGGTTGGAGAGAGAGAGTGACAGAGAAAGAGAGAGAGGGGAAGTGAGAAAGCAAGCTGCTAGGTCTGGGACTTGAACCATGACTGGCCATGGAGGAGTCTACCATCTCCCCCCACCCACATACACACAAAATATTTAATCCTCAGGGAAAATGAAATAATCATACGTATGGAAATAGATTAAAGTAGAATAATATGTGAAAAGCTTATAGAGAAACAACTAGAATACAATTCTAAGTCAAGCTCAGATGAGTCCTGCTGTCTTCTCCCTCTCTTAATTCAGATTATTATTATTTTTTTTCATTTAATCACTATACATCTTTACAGCATACAAAATGAATTTTGCCATCTTGAATACACTGCATATAGTGCAGTCAAAGATATTATCGTACACATTATCAGCAGATAGTTTTCCATTTTTGTGTCCATTAATGCTTTGTGGTTTTTTTTTTTTTTTACCTTGATTTCTCCCCTCCCCCATTGCCCACCTTTCTCCTGCACTGTCTTTAGTTTGCTATTGTTGTTATTATTTTTTTCATTTTAAGAAAAGCAGTTCTAGCTTTAATGAACCAAAATCAAAAAAATGTTAAGAAAAGTTTACTTAAGATTTAAAGCCAGGAAAAGGTTAGGATTCCTTTAAAACAGTGGGTAGATACTAAAAACTCAAACAAGTATGGACAGAGCTTAACATCTAGCAACAAGTACACTGTAGTTTTATTCTGAAACATTTCTCTCTCTCCATTCCCCTTTTTACCAAAGAGAAGCATAAACTAACTTGCAAAAAAATTTTAGTCTCAATTTGATCTTGTTATTTGTACAAAGCTCAATAAGAATACTAACTGATTTAGTTGGCTTTGCTGGAACATTTTATAAGGAACTTCAGATTTGACTCTTAAAAATCCTCCCAAGGCTACTGAGCCAAGTCAGGAATTCACCATCTGACTGTGCCTTTAAGTACCTGTACTTGGAAGTTTTGGGGCCTGTTAGGAAGTGAAATTCTTTACTCCTCTGCCAGGCAGAACTGTTATTGGTACCAGGCAACCTTTCCAAGAGCTTCTGTTGGCTTTCTTGAAGTCAACCTTAGTTTAACTTTCTGGTCATATCTTCAGATGACATTCCATTCAAAGCCCTGGCAATAACCAGCATTTCTCATTTCTAATGTAAGGCAACAGGTATTACTAAACTTATGCAAATGACCACACTGCCACAAAATAAGAATACTCACAAATACTTTATAATTCCAAAG
>NW_006198133.1:2640986-2668127 GCF_000334495.1 Tupaia belangeri chinensis
GGAAAGGAGAAGGGCTTATGTTTTAACTCCGTTTACCAAAAAGAAAAAAAAAAAAAAAACTAACAAATTGCGGAAGCTATCAACAGCTCAAAAGAAAACAAAAATCCTTAAACCTGGGAAAATAGTGTAGAAGAAAATCAGTAATGTTTTAGTCAGAAGTCATAAAATTCTAATTTATCAGTTCCGTCTTATGTGGTTAATCTCTCTGCTTTTGAGTGTGTAGTGTTCCTGTGGTCCGATCGTTTGTCTAAATCCTGGAAGTTCAGAAATACGATCTCAAAGTTATCAAAAACCTATATTCAAGAGTACTTATCAGAGTCTTTTTCATTAATTTCCTTAAAAGAGGCAACTTTGGGGTTGTAGCCTATTACAGTGTTTTAAGAAAACATCAGATTAAAGCAATTAACTGTGGACAGCGAAATTTTAAATGACCATGGTTTGAGTTCTGATTTTACGATAACTGAAAATTGACAAATTTGATTTTTTCTGTGACAAACTACATTAGAGCTATTTAACATTACAAGTATGACTAACAACATACTCTTACAGACAGATACTTAAGACTCTCATACAATTTTGAAATAGCCATTGATACTCCACAGCTGAATACCATTTCATATTCGACAATGTTTCTCATATAATTTCCCAACAATGAGTGTGTTGCAGTCTCTCTCTCCTTTTAGGCATAGCAATCTTTCCTATACATATTTAGGTGCTCCCGAGTTGAGTGCAAAGATATTTGTAAGCGTTACATCTTCTTGATGTATTAGCTTTTATACTACTGTATAATGCCTTTCTTTGTCTCCTCTTAAACTTTTTATCTTAAAGCCTCTTTTGTCTGAAATCAGTATTGCAACTCCAGCCCTTCCGTGGTTTCCATTTGCATGGAATATCTTTTTCCAGCCCTTCATTACTAATCTGTGTATGCCGTTATCCATGAGGTGCATTTCTTATAGGCAACAGACAGAAGGTTTCTGTTTTTTTTTCAGTCTGTTTAACCAGTCTGTGTCTCTTGATTGAAGAATTTAATCCATTAGTGTTAAACATTATTAGTAGTATTTCTGAACTTCTCCCTACCATTAGCCAATTTCTTGGTTTGTGTGTGTTTTGTTTTTGTTTTTGTTTTCCCCTTGTTTCTGTCTCTCTTTAGTCTTCTTGGTATATCACTTCCTAAAGGACTTCTTGAGGAACTGATCTGGTATTGGTAAATTTTTCCAGATTTTGCTTATTTTTATCTTCCCATTTGAAGGATAATCCTACTAGTTATATAATCTTGGTTGAAATCGTTTTTCTTTTAACACTTTGAATATATCTTCCCATTCTTTTCTTGCTTGCTTTGTTTCTGTCGAAAGTTCCAATGTTACCCTGATGGGATAACCTTTGTAAGTGACTTGACTTTTTCTTGCCATTTTTAGTATCCTGTCTTTATCTGTGATTTTGTTCATTCTGGCTATGATGTGACGTGGAGAGGATCTTCTTGGGTTGATTCTATTCAGGGCTTCTTTGTATTCCTTGTGTTTTGGATGTTTGATTGCTTCCTTGGGCTTGGGAAGTTTTCTGCAAGTATTGCATGGAATAGACTTTCTATGCCCTTATCCAATTTTTCACCTTCTGGAATACCTATTATTTGAATTGTGGGCATTTCATAGTATCTAGCATTTCTTGTATATTGTCCTCATTTCTTTTAATTATTTTTTCATTATTTTTGGTGCTTTTATCTAAGTCCAAGGTTTTGTTTTTCAGCTCAGAGATTCTGTCTTTTGTGTGGTCCAGTCTATTAATATTTTCGAGGGAGGTCTTCGGTATTACTGTCTTCATCTGTAGGAGTTCTCATTGGTTTTTTTCTTTGTAATTTTTTTATGGTGTCTGTCTCCTCCTTCAAATCCTGTAAAGATTTTATCTTTGTCACTCACTCACCATGAATATTCTGAACTCTATTTCTGACATTCCTTTTGATTCCTTTGCGTTGCTGTTCATGGTTGAAGAAGAGTTGCTCTGTTCCATTGAGGAAGAGATAGTTTTTTGTTTTCTCATACTTTTTGTGCCTCTGCGCTGGCTTCTAGTCATCTGGTGGATTATACTCTACTACTCATTTTTCTGTTGATTCTGTAGTATTTGGGGGAAGAAGAGCTCTACTTCTCAGATGTGTTCTTGGTAGAAGGCCTTGTCTTCTAGTCAGAGAGTGTGTATATAGCCACCTTTAGGTTGCTTCCTTTCTCAGTCTCTTGAGACCAGGTGCACCTGAGGCTAACTTGGAGATTTTCATATGGAAGAGGGAACAGGAGTCATGCAGTTCCGAAAACTGTGAAGTCTCAGAATATTTCTGGGATGAGTTGGGAGGCAGGAAGAAATCTGGAACAGTCTCCTCCTTGGCCTTCCTCACCAACTGCAGCTTCTCTCTCTGTTGATAGCATCTTATTCTCTTGAGTTCTTCTGTCCATAAAAGAAGGAGCTATAGAGATAGCTCTATAGCTATATAGGTAAGCTTGGTAATAATAACATAGCATCATCAAGAAGGTGCAGTTTGCCGCCAGTTGTCACTTTCCGAAATGTGAACTGGGCCAGCTGTGGCATGGTGGTTAAGGTGGCCGAATTCCTTATGACCAGCTACACTATTCGAGTCCCAGATCCAGTGGCTTAAGAAACATGCTGGGTGCGTGCGTGCCCAAGTTCCCAAAAGGGAGAAATGGAAAAAAAGAGGAACTGTGGCATGACTGTTAGCAATGGAAAATTCGTGCGTGTGCACATGGACCCTCTGGCACATTAAAGAAAAAAATTTAAACTGAAATTTGTTGTTTTTGACTTTCCAAAAGTCAAGTGAACGAAGGGAAGAGTCTAAGGAGATTCTTGACCAAAATGGTTGATGTGGTTGACAGGGATATCAGACTTATTTTCAATATGGAAAGGTAATATTTTAGCCTTCTATAATATAGGATGATTAGTTTTTTGAAAGTCAAGATTAGTTAAATGTAACCAAATGTAACAAAGTTAAATGTGATCAAAAGTTATTTTCTGAGCTTTTTTGTATTAATTGTTTAATGTACCTTTTATTTCCTTATCTCAATATTCTCTTGAACTGAAATTTATTTTGTATTTAGTCTTACCTAAGAACTTCAGTAAAGATTTGTCAGTGATGCTTTTTATGAATTTTCAATATATCACCTTTAAAAAAGTTTCGCAGGTGGAAAAGGAAAGAAAAACAGTTAAGCTTTTACTACATGGTAATAACAAATTTATTCATAGAGGATATATTATTTGTTGTCCAAATATAATTAGAAAGTTGTTTTAGTCAGGTCAGGTAAGCAATAAATCTATTATTTATTTCAGATAACATTGATGGCTACCAAGTTGTACTGCAAATTTTACTTAGTAATATGTCTAAAATATGACAGGCCTATATCTAATGACCATGGAATTATGTACTTAGGCAAACCAAAAAAAGTGATAAATTCCATAACTTGCCATATTCATTTGAAAGACTTAAAGTCTCTCGAGTCTATTTCTATATTTATTTAAATATTTTAAAAATTGAATTAGCACCCAATGAAGCACGTGTGACATCAGCAGTTCACTTGATGCCATGATGACTGGCCAGCATGCCAGATGATGATGGTTTGTTTTGTTCTCGTTCTAATTACAGTTCAGAATGCAGTGATGGGGAATGGTCTGCTTCTTTGCCGCACCGATTTTCTGGTACAGAAAAAGATCAGTCTTCGAGTGATGAAAGCTGGGAAACTCTCCCCGGAAAAGATGAGAATGAACCTGAGCTGCAGAGTGATAGCAGTGGCCCTGAAGAAGAAAACCAAGAATTATCTCTTCAGGAAGGGTATGTTTAACAGATTTATTTTTGTGTGTTTTGTATAAGAATGGTGTAGATTGCATTCAGATACTGAGTATGCTTTTGGTTGCATTTATAAGCCCTATCTAGGACTGATGGTTTCTATTCATTTCTTCATTATTATTTTATTACTTATTTTTTTAACTTTTGCTAGAAGGTGCATGTGCTCACTAGAGAGAATGATAGTGAGAAGGTACCCTCCCCCTTGGGGGTGGTTACTCTGCAATCCCTTCTCCTCCTTTTCTCCTTTCCAGATTTTGGGCATGCACACAACACCGCTGGTATGTTTTTCAAGCCTCTGGGTCCGGGACTTGAAACATGTAGTAGGCCATGTAGGATCCAGCCACCTTAACCACCACACTGCCAGCTGGCCCAATTTTTGATATTTTAAAAAGAATAATTGAGGGGCCAGTAGGTAGTATAGTGGTTAAGGAACTGGACTCCCACATACATGGTCAACCATGGTACCCGAACCTAGCAACTTGAAAATCACACTGGGCGCATGTTTGTATGTGCCCATAATCCTGAGAGGAGACTAGAAGAGAAGGGATTGTGATGGGGCCATCCCCCAGGGGAGGGGTAATTTCTCACTTTCTGTCTCTATAGAGAGCACACCCCTCCTATGATAGAAACCTTAAAAAAAAAAAATTGGTAGTTTCAGTCTCTTCCATCAAGATGTAATGTCTGCTTCCACTTTGGTTGGGTTAGGAATGAGTGAATTAGAGCTCCTGTTGCTATAGGTGATAAGAAGGAAGAAGGGGCATCCTCAAGAAGGAAATCAATGATTCATTCACAGAAATGGAGGCTGCAGTTGCACAAGTTGAAGTTGTAATATTCTTGCTGTTTGCACTGGTTGGCATCTCCAGAACCTCAGTGATTGACAGTAAACATCGCTGTCTTTTCCTAAGGTTAATGGGAATGCTATAGTACAGGGTTGTCAGGCTCCCACTGTGAAGGGAGGGCCAGGTAATAAATGTTTTCGTCTTTGTGCGCCAGTCTGTAAGAGCTGAAGCTGCTCAGCTGTACTGGTGTGCCATAAAATACTCATAGATGATACAGAAATGAATGGGTGTGTGTTTCCCATTAAACTTTCATTTACAAAAATGGACAGGTTGGAAATAACCTCTGGTCCATAGTTTACTGACCTTGTTCTCACATTTCCCTAGTAAGAATGATTCTGGCTTTTATATTGAACACACACACACACACAAGTTTTTTTAATATCACACTAAAAGAAACACCATGTTTTATTATTCAGTAGGTTTCTAGTAAGAAAATGTTTATTGGATTTTATTAAAGTCTTTCCAGTATCAGCGGAAATGATCACAATGATTTTTTTTTTTTTTTTTTTGGGACCTGGTAATTAAAGGGAATTCTTCTGTTACTAGATTGGTTAATACAAACCACCCTGCTCTGTGTAGTAAACCCAGCTGGATCACATTGTCATGGTTTGTGTTGTTTTAATGAGCTACTGGATTCTGAGTTGCTGATATTTTAGTTTTTAAATTGGGATCCCTCAGTGTGAATTGTCTCTAGGTTTGGGTTTCAATATCTGTTTTATGCCTGCATGGCTTAAAAAATGTTTATACTTTCTTTTTCTGTTCTCGCCATCTGTTATTTAAATTGCATATTTTATTCCTTTACAGGTTATTAGTATTAATTTGTAAAATCATTTAGGCTTGGTGTTTTATTATGAGGAAGTATCTTGATAATTTTAACTTGTTTCTATAAAATATGGTAATTGGTCGGTTCTGATTTTTAGTCTCTAATAGAATCTATTTTGGTACATTGTTTTCAGAGGGCAAAAACTTAGCTTAGACTAACATTAAAATGTATTCTTCTTGAAGTAAATAAATTTCCAATTTGAAATTAAATATAGGAAAACCCAGGAATAAATATAAAGAAAATCTATAAATTCACAAACTTATTATAATTGGTTTTAACAGTGGTAGGTTAAGCTGGTACTTATTCCTCTTCATGATTTTTATGTTTGTTTTTAATCACTATTGCATCATTTACTAAGTATTATTAAATGTTTCATATGCCATTTGTGGTATGATTATTCATTCAGCAAATGTTAATTTAGTATTTTCTGTGTACCAATCACTATGCTATTTCTTAGGATTTTATCAGTAAACAGGACAAAAAGATTCCCTGGTGAAGCTTACCTTGTAGTAGGAGAGGCAGCTAATTAACAAGGTGCGAGCCTGAGAAGTACGGGCTGCAATGATTGCTGATCGCTGTAGTGGGAATGAAACAGTGATGGGAAAGAAGGTAACTCCTAGGGACCTGTGCTCTTTAGTGGTCAGGGAGCCCATCTTGGGAATGACTTTTGAGCTTAGATCTAAAAGAACAGAATTAACAGGTAAGAAAAGAGCTTTTCTAGGTTAAAACTACAAGCAGATATTAAAAGAGAAAGGTTGGCGCATATGAAGGTAGTGAGGCTAAGTGAAGAGTGATCTGAGATGACCCAGGCAGGAGCCAGACTCTGCAGGAGTATCCTAATACCATCTGAAATCTATTCAAGAGAGCTGTGAGGTTTTTAAGTGGACAGTTAACTGATCTAACCTACATTTAAAACGATTAACTCCAGTTGCTCTGTGGAGATTGAATCAGAAATAGATTGAAGTTAAAAAAGGAAGGGGTACATTAGGCTGTTAAACTGTTTGGTGACAGTGAGGATTAAGGGGAGTAAATAGATTTGAGAATATTTCAAAGTTACTAATAAGAGAGATGAGAAAAAACGGAGAATCAGTGAGACTTGAGTTTTGGTTTGAGCACTGAGTGGCTGTTATTTGCTGAGATGGGGAAGTCAGGAGAGGACTAGGAAGTAGGAACTCCCTTTAGAAGTTTGAGGTGGCATTAGACATGCAGTGTAGATGGCAAGTAGGCACTTGGGCTGCAGCTTACATGTTTAAGGAAAATGTGCCTGCTCAGAGTGACACATGGAAATAATCAAACACCTTTAGGGGTAACCAGCTGCTTGCATTGCTACACTACAAAAGCATGACCTGGTAATTCACTTAAAAAAAAGAAAACCAAATGAGGAATAAGGGAACAGAACTAAAATACTGGGCAGCATTTAAGTTGACTGGTATATGATCGGAGTAGAATATATTGTTCTGGAAAGGATTGAAGTACTAATTAACTTTTGATTAAATTAAATTTGTAGAGCTATATTTTAATGATAACCACTATAGAAACAAATACAGAATAAGTATACATACTGGAAATCTGTACAGAGGGAAAAAAGGAATTAAGGCATGGGAAAAGAACATTTAAAGTTAGCTCAAAAAAAGTAACAAAAGAAGAGGAAGGCATAGCTGGAAAAAAAGCATTTAACAATAATACCGTGCCCTCCACAAAAGCATAATAAAGGAATAAAGCAAAGAAAAGAAGTTAAAAATAGAGACTATGGCCAGCAGGTGGTGTGGAAGTTAAGGCAGCTGGGTTCCACATGGCCAGCTACGCAGTTCAAGTCCTAGACCTGGAGACTTTAAATCACACTGGGCAAGTGTGCATGAGTGCCCAAAATCTCAAGAGGAGAATAGAGGAGAAGGGATTACGGTGCAGCCATCCCCTCTGGGGGGTGATTTCTCAACTGTCCTTGCTCTCTTCTCTCTCTGTCCCTTTCTCTCCAATTAGCACATATACCCTATAGCAAAACTAAAAAAAAAATAATAACATAAAAATAGAATCTAAAAAGATACAATGTAGGAACAAGTTCTGTATGTTATGATTACAATAAATACAAGTCAAGGGACCAGCAGTTAGCATACTGGCTATGTCACTGAAATCCCATGTAGTAGACTGTGGTTCGAGACCCGGACCCGGTGGCTTAAACTCACGCCAGGCACGTGTCTGTGCGTGCCCAAGATCCCAAGAAGAGAAAGGAGGAGAAGAGATTGCAGTGTGGCCATCCCCCCGAGGGGGGGGTGATTTCTCGCTTTCTGTCTCTGTCTCTGCTCTCTGGTAAGTGCACACACCCTAGCAAAAACCTATCCAAAACTAAGTAAATAAATAAGTAAGTAAGTAAATACAAGTCAACTAATTTTTACTTGTAATCGACAAAGCTTCTCAGTGGTATTTTTCTTTAGACTTAATGCTGTTTACAAACTGCATACTTATACAGAAAGGTTGAAAACAAAAGGTTACAGGGACCAGCAGTTAGCATAATGGCTATGTCGCTGGACTCCCACATAGTCGACCGTGGTTCAAGTCCTGGACGTGGTGGCTTAAACTCACGCCGGGCGCGTGTGCATGTGTGCCCAAGATCCCAAGAGGAGAATGGAGGAGAAGGGATTGCGGCATGGCCATACCCCCTGGGGGGTGATTTCTCGCTTTCTGTCTCTCTGTCTCTCTCTGTCTGACGAGAGCACGAGCCTTATAGCAAAAAAAAAAACCTCTCCAAAAAACGAAAAAAAAAAGTTACAAAATGATACTTCAGGCAAATACCAACCAAAAGAAAGCTGAAATAGTTTTTTTTTTTTTTTAACCTTAGCCAATTAGGCTTAAAGACACAAAAGCTTTATTTATTTATTTGAGAGATATTTTTGTGATAGGGTGTGTACACTTGCCAAAGAGACAGAGAGACAGAAAGCAATAAATCACCCTCCTGGGGGGATGGTCACGACACAGTTCCTTCTCCTCCAATCTCCTCTTAGGATTTTGGACATGCATGCACATACACACACACATACACACACATACACGACTGCTGTGAGTCACAGGATTTGGGGCTCAAAAAGTAGTTGACTACATGGTGGTCCAGCAAGATAACCATTACCATTACCATCTGCTGGTCCCAGACACAAAAGCATTATTAGGAGACAGAGTGTCACTATTTAATGGTTCAAGTCCAGTTTACCAGTGAAATGTAGCAGTTCTTTTTTTTTTTAATAATTATTTTATTTAACTTTATTTATTTCTGTTTGACTAGAGAAAGACAGAGTGAGAGGGAGAAAGAGAGAGAGGTGAGGGGAGGGAAAGTGAGAAAGCAAGCCTCCAGGTCTGGGACTTGAACCACAGTTGGCCATGTGGAAGTCTAACCCCCCCCAACCACTGCCGGCCATCTGCCGGCCCCCAAGAATTACTTTATTTATCTATTTATTTTAATTTTACCAGAGAAGGATAGAATGAAAAGGCAGAGAAGCAGGGAAACTAAGAAAGCAAGCCACCAGGTCTGGGACTTGAACCATGCATGGTTGGCCATGTGGGATTCCACCTGCCCTTAATCACCACGCCATCTGCTGGCCCGAAATGTAGCAGTTCTAAAGTTGAATGCACCTAGTGAAATAATTTCAAAAATATAAATCAAAATTTAATTGAACTATATGGAGAATGTTAAATTTAGTATCATTAAAAGTTTTTATACATACCTATCTCAATTCATGTATATAAAAAATTAGTATATCTTTAGCAAATTTGAATGACTCACTTAGGCATGGTTTCATGAAGACTGCATCCTATGGAATATACAACCACACAAGGAACAGTTACAAAAACAAATATGTACTGGGCTGCAAAGTACAGATCAAAGAATCCGAATCCTGCAGACTATTCTCTGAACATAGGCAGTTAACTTAGAAATAAATAACAGGGCCTAGGTAGTTCAGGTACTCTGCAGAGGAAGCTGGATACCGTATGGCTGACCAGTTTTGAGTCCCAGCCCCAGGGTCTTGGAATAGATGCCAGGCGTACAGTACATGGGTACTTTCTTTCTCTCTCCTACCCCTGCAACTTGTGCACAGGCACACAGCCTCTGGCCAAAAAGATACAGAAATGACAAAAGTCTAATTTTTAAAATACCCCTGCATTTTTAATTACCCACATTTCTAAGTAACCAGTTGGACAAGGAAGACATTAAATAGCAATTTTAAAATACCTAGAACTCAATGGTAGTGAAAATACCACCAGTGAAAATTTGTAGAATGCTGTAAGTTGAATTTATGGGGAACTTTATGCCACTAAAGCTTATGTTGGAAGATGAAAAGCCAAGAAATGGAGAAGCCATGTTTTAACTTAAAATAGAAAAACAATATTAGAGTAAACAAAGAAAATCAAAGGAGATAAGAATTAGAATTAGGAAAGATAGGGCCAGCTTGAGGGTACAGTGTTTTGATGCTATCATGTGATGCCAGATCCATATGGGCAATCACTGGTTCAGTTCCCTGGTCAAGTTGTTCACACGAGGCACGCACATCTATGATCCTGGCTAGCACAGAAGGTCCAGGGAGATGGGTATGAAGCACTTGGGTGAGGGTTTTGTCTTCTCTCCCCTCCTGTTCTTCTTTCTTTTTCTGTCTCTTACACTCATGAAAGAAATAGATACACTTTTTTTTTTAATTTAAAAGGTATTAGAAAGGATAAGAAAAAAAATTAATGAATTAAAAAATGGTTACAGTAGAAAAGACCAAAACCAGAAGTTGATACTTTTGAAAAACTTGACTACAATGGACAGTCCACTTAGATAGTGAGCGAGAAAATACATACAAGGCACAATCTAGTAATTCTGGAACACAAAAGTGGCTATAACTGCAAATATGATAAAGATCGAATGGACTAAAAAGAGCTCTGTAAGCTTTGTGCTGGTAAATTGGAAAACTGAAAAATTCCCAGAGAAACAGAATTCGCCATACTAACTCAAAAGAAACCAGAAATCTGAATAATCCTGTAAGTATTGCAAATCAAGGATTTAAAATCCAATCCTTCCATGGTGGAAACAGCTGATCTTGGTGGTTTCAGGACTCTGGTTTTTTTCATTTACATCTAAATAGGAGGAGAGAGAGACCAACAGGCAGGCCTTCTTGACAGGGTCTTCATGCCAGGATTTCCCACTAGCCCCATAGCCAGCCAGGACAGGCTTGCCAGGCTTGTGGAGGCCAACCCAGAGCCTTCCCGTGGGGTCTCTAGCATTGCACGGCAGTGCCCCACAGCTGCGCCACTGTAGCTAGGCCTTGGGTGGAGTTCTTTTTAATTAAACTTTAAAACATCAGATATTTCACACTTAAATACATTTTTCCAGTGAACAGAAGAAAGAATTTTTCCCCCAAGTTTTTCAATAGAGCCAGTATAATAACTCGGTTACCAAAAGAGTATGTGAAGAAAATTATAAGCCTATTTTTTTAGTTAAAATAGCTATCAAAATATTAAATACAATTATTAGATAACTGTATTTGTAAGTGTATTTTTTTTTTAAAAAAAGAAAATTTAATTAGCAGAGTTTATTCCAGAAATGTGTAGATAATGGTGTAATGGTTACATTGCTGAATTCCCACCTAGTTGACCATGGTTTCAGTCCCGACCCAGCAACTTGGACACATGTGCATGTGTGCCCAGAATCCTGAGAGGAGAATGGAGGTGAAGGGATTGAGATGTGGCCATCCCCCTGGGGGGTGATTTCTCTCTTTCTGTCTTTGTCTTTTGGGCAGGCACACACAAACACTGTAGCAAAATTCTCTTCCCTCATTCCCCCCAAAAAGAACTATGTAGGTAATTTCACTTAGAAAACCTGTAAATGTCACTTAGCATGTTAGTAGACTATGTAAGATCCATATTTTAGATTCTATAGAAATGGGGGGGAGATATCACTTAGATATCAGCACCTTGTTTGATAAAAACTCAGAAACTAGAAATAGAATGTTATTTCCTTAACTAGATAAAGAAAATCTACTACCAAAAAAAAGTTTGATGAGAAATCATTTTCAGTAAAGAATTTCCCTCCAGGCCAGCCTATAGCTTAATGGTTAAGAGAGCTGGATCTCAAACAGCTCACTACAGTGAGAATCCCAGCATTGGAGGATTGAAGAACACGCTAGGTGTGTGTGCAAACTGTCCACAATGCTACCCAGTGGACAGTTGGAGGAAGAGAGGGATGAGGGATTGCAGTATTGGGTGGTGCTTTCACCTCATCCCCCACCCTCCTCTCAAGTGTACGCACCCTCCAGCAATTAATCAGGAGTTAAAACAAGGATACTCATTAGTACCAGTTCTTTAACCATTGTATTAGAAGTCTTAGCATGATACAATGGGAAAATAATAAAAGGTGAAAAGATAAAAAAAGGAAGAGAAACATGTTGCTCCAAATGTTTTTGAGGTTTTTGAAGCATTTAATTTTATATTATAATCTTACATCCTGTGGGATTGTTTCTCTTGTTAACTACACAAAATGGAAAATACTATATTCAGTTGTCTAGAATCTTTTTGGTTTTTAAGAGCAAAATTACTTTTTTTAAAAAGTCAGGCCAACTGTGGCTCTACGCAGTAACATATGGTAAATTCGTGGTCAATGGTAGGTAGGAATTCATATGTACTTTATATAACATGTTGAAATCATATGCAATAGCTCATTTACTTTCTGTAACAGTTTTATTTATTTATTTAAGAGAGTTTTTTTTATATAGGGCATGTGTGCTCACTGGAGAGAGAGAGAGAAAGCAAGATTTCACCGCCTGGGGGGATGGCCATGCCGCAATCCCTTCTCCTTCATTTGCCTTTCAGGATCTTGGGTACACACACACACAAGCCCAGCATGAGTTTTAAGCTGCCAGGTCCAGGGCTCAAACCACGATTGACTGTGTGAGAGTCCATTGACATACCATTATACTATCTGCTGGTCCCAATATAACAGTTTTAATGAATCATTAAAGACTGAATCAAAACCAGCCATTTGCAATGTGTTTAAGGTGGCTGAATCCTCATGGCCTGTGGTTCAAATCCTGTGCCCAGCAACTTGAGAAACTCACCAGGCTCGTTTTCATTCCTGCCCAAAATCCTGAAAGAAGAAATGGAGAAGGGATTGTCATGGGAGAGAAAGCTACTTTCTTACTTTCCTTCCTTCTCTCATGCCGTTTAGCAATTTTTTTAAAAAAAGAAGAATTAAGTATATAGACAAGAATTGCTTATGTAGTAAAGGAATATTACTGACATATTATAAATTCTTTAGATTTGGAATGACTTGCCTTTGTTTTGTTATCTTTGAATTTAAAAAAAAAAAGCCCATAAATTAAAATACTGAACCACTTTCACCAGTATATGCAGTCAAGCTTTGTATTATGCATCTAAAGCCAGAGTAACTGAGTTGTTGTGATGGCTCTGTAATAGAAAACAGAAATGATATTTTGTCAAGAGTACGTTAAAATAATAAATTTTTTCTAAGAACTATTCTTTTTTTTTTTTAGAGGTTTTTGCTACAGGGCGCATGCGCTTGCCAGACAGCCAGAGAGCAAGAAAGCGAGAAATCATCCCCGGGGGGGGGGGATGGTCGTTCTGTATTCCCTGCTCCTCCATTCTCCTCTCAGGATCTTGGTAATGGACACACACGGGCCCATCGTGAGTTTAAGCCACCGGGTCCGGGACGCGAACCGCGGTCGACTACGTGGGAGTCCAGCGACATAGCCATTACGCTAACAGATGGTTCCCTAAAATGCATTGATTCTCACATATGGACATTCTCTATTTATTTTTCATGTATGCATGTTTTTCCCCCTGAAATTAAATCTGTATCAAATACAAATTGAATTCTAATAAGAATTTATTTTAAAACCCATACAGAAATTGTTGTATAACTGTCTTTTAGTACCTAAACCAGCATTCAACTTTGGCATTTCTCTAATTTTAACCTCCTTTTGATATACTGAAAGATATTTTCTGTTAAATAAATTATAAAATATTTCATAAAATGCAACTTTTTTTTAAAGTTTGTTTTTTTCTGCTGTGGATGAGAGACAAACAGGCTTCCCCAGCAGGGCCTATGCCATGGTCTTACCCCAGCTTTAGCCAGCCGCAGGTGATGGATTTATCATGCACAGTATGTCCTGGTAGGTCTCTGGATGCAAATGGAACCATGCAGGTCAGTCTTGTGGAACACTGCGATACCACGAAGCAACTATTACAAAACTGTTCAACTTTTTTTTTTTTTTTTTTTTTTTTTTTTTTTTTAAGAGAGAGGTTTTTTTGCTGTAGGGCACGTATGCTCTCTGGAGAGACAGACAGAAAGCAAGGAATCGCTCCCAGGGGGATGGCTATGCCACAGTCAGTCCTCCCATTTTCCTCTTGGGATTTTGGGTGGGCACACATGCACGCACACACACACGCCCAGTATGAGTTTTAAGGCACCAGGTCCAGGAATCAACCAGGGTTGACTACGTGGCAGTCCAGTGACGTAACCATTGCACCATATGCTGGTCCTAAAACTGTTCAGCTTCTAAAATAAATTCTTAAAGTACCTTCTATTAAGTTTATTGCAACTTAGAATGTTGATTATTTCAGGAGCCCAAATTTTCAAAATTGGTCTTTCATATTACTATAGTGTCAAATTAGTTTTAATAGTTTTCCTCCTTAGACTTGATCTTGGAGTTAACTAGAGTCCTGCTCTGGTTCATCCATGGTTGTATATATATTTTCTCTAAGCTAGATCTTATTTTCTTGCAGTGACTCAGATGATTAATAATGTAGTTTTCATACTTCCAAGGTATGTATAGACTTACAGGTCTCCTTCCAGTTGATGTATTTTGCATTTAAAATGATGCAAAATGATGTATATTTCATTCAGAATGATTGGGTACACTGAATGTCAAATACGTAATTCTGACAGGTCAATTAAATCTAGCAGGGAGCAAGACTTACCTGGCATGTAGCTTGGAGAAGACTGAAAAATAAGAATAAATTAAAACATTTTTAAAATTCTGAACTCTCCACTTACTACCAATAGAACTTTGACTAAAGGGAGAAGAAAGATCATCCTCTTTGATTGAAATGAAAACCTTGAATGTTTTAACAGTTGTTCAGTGCTGGTTGAACATCTGGTAGCTTAGCTGTATTAAGCCTAAGTAGGCAAAAAACTGACTTCTTAATAATTGGTCACATGGCTCATATAACTAAAAATACCTCATTTCACTATTGTACTTTGCATTAATTACAGGAATAGTTTCTGAAATTAAGAAAGTATAAAGATAGGTTTATGTTTTAATTGTATAGGTTTTAATGTTTTGGAAATTTTTAATGAATTCTTTATCATTTATTTCTGGAGTAGCTATTTCTGCTTAAATTTCCCTTGATAAAAATTACAGACATTTTAAAATTAAAGATTCTTATACATGATTACAAAAAGGAACTTAGTATGAAACAATCAGCTAAAAGCCATTCTAACCAATTCCTGTTATATATACATCCAGAGATATTATATAAAAGCCTGCATGAATACCTATTCCACCTTTTATTTTATATAGCTGGTAGCACATTGTATAGACATACTGTGTATACCTTTTGTTTATTTTTATAGATGTATTTTTAAAAATAATTTCATTTTTGTGCATATAAATTGTCTTCATTCTTTAAAAAAAAAATACATAGTATATTACTACTGGTATGAGTATACCAGTCCCCTTTGGTGGGACATTTTAATTGTTTTATAGCTTGGGCTATCATAAGCAATGTTGCAAGGAAAACACTGTATATTCATTTTAGAACTATCTAGAAGCAAAACCACCAAAATCAATGAGTATATACTCACACTTGTTGCTAAGTTTCTCTACAAAAATGTTGTCAGTTGTTTTCTTATTAATGATGTGAATTCTACTTTTCTTTGGAGCTTCACCAACACAATATATTGTCAGTTTTTTAAAATTATTTTTGCTAATATTTGAAAAACAGTGTTTCACCATTTTTTATTTATATTTTGTTTATTATAGATAGAGCTTCTTTTCATACATTTAAATGCAATTCGAATTTCCTTTTTTGCTAACTAATTATATCTCTTGTTCTTTTCTGTTGTTGTATGTTCATCTTTTGATCTTTTTCTTACTGATTTGCTTTTATATTTTAAACTTCTGTTTTTGAAGGGAATGCCTTTTGTCTCTCATGTGGTACCATTTTTTCTATTTAAACTTTGTTTCCAAATTTTTAGTGTTTTGACTTTTCCGTAAAGGTCTTCTTTAATATGTGTATTGTAAAATTTATCTATGTGTTTGTTTTTACTTTGGGACTTTGCATCATGCTTAGAATGAATAAGATTTTTGTAAAATTTCTCTTATGATTCTTCAGGTACCTTTTGTCTTAGTGGCATAGAAAGGGTAGTATACATCCCCATGTATTTCAGAAAGTATAGTTGAAATTTATTTAAGGGCAAAATAATGACACAGGGATTGAACAGCTCTCTTCCTCAAGGTGGATACACAGTTGTCTCAATACCATTTATTTAGTAGTCCTTTTCCTCCTGTTTTGAAATGCTTTCTTTTTCGGGGGGTGGGGAGGAGAGGTTTTTTTGGCTATAGGGCATGTGCACTCGCCAGAAAGACAGAGAGAGACAGAGAGACAGCGAGAAATCACCCTCCGGGGGGATGGCCACACCACAATCCCTTCTCCTCGATTCTCCTCTCGGGATCTTGGGCACTCACACACACGCGCCTGGTGTGAGTTTAAGCCACCGGGTCCAGGACTTGAACCACGGTCGACTACATGGGAGTCCAGCGACATAGCTATTACGCCAACTGCTGGTCCCAAAATGCTTTCTTTATTTATAGCCTCCTTAATTGTTGTGTACCATCAATTTGGCTGTTCCTGTTTCTTTGAAGTTGTATCCTAGGGGGGACTACACTGACAGTCAACAAGCAAAATAGTAGCAGGACTAGCCTGGGGCGTGGTGGTGAAGGCAGGTGAATCTCACATGGCTGACTTCGTAGTTTAAATCCCAGGCCCATGACTTGAAAAGCATGCTAGGCACATCTGCATGCACCCAAGAGGAGAACGGAGAAGGGATTGCAGTGTGGCCATCCTTCCTGGGGGGTGGGGGGTGTGTGATGGCTCACTGTTATCTTTCTCTCACTCTGTTTCTCTCTGGCAAGTGGACGTGCCCACGGTCGACTACATGGGAGTCCAGCGACATAGCTATTACGCCAACTGCTGGTCCCAAAATGCTTTCTTTATTTATAGCCTCCTTAATTTCTTGTTGTGTACCATCAATTTGGCTGTTCCTGTTTCTTTGAAGTTGTATCCTAGGGGGGACTACACTGACAGTCAACAAGCAAAATAGTAGCAGGACTAGCCTGGGGCGTGGTGGTGAAGGCAGGTGAATCTCACATGGCTGACTTCGTAGTTTAAATCCCAGGCCCATGACTTGAAAAGCATGCTAGGCACATCTGCATGCACCCAAGAGGAGAACGGAGAAGGGATTGCAGTGTGGCCATCCTTCCTGGGGGGTGGGGGGTGTGTGATGGCTCACTGTTATCTTTCTCTCACTCTGTTTCTCTCTGGCAAGTGGACGTGCCCTATAGCAAAACTTAAAAAAAAAGGGGGGGGTGCTATTAGTAACAATAAGTTCTGTAATTTAAATAAGCAGAGTGATATGGTAGCCAACAACTGAAGACGTACTTAAACTAAGTGGCCGAGACAGGCCCATCTGTGGGCAGCATAATCTGACATGGCAGAGGGGAATAGCAGTTTAAAAATGTTAGGAAAAACATTTCAGGGGGGAATGATGGCCCCAGGGTGGCTATGATCTCCCCAGGTTCCAAGAGTGAAAAGGAGAGGAGGAGCATAGTGATGAGGGACAGGAGTGTGGGAGGTGATGAGGGAAGTGGGCTGAGGAGAAAGCATGCGCCATTTAGGGATTTGTAGGCCACCTTGTGGAATTCGGGTCTTATTTTGCAGATATACTACTAAAGAGGAGTGTTTAAAATAGAAATTGTCTAGAAACGGATTTTTCTTATTTTTCTCCTGCAAAAGAAGTAGTACAGGGATATAGGTAATTCATAAATCAAAGAAATACATTCATGTATAATGTGTAACAAGGAACTACATGCATATGACCTTCTGACAAATTTGCTTCCTTTTTAAGTAATTTTACCTAAAGGAAAACAGTTTTTAGAATTTTAAAAGTACCAAGGCAAAGAACTCAAAAGCATAAAGATTTACTTGTATTAAATACAGTTATTTAGGGACCAGCAGTTAGCATAATGGCTATGTCGCTGGACTCCCATGTAGTCGACCATGGTTCGAGTCCCAGACCCGGTGGCTTAAACTCACGCCAGGCACGTGTGCATGCATGCCCAGGATCCCGAGAGGAGAATGGAGGAGAAGGGATTGTGGCGTGGCCATCCCCCTGGGGGGTGATTTCTCGCTTTCTATCTCTCTGTCTCTCTGGCGAGCACACGTGCCCTATAGCAAAAACCTCTCCAAAAAAAGAAAAAAAAATACAGTTATTTAAAGAACAGTACTGTGGTGTGCTCTACAATACTTTCTTCCTTAAATTGTTTGCGTTAGGGAGCAGACGTCCTTAGAAGAGGGAGAGATTCCGTGGCTGCAGTACAATGAAGTCAATGAGAGCAGCAGCGATGAAGGAAACGAGCCTGCCAATGAATTCGCGCAGCCGGAAGCTTTCATGTTGGACGGAAACAATAACCTTGAAGATGACTCCAGTGTGAGTGAAGACTTAGATGTGGACTGGAGGTAGGTCGTGTGGTGTTACTAGCATATTTAATGGCTTATTGAGAAGAATTTGTTCATGGTTCTAAATTACAGCAGTCACATCTCTGCGAGCTAAGACGTGTTCCGATCTTCCATCTGTTAGTCTTGTCCTCCCTCGGAGCTTGTTGAAGATGTCACTTCCTGCTCCCTCCAGTCAGCGATCTCTTCCTTCACTGACCTGTACCTCTCTCATAACTTCCCTTCCCTTATTTCCTGATCATTATATACTTTTTGTGGGGGTTTGCATTTCTGACTTTCTTATGCTACTTTATATGTACTGTAGCACTCAGCATAATCCTTTGAAAAATAGGTTCTTTTTAGTTTTTGCTATAGGGCACGTGCACTTTGCCAGAGAGAGAGAGACAGAGGGAAAGTGAGAAATTGCTCCACAGTGGGAGATGACCACATGCAGTCCCTTCTCTGTTCTTCTCTTGAGATTTTTGGGCGTGCATGCACACACATACACGCCCAAGCCACTAGTGTGGTTTCCAAGCCACTAGTGTGGGACTCACACCACGAAATCAGCCATGTGGGATCCAGCTGCCTTAACCTCCGTGCCACAACCTGGCCTGAAAAATAGTTTTTGTTTGTTTGTTTGTTTGTTTGTTAAAAAGGAGTTTTGCCATAGGGCACATGAACTTGCTGGAGAGAGAAATAGTGATAGAAACAATGAGGGGAAAGTGAAACATCACCCCAGGGCTTCTGGCCATCCCACAGTCCCTTCTCCATTCTCCTGTTCCCGGCGTGATTTTCAAGTCACTGAGTCCAGGACTTGAACTGTAGTCGGTCATATGGGAGTCGAGCAACACAACCACTGCACTATCTGCTTGACTCAGAAGATAGGTTCTTGATGAATGCTACTTGTAGAATGTTTGGAACCTATGATTGCATCGGAAATAATAGTTTTCCTTCAGTGCATGGAACTACAGGCAATTAAATGATACCTTTCCAGAGATGTTAGACTGACAAGGAATAGTGTGCTTCAAATAAAAGCGTGTAAGTGAAGTGGATTACACAACTAACTTTTCATGATGTTATGCTTAGAATTCACTGTTTTGGGTCTAGCAGGCGGTGTGCAATTTGTAATCCCACCTTAAACAGTCCTGTTCTCCAGCATCTGTTTTCTAGCTTTCCAAACATCATGGAGAATCAGTGGCTTCACCTAGTCCAGCCTTGCTGATCTCGATGCTCCTCCCTCCCGGTCTTCTGCCCCCCACTACCCTCTCACTGCATTCCCTGTCAGTGCTGGCGTCCGCTGTCTCTTGTTGGAAGAATCTTCTGTTTGGTGTCATCTGTGCACGTTGGGAGGTGATTTTAAAGGGAATTTTTTTCAGTTGCACATTTCAAGACTATAAAAATAGGTCGTTACAGTTCCGTTCTGTAGATGCACCATCTTTATAGGTGTACCGAGACCTAGCAGGTTCTCGACCCACTGAAATAGTGCAGTGAGCTGTTTTCACCCTCCTTAAAGCTTGTTCTGTACTTCTGGCTGTTCTTTACAGACATACTAATTTGAGGTGACATTACTGATGTAAGTGGTATTTTCAAGATCTTGATACATATTTCTAAATAACTTCTAAAAGTGGTTATTTCACATAAAATTTGAAGGAATAGTCAAAGTCTTTAATACATATTATTTTAAGTTAAATTTTAAAACTTTTATTTAAAAAAATTTTTTTGAGAGGTTTTTACTATAGGGCACTTGTGCTCACCAGAAAGATGGAGAGAGACAGCAAGAAATCACCCCCCAAGAGGGATGGCCACACCACAATCCCTTCTCCTCCTTTCTCCTCTTGGGATCTTGGGCACACACACACACACACACACACACACACACGCCCGGCGTGAGTTTAAGCCAATGGGTCCGGGACTCGAACTGTGGTTGACTACATGGGAGTCCAGCGACATAGCTATTACACTAACTGCTGGTCCCTAAACTTTTATTTAAATTCTGTTTTGTTTTTTTTTTTTGGAGAGATTTTCGCTATAGGGCGTGTGCACTCGCCAGACAGAGAGAGCCATAGAGACAGAAAGCGAGAAATCACCCTCCAGGGGGGATGGTCACGCCGCAATCCCTTCTCCTCCATTCTTCTCTCGGGATCTTGGGCACGCACGCACATGCGCCTGGCGTGAGTTTTAAGCCACCGGGTCCGGGACGCGAACTGCAGTTGACTACGTGGGAGTCCAGCAACATAGCCATTATACTAACTGCTGGTTCCCTAAATTCTAATTCACTCAATCTTTTTGGATAGTCTTTAGAGATAGTCTCAAAACTTGTGAAGTTGCAGGCCTTCAAAGTAATTTTTTTTTTTAAATTTGGGAAGCATTTTAGTTTTTGGTTTTTTTAAGACAAATTATTTGAAGTTTGCTTTTTTCTTCTATTTTTCTTTTTTTAATAAGAGAACACAGAAAGGTCATAGAGCGGGTTTTTTGACACGGTCCACCATGTTGTGATGCCCTTCCCAACCTCCCAGTTAGCTGAGACCCTAGGCACAGATTCAGGATCTGAACCCAGGTCGCCTGTGTGGCTCCAGTCTTGTGCAGTAGTATGTCCTACTGCCTGTACCACCACAGCTGGACCTGAAGGTTATTACTCTTTCGGTGTTTTTTTTTTGTTTGTTTGTTTTGTTTTTATGTCTTTGTTTTCTTTTTTTTCTTTCTGTTTTATTTTCTTTTGAAGAGAGATTGTTTCTATAGGGTGCATGTGCTCGCCAGAGAGGCAGAAAGCGAGAAATCACCCCCAGGGGGTACAGTCATGCTGCAATCTCTTCCCCTTTCTCGTCTCAGGCTTTTGGGCATAAACACACACACGTCTGACATGAGTTTTAAGCTGCTGGGTCTAGGATTTGAACTTCATTCGACTACATGGGAGTCCAGTGACATAACCATTACACCACCTGCTGATTTGGATCCCTGTTTATCTATTTATTTGTTGTGATTTTCAGGCTGTGGGATCTGGGAATTGAACTGCTGTTAGCCACGTGGGAATCTAGTGCCTTAACTACCACACCACCTGCTGGCTGAGGTTATTATTACTCTTTTGGATTTAGTTATGTCAATACTTCATTAGTTGCATATGTGGCACTAGCTAAAGAGTGGTAGGTGAAATATGGTTTCATTTTCATATTAAAATAGCATGTCATCTTGACAACTGAGTGGAAAACCATGTCCACAGCAGCATTTCTTCTCTCTGTAGTCAGAGTTGGGCACTCGTTTTTTTGGCTCACCACTACTTAGAAAAAAGTGAACGTTTTGGTTCTTTATTTTAAAGAAAAATGAGGAAAGTCCTTTATCAAGCTTATTTCTTTATCTGTTTTAGAGAAGTGCTATAAAATATCCAGAGAGCATCTCATAGCTTGGTGTAAGAGGAAAAGATGTGGAAAAACCACAGTTTTTGGATTTAGATAATCCAGATCTACCATTAATTTATTCTTTGGTACCCGTAAGTTCTCTGTCTTCCTATAAGAAATTAGTATTATAGGGATTAACCTAGTAAGGCTCTGAGAAATTAATTCTATGTGGATACACCTATTGCTTATTGGATTATATTTTTAAAAGAATTACTCTATTTAACTTTGTTTTAATTTGACCAGAGAAGGACGGAGAGAGAGAGAGAGAAAGTGAGAAAGCAAGCCGTCAGGTCTGGGACTTGAACTTCAGTCGGCCATGTGGGGAGTCCAACGCCCTCAACCACCACTCCACCTGACAGCCCCACTTAATAGAATTTTTAAAGCTATTTTTAAGTCATTTTAGACTTTCAGAGAAGTGGCATAAATAGTACCAAGAGTTCTCATAAGAATTCCTGGGTGTGTCACTAAGATTCCCTAAATGTTAACTTTCTTTTTCTTTCTATTTTTGCCATAACCGTGTACCCACCAGAGAGAGAGAAAAATAGGGAAACTGAGAAATCATTTCTCACGAGCAATGTCATGCTGCAATCCCTGTCCTCCATGTCTTCCTCCTTTTGAGTTCTTGAGCATACACGCACATGTGTCTGATGGGTTTCTCAAGCTGCTGGCTTGGAGACTCAAACCCTGTGACTGGCTATGTGGGATCCAGCCATCTCACCACACCATCACACCATAGTCTGACCCAGTGTTAACATTTTAAAACCATCATTCTCTGTTTCCTTTCTCGTTCTGTTATTTTGATAGATTTTTTTTTCTGACCCACTTATGAATAAGTTATGGGCATCATGCCCCTTTGCCTCTAAATATTCTAGAATGAATTTTCTAAAATTAAGGACATTGTCTTTCATAATGCAGTAGAATGTTAAAGTCAAGAGACTAATGTTGATACAGTACTGTTAAATAATTTACAGACCTTGTTCACATATGTGTAGTCTCATCAGTGTCTTTACAGAAATTATTTTCATGGTCCCATCCAAGACCACTTTTTGCATTTAGTAAATTGATTCATTTAGTCTCTTTTAATACGGACATTGCCTTAGTCTTTTTGGTTTTGTTTTGTTTTTCGTAGAATGACCCTATGGTTGTATTTGTTTGATGACATGAATAGATTTGAGTTATGAATTTTTAGTAGACTGAATACCATGGAAGTGATGTTTGGTCTTTCTCAGTAAATCTTACAGTAGAGTGCACATGGTATCAAATTAAACCATTTCTGATATTAATTCCGGTCATTGGTTATGGTATAATGACCTGTTTGATTTCAAACTGTCAGGCTTCTATCTGTTAGTTTTAGAATTCGCTAGTGATTCTTGTCTGAAACAGTTATTACTGTGGTGATTGCTAAAAGAACGGTTATTAGAGTTTGTAACAGATGATTCTACTGTGGCCGGATTATAGACAGATTAGGTATGGTCAGCTTGGAGAAGGCGACCATTGGGAGTAAGTGGACTCAGCTCTTTGAGGAGCTGTGTGGCGTTAGCAGCCAGAACCACTGCAGCAGTTATCAGTAGCACTACTTACTTCATGTAAGTTTTAAACGGCTGGAGCTTCCCACACGGGCACATAACACCCTAAGAAACAACGTATATTTTGATGGAGAGATGGTGTCCGCTGTTTCGAGAGTGTCTGTTTCGAGAGTGCCCTCTCTGTGCCAGGCACTTTTGTGCATCCACTCAGCTAACTTGTTCTCTAAGTAGTCTCAGTTGAATCATTTTCTCAAGTTACTTAGCTGTGATGCGGTTAAGTCCCTGTCCGACTAACCCCAGAGCTCTTCCACTTTGCCCTACATCTCACTGCCAGATGAAGGAGTTTCAGTTTAAGAGTGGGTAGATTCAGTCATTTCCAGTATTCTCATTGGAACACTGCTGATTGTGTGAGAATGTCTGTTCATGTGTTCCGTGATATTTCCTAATGTCTAAATACTACTAAGCGATGTATTCTGCAAACAAAGCACTTCTGTGTTTCTTGGCAATAGATTTGTAGTTTTAGTGATCACATGGATTGACATTAAAACTATTTTTGAGCTAGCTTGTGTAACTGTGGATGTTTCTGACTATGATATTTGAATTCTGATAGGATATAAAAGCCAAAGTTTCCTGTAGACAAAATGTGCTCAGTTTTGGAGATCTTTGATTTATGGGGTGGTTAGTTACAGCCACAGCAAGTGCCAAATAAACAGCTAGAAATGGTGGTTTGGAATGAGGTAAAAATTAGAAATTACTTGCAGAGAAGGTAATTGAAGATGGGCTTGAATGTAAGTTCCAAGGGAGCAAGAACAGAGGATCAAGGATATATTTAGAGTTTTCAAAATTTTGAAATACATAGTATTTCTAAGACTAGAAGGAAAGGAGAGAGATCTGTGTATGTCTAAGAATAGAGGAAGAAGATTAGAACCAAAGACATATTTTTCTTTGTTTCGTAAGAAAAAAATACTACAAATGAGCAGGCAAGAGCTAAACATTTTACAAGCCACGTAATAGTGAAAGTAATAGTGAAGGTAGCCTATTTTGTAGAAGAAAAATGAGATTAATGAGAAAGGCTTAAGTAAATGAGGTATTTCTTTTTCTTCTTTTTTCTTTTTGGAGAGGTTTTTGCTATCAGGCGCGTAAGCTCGCCAGACAGACAGAGACAGAGAGACAGAAAGCGAGAAATCACCCCCCAGGGGGGATGACCACGCCGCAGTTCCCTTCTCCTCCAGTTTCCTCTTGGGATCTTGGGCATGCACATACCCAGCGTGAGTTTTAAGCCACCGGGTCCAGTACTCAAACCGCAGTCGACTAAGTGGGAGTCCAGCGACATAGCCATTACGCTAACTGCTGGTATTTGAGGTATTTCTGGACCTCAAGTCATTTAACAATATAAAGCAAGAGAACAGGAAAAATAAACTTTGATTAATAATAGAATCAAAATAAATGTAGTGATTTTCTTTATTCTCACCTCTGTTGAGATTGGAAACTCAAACAGGAGATACATGGAAAGCACTGGGTGCTAGTTCCCAGAGTTAGAGTGAAAACACAGAAGAGGATTTTCTGACAGACCGCGCGTGGTAGCCCACTGGGCCAGACGCTGACATCTGCTCTCCGTTGCGCTTCACTGTTCTGTTGGCTTCCTCCTACCTCTGACCCCACTTGTTTCTTTTCAAATATTTGAAGACGTTCAGTTGACAGCATGTTTATTGCCTTATCAGTATGCTAATCTATCGTGTCCTTAGCATAAGATTTCCCAAATCATGTTGTGGGTTTTGTTTCTCTGGTTTTATTTTCCAGCCTGTTTGATGGCTTTGCAGATGGACTAGGAGTCGCCGAAGCCATATCTTACGTGGACCCTCAGTTCCTCACCTACATGGCACTCGAAGAACGCTTAGCCCAGGCTATGGAGGTACGTTAGTAATTCTGATACCCATGTATAAGTTGGTGGGATGCAGAATGGTAAGAGTTAAGGTTTAAAGGGTTTTCCTAACTACTCTTAAGACAAGGTGAGGAGTTGTTTCATCAATTTAATAATAGTTATCAATAAGGATTCTTACCAGCGTCCATATATAAATTATACTTGACATTCTGCCACTTTGCCTCAAATTGCAGTATTTCTCATTTTTTACTATAGAGTTGAGAATGTTTTGCTTACATTTAGAAAACATACTTTTTTCTTCTATTGAATTATTCAAGTATGGAAGTCTAAATATTGTTATATACATACCCATAGATATATTTGTGAAATGAAATTGAAGATCTCTAAAAATATACTACAAATCACTTCCTGTCTTTTGTACTCGAGGATTCTAAATGTAGTCAAGAATTGTGCCGCCCTTATTCACATATATACTCTTTTTTTTTTTTTTTTTTGAGGGGTTTTTGCTATGGGGCGCACGTGTTCTCTGGACAGATAGAGAGAGACAGAGACAGAAAGTGAGAAATCACCCCCCCGGGGGGGATGGCCACACCACAATCCCTTCTCCATTCTCCTCTCGGGATCTTGTGCACGCATGCACACGCGCCCGGCGTGAGTTTTAAGCCACCGGGTCCAGGACGCGAACCGCGGTTGACTACATGGGAATCCAGTGACACAGCCATTACGCCAACTGCTAGTCCCACACATATATACTCTTAAATGGGATATTTTATCTTGAAATTTTTCAGGATTTGAAAGTCCAGTTTAGTTTGATAAATGAGATGACAGAAGATAGATACATATATAGATCCCTATCCATCTACACATGCATGCACACACACACTTATGATAGCTGTTTTTGACATCACTTTTTTAAAAAATTTGTAATCTGCCCGGGAGATCATTGGTGTTTTTTTCTTTTTTTTTTCCTTTTCTTTCTTTTTTATTTTTTAGGATATCTTTTATTATTATTATTATTATTATTTTACATTCAATCACTGTATAAGATGACCATAACAAAAATACTATATGCCAGTAGAAAAGTCGGAAAGAACATTCTGAGATAGGATACAATCAAGACTTTTGTCAGATTCTTTAACCTGCCTTGCCAAGTTGTGACACTTACAGAATAATGGTGCAGCTTAATAATTTTCGCCAGAAATATAATGCATAACTATTAAGTACCATGAACTTCCTTGAGCTAAATAACCCTCTCACGGCCACGATGCAGTACATGTACTCTGAGGTCTAGTTACCGTGCTTAAACAGTCTTCCATGTTTTATGCTAGTGGCTTATGATTTTCTGCATCATGGAGATATCTTAAATAAGAACTGTTGAAAATAAGCTTTATTATTTATTATTATACTAATGAGGAATGCTGTTTGCTTGGCATCTTGAAAGAGCCAGCCAGACTGGTCCCGGGAGGTTCTCTAGGTGCAGCCACTAGCAGAGTGAACAGAGACACTCTGAGGAGGAGCCTCCAGTTCCGTCTGGTGTTAGCTTCTGCTAGAGAGGAGCCCAGTGGCCTTGCCCCGTCACTTTTCCTTACCCTCCTGTACTTCTGCCCCCAATTAACGGCTCAACGGATCTCCTGTCACAGCTTAACAGCTTCTTCACATTTTAGTGCTCTGCTTTGAATTCAGTTAAGTTCATTCACTCTTAAAAAAATTAGTATGGTTCTGTTTTGCTGTCTCCAGAAATCTTTATTTTTCCATGTCTGGTATGCATTTATTAAGTTATTTTGAAAATCAAAACTAAAATAATCTATAATTCATGGTTTTGTTCCTTTCAGATTTAATTCCCTAACATTTAAGTGAATTAGAAACAAATAATAAAAGACTTGTACTTTTGTTTCTCAAGCAGTCCTGTCCCTTTTTAGAAGTAACTGCTTTAGGGACCAACAGTTAGCGTAATGGCTGTGTCGCTGGACTCCCACGTAGTCGACCGCGGTTCGTGTCCCGGACCCGGCGGCTTAAACTCACGCCGGGCGCGTGTGCGTGCGTGCCCAAGATCCCGAGAGGAGAATGGAGGAGAAGGGATTG